>NW_005357115.1:1762788-1795390 GCF_000412655.1 Myotis brandtii
TGTGTGTGTGTGTGTGTGTGTGTGTGTGTGTGTGTGTGTGTGTTTAAAAAAGAATGTCAGTGTTGCACTGGATAGAGAATGGATTGGAAGAAGACAAGAATGGAGGTGAACAAGCTAGGTAGGAAGAGGGTGTTATAGAAATCCAGGCAACACAACTGGACCGAGAAGGTAGAGAGGAAGTGGAGAGAAGTGGGCAGATATATTTTCTAGATGGAATTGACAAGATCTGCTGGAAAATTAGAGGGAGAGATGGGGAGAAGGGTAGGGACATGATTAAAAATGACAACTAAGCAATTTTTAGAGTTAGGTTATTTACTAAGGCAATTATGGCTCTTGTATAAAAGAGGGAATAAGATAACTTGAAAAAAAAAAGGAAAAAAATACTAAGTTTCATGGTAAATCCAGTGTCTCATAGGATGACATTTATCCTTACTGAATGGAGCTCAGGATTGAAAAGCCGTAGTTGAGAATATGGTCCAATGACCCCAATGCTCCTTCTCTCTAACTTTTCCAACTGCCAGCCTCACCCTCTTTGGTTTCTAGTTGTTTTCCAGAAGCTGCCTCTACCAGGGTTGGCAAATAGGATTCAGCTTGAATGTGAATTTGGTCAGTTACTGGTGACTGGGAAGATTTCAGCCCAGGCCTAGGGGGAAAGAATGTAGTAATTATGAGTGAATGGGAAAGGCGGATGCCACACGCTGCCCAGCCCCAGCTTAAATCCACCTGATAGACTATTGCCTGCTTTCATTAAGCCCCAATCATGTCTTAGGGCTGGTGTTGCCAACACTCACAAGATGTACAGACCACTTGCCTTATGATCTACTTCACTTGCATGGCCAAGACTCTGATGATGCCACTGCGGTGAGCGTGGGCTGTGAGGGGGCAGGAACTGTACCCTCGGGCTCTTTAGGAAATGTTCTATCTGTGGAGTGACATCCTCTGGGAATTCTGGAAAGTGCATTGAAGCCTTGCTATAAGGGCTCATGGGGGCCTTGTTAAATCTTGTCCCAGACAAGGAGGGCTGGGACTCATGCTCCCAGAACACAATAGGGCCCACATACTCACAACCCGATGTCAAACTCAGGATCTTTAGTCCTTGAATCATAAAACACCTTTTATTTTTATCCCCAAGGCTTTGCCTGTCAGTCATGTTGACTGTGATGATAGCACAAATACTTGCTTTAGAAACTTGGCCATGACTGAACTGAACTTCACTCAGCTGTGTGGCTTCAGTGGGCCTCAAACGCATCCCTCACATGTAATTCACATCACATCTTATCACACCGATTGAAGCTGTTAAACAGAAGAATGCAAAAGGAATCCAGAGACCAGCATTAATTGTTAAGGACTTTTCATTTCTCCCTAAGCCTTAGTTTTCCATGTTAGTTCTAGACTCTAGTGGGTGATCAAAACAAACACACAACACGCATCTCCCTTTTAAAGCACTTGATTCTAAGAGGGTGGTGTAGAGTCCCATTCCTGTCCATTCCTAGGTCTCCTTCATTCTTGTAAAGGTTAGATACAAAGAAATGGAAAAAAAGCCCTCATTCTCAAGTCCTCTCCAGTTCTGTTCCTCGGCATTGATGAGAAGCCAAAGGGACTGACTCCGCGTTTCCCCTGTGACTCTCCTAAGCCATGCTCTTTACACGCACCCCTGCTTTATGGATGGAGAACTCAGGCTCCGAGAGGTTAAATCACCTTCCCTCAGGCACTAAGTGGCAGAGCCAAGGCTTGGATTCTGGCCTGTTCACTCCAATCGCTCCACGTTCTCAGGTAAAAGGTATGGATCAATTACCCGAGACCCAGGAAAAATACCAACAGTGCATTTTAAAACAATATCTGAGCTTATTTCTCAAAATTTTATACATCTAGATAGCTTCACACTCCTCTTCATTTTTCATGGTTCCCCTTGGAAGTTACTGCTTTGCAGTTTTTAATCAAGCTGCTACGTTTCTAAACCAGAGCACACACCGCCCTTTGGAATTCTGTAAAGAATGCCAGACCTATTTTTATAAGCACAGAACCTCTCCTTATGTGGCTGACCTTCAGGAGACCCTGTACTCTGCAGTAGCCTAAAGGTATGACAGCAATTTTAATTAACTTCTTGGCACTCCCCCTCCAGAGCATTTTAAGAAATTCCCATGTCACCAGGGCTGCTGAAAGATTAATATTTAAGTGGGTAGGTCTTCCTTACTTTGCCCTGTGAAAGCATTCCCTTTGGCTTTTAAAAAATTATTAAATGAAAGCTATTATTCAAAAAAGGAGGCTAGATCACTTTGTGGTTAGAGAGAGAATGAGAACTCGGAGACTCATGGATGTTAGTCCTGGTTTGTGACTGTCTTCCTGCGTGGCCCGCAAGGCAATCATCTCTTCCTAATCTCTGGAGACGATCATGGGCTGATGTGCCTTCCAGGGGCGTTGGTGATCACCCTACATTTAAAAAGCCCACAAAATACTTTGAACACCTCTATATAAACTTTCTATTTCTTTCCTCCAAATTGCACATGAACTAATTTTTTTTTAAAAAAATGCAGTATGTAAATTACACACACATTGTAATAAAGCCATCTGATGTTGAGTCTATGCAAGGGCATCAAGGAGACTACTTCATTTTATATTTTCTCTTTGAGAGGTGGGTTGCGAATGCAGTGACTTAAGAACAAAAGAAAACCTCAAGACAGGGAGGTATCTGAAGGTTCTGACTGTCATTCCTGTCAACAAGGGAGTACACTGAGACTGAGCATTAGGCAGGGTCTCTCGGCCTGTCTCTAGAAGGTGTCTAACTCCCCAGCCGATGCGCTAACCAGGGTTTGAGGTCGACATAAATGAGTAAGTATCTGCTCTCCGGCAAACATGTCAATGGAGCATCGGCCCTGCTTTATGTGCCTCCACTGTGACTACAGTAAATCACTCGCATGCCAACATGTCTCTCACATAAAATGGACTCGGGAATTGAAACTAAACCAACTGTGAAAAGTAAACCGGGGGAGATAAAACACGTGATTAATGCAGTATTGATTTAAAGAATGGGCCAGTTCTTAAACAAAGAATTTTCCAAATAAAGTAACAGTTTAAAGGGTGTTCACAGGAGTGGAGAATGGTTTTTAAGAGAATTGAAGTGAAAGTGAGGGAAGAAAGAGGGTGAGCTGGCCTGAGGCTGCTCAGGGGCAGAGAGCCACCTGGAGCCACATGGGACCACGTGGAGCGGGACTCGTGGACTCCCTCACACAAACTTGTCAAAAACCCCCACAGAAAAACAGTTACTGTAGGAAGCCAGAGGAGTGAAGAATGAAACGGGTTAAGCTGAAATTGAGTACAATTTCATTAGTTTTTAAAGCAATCAGCCTGTGGGTCTGTGATACGCCTACACAATCACAAAGGGTGTCACAGAAAATGTCAAGCTTTTACCTAGTAATGACTGAGCAGCTGGTTCTCTGCTGCATGATTCCATAGGTTCCAGTGTCACAAAGGAAAAAAGGAAAAAGAAATCTTCCTTTGGGGGTTAACAGTTGAAAATGTTTTATTTTTTCCTTTGTGACACTGGAGTGCATAAATTTGATCAAAACGAGAGGGAACTCAGTCTGGCATCCTGGGACTTTCTGTCTCTGTTCATTTGGTTGGCAGGAGACCATGAGAAGTAATCTGCATGTGGTCACTTGTTTATCTGATCTATACTGAGTGCCCTAGTATATGCCAGAGACAGACTTCAATGCAGGGGACCATCAGTGAGCAAACCAAGAAAGCCATTCCCCTTAAGAGCTATCATTGTAATGCAAAGAGACAGACAATAAGCAAACATTTGTGCTGGTGATAGGTGCTAGTGGGAGAAATGGAGACCACTAGAATAGCATGTGAAGGGTGAGGGGATGGTTCATTTAGATAGGGAGGCCAGGGATGGCCTTGCTAATATGGGGACCTTTGAGCAGAGAGCCTGAGCAATGCAGGTATGTGGAAAATGTCCAGGGGAGAGGGGACAGCAAGGACAAAGGCCTGAGATGGGTCTGAACTCTGTATAGTCCATGGTCAGCAAGGGGGCAGCACAAAAGGGTGTGTCAGAGAGGAAATTAGAGGGGGATCAAGAGCCAGATCAAGACTTTGAGTTTTATTCTGAGTAGAATGGAAAGTGATTGGAGGGTTTTGAGCAGGAAAGTGATATGACTTACAGAAAAACAATAACTAAAAATCCTCTGGCCCAGTGAATTAATTTTTCCCGGTTCCCATATTAATACCCAGTGTTGGGGTTTTGGCTGGTGATGTGGGCTATGAAAGAATTCACAACTGAGAGAAGAGATAGATACAGAGAGGAAGTTTATTTACTTTCCCCAAAGGGAGAAGGCCTGTGCATTGCTAATCAATACAAGGGCAAGAAAACAAAGGGCAGCTTCCCCCTTTTAAGCCCTGGTTGTTGCTAAGCAACAAGGAAAAGATGGGAACCCTGGGCTGAAGTTGAGCAGACATCAGGGGGGTTGTCTTGAAAAGTTAGTTTGCTTTGTAGGAAACAGTCCAGGAAGATGTCCTAGGGAGGCGTCTTATCAGTGTTTTTCCCAAGCCTGTAAAACATGCTTAGAGCAAAAGTTATGAAGAGTTCAAAAGCGGCTTGTTTGAAGGGGAGAGGGAAGAGACCTTTTTTACTAACTAGAGATTGCTTGGTGTGAATTATCCCGGAGTTGTTAAAACAGCAGGGGGAAGGGGAATGCAAGAATGTAGCCTTGAAAGTAGCTTAGCTTGTCTTGCAGTTTGAACAGAGGGGCTCTTTGAGTCAGAGAAGCTAACAATCTTGGGGTTTAATTACCAGGTGCTTGTGGAAGGCCTCAGCAAAGAAAGAAAGGCCCTTTTTTCCTGTCCTAACACGCAGAGTCCAGGACTGGGCATTTGGGGCCCCTTGACAGAATACATGGTTAATATGCATGCTCTTCCAAGCTGAACTCAATCTCAAACAGTATAGACATCTCAAGGGTAGGAGTCACAAAAGGGCAGCCAGAGGGATGACCATTAAAAGGTAGAGCTAAAGTGTAAGAGACAGGGGGACAGGCAGAAAGGGGACCCAGAGTAATTGCTCTCATTTGTCACACCCTTGAGAAGGCAGTTCCTGCTGAAGGAACTTGATGGAAACTGACAATATTAAATGACTGGCACTCAGGTGGCAAAATTATACTTCCGATCTCCTGGTTCTCTTGAATGAGCCTGATTTAAAGCTAAGCTCTTCAAGCACCTAGGCAAGCTTTCAGTTGTTTCTTTAAACTCCCAACAAGTCCCTTACTTTTTACTCTTAAATATTTTTCCTGGGCTCTGCTCATCTTTCTGTCAAGTGTTTTTTTGTTTTGTTTTGTTTTGTTTTTTTGAGAGGGGTTTCATCCCTCCATTTCCAGAAGTTAGAAATAATCCTCTCTCTCACAAACTTGTACTTCTGACTGGCACCTTCCCATCCCCACTTTCCTCTTCCTAGAAAGTCAACACAGCAGCATTTCCACCAAGACCTGTTCACCAAGGAGCATCCCTAGTAAATGCTTGACAGCTGAATGAATGAAGGAGTAAATGAATGAGTGAAAGAATGAGAGAATTGAAAAGGCCAGAAAGGGTAGGGGAAAGTGGTGTTTGCATAATAAGCATAAAAATACTTACCTGCGATTTCTCAATTACCAGGATATCTTTCTGAAGACCTTGTATCTCACCTAATTTTAGCCTAAAGGTTTTCTTGCACAGCTCCTTGAACAATCCTATTTCTCTGGTATCTAAGTGAAGGGCTCCTCTTGAAAATCAATGTATTTTGAATCCTTGATGAGACTTGGCATTCCTATGGAGAAAGTAGCTGTCTCCTTGACAGCTCTCTCTAGCGTGACTTTCTTCCTAGTGTCCATTTGATTCACTGTCCTCAGATCGACAGGCATCGGTTCTCTTCTAACAGGAGCTGGTTTTAATTAGTTTGAAAAATACTAATTGTTCTTATGTGTCACACACACCTGGTGCCAAAGGAAAAAATATTATAAAATACTCCAACTAGAAGATTAACCTTAAATTTTGGAAAATTGTCCAAAAGCTTTTTAGTCTTATGCACTTGATATTAAAGATAATCCAGCCGAAACGGAAACCACAACTTAATTCTATGAAATACACTGAGATAATTAGAACCACTGCCTCTTATGATCTCCACCACTGTCATTTGAGTCACTGAAGCAACATGTTTTTCTACCTGCCATTTGCTGCCTCTTGGTTACGTACACAAAGGTGTTCATCCCCATACATATTATTTCTTCTTAAAGATGTAAGGCTTAGACACAGAATTAAAGGAAAAATGTATTGTTTAAAGTCTTTGTAAGACCAAAACATTAAAAGTACTAGTACTTTGGAGGGGGCACTCCACGGAGCATGAAATAGGCCTGCACAACAGGAGTGTGCTTCAGTAACCCAGGTGTGCGGGACAGGGTGTCCAGTTACAATGAACAGAATCTACTCCAGGAAGTTTAGCGACAAAGGGGTTTATTTAAAAATGTTAAGATGTTCAACAGGGCCAGAAAACTAGTCTGGGTGGCTATCTGAGCAGGACCACCATCCAACCGTATGACCCATTGCAGCCTCTGCTAGGCACTCACACCCTAGCTTGCACCAGTGATAGTGAGCCCCAAATGCTGCTCTGTCCCTGCTGACCCAGAGGCCAGATGCTTTGGCTGTCACCCTTCCAGAAAGTAGGTCCCATTATGGTGCTCACTTAGAGGTGATCTGGTAACAGGTACCCCTCCCACTTTCACCCATTGGCCCTTTATTCTGACTTTGAGAGAAAGAGCACCATCTATTGGTCGCTGGGTCATAGTACATCTAACATCTTGTAGGGAGGCATCTCACCCTCAAGGAATTCTCTCTCTGCGGGAACAATAATGGGCTGTTCCACCAAGCCACAGGGCCCTTTGTTGCAGGCAAGCCTATCTATTGTCTCACTTTACTGTAGGTGAACTTTGGTGAGAAGCATTGTTGTGTGGAAAGAAATGATAGTGAATAAGGCAATTTGGTAAGTCCATGAAAGGCGTTGCTGACCTGAGAATCCAAATCAAGAAAGAGTAGTTTTTCCAGTGAGGACAAATCATTGCCCTCCACTACAATTTCCCTCCTGGCTGTGGTGTTAAAACAAGTCTCCACTGTAAGTGAACTTTGGTGAGAAGCATTGTTGCGTGCAAAGAAATGATAATGAATAAGGCAATTTGGTAAGTCCACGAAAGGCGACTTGAGAATCCAAATCAAGAAAGAGTAGTTTTTCCAGTGAGGACAAATCATTGCCCTCCACTACAATTTCCCTCCTGGCTGTGGTGTTAAAACAAGTCTCAGGGGTAGTCACTGCTGCTGAAAACTAACCAGCCTTGCTGAGGAGAAGTCCCTATTGGGCCAAAGCATTATCTCTGTCCCCGAAACCATGGCCACTTTGTTCATGAGGCCACTGAGCGAGGGTGGCTGGGGAAAGGGAAAGACAGGCAGGCAATCTTCCTCCTGCACACTCAGACCTCCCCCACAGTGGGAACTCCTAACAATCCCAGTGGGTCACAAAGATCCTTCCATACTTGGTCCTGTCCTGAGATGTCCATCCATCGTCCTTTTCCTCAGACATCCTTTATGTTGCTGACCATCCTTCCAAACAGGTAGCTAGTGTCATGACATGGGGAGCATCCACCTCTCAGGCCTTCTCTCCTTCAGCAAAGTGTACAATGTGGACCCCTCTCAGTTCTGCTCCCTGGGGAGGTTTCATTTCCCCACTGTCCCTCAGCCCCAGTGGGGCCGAAATGCCCCAGCAGTTAAATTCCAGAAAAACTTGCAGAGCGATCTGTAAACCAGATTTGACTTTTTACCTCCTTGGCAAACTGCTCATTGGGAATTCCCCATGAGACAATGGTTGTGAGGGAGGGTAGCACCGAGGCAGGCAGGAGGCACATCGCAGGATACCATTCTGACTGCTGCAGCATATCACCAGGACCCTCGGGCACCTGGAGCTCAGTGCTGACATATTCCATTTCCACCTGAAGAGGGCGTGATGCAGGGCTGGGCCCACTAAACTTGGCTTGGTAGACCAAATCACTCCCAGTTCAAGATGGGTAGTTCAGTGTCCTGTGGTCAAGCCCTCAGTAGCAAGTCAAGAATTATTTCCAAAAGGAGAATAATTACTTGCATAAGAGAGCTTGGCTTTGCTCCAAAAGCTGAGGCTGCAGCTGTACTTCCTCTATTACAGCGGTTCTCAACCTGTGGGTCGCGACCCCTTTGGTGGTCGAACGACCCTTTCACAGGGGTTGCCTAAGACCGTCCTGCATATCAGATATTTACATTACGATTCATAACAGTAGCAACATTACAGTTATGAAGTAGCAACGAAAATAATTTTATAGTTGGGTCACAACATGAGGAACTGTATTTAAAGGGCCAGAAGGTTGAGAACCACTGCTCTATTAGGACTCGCTGCAGGCTCCACACAGCATTCATGGTCAGCCACAGACATTCTGAGACCTCCTAGGTCATAAGGGCAGAAATGCAGAGCTGCTTACAGTGGGCCTGGACCAGCTGGAGAGCCCTCTCTGGCCCAGGCCTCCATTAAAAGTAACTGAGTCAGAGCAGCAAACCCAAAGGTGACATAGGTTGATTTTCAAATGCCAAAGAGTTCCATTAAGCATCTACGGTGGCACTAAGAGCTGCAGTTCCTACAAAGATATGGTATTGCTTTTGTTTGGCTATTTTGGTTGCAAGCAGAGCCTAAGGAGTATGACCTTGACCCTCCAGTCATGGACATCCTTCCTCTATGGGTCGGAAGCTACTGTGGGGATTCTGCAATTGCCGAGGGGAGCTGTTCCCACTTAGACTCAGGAACTGGGGAAATTACCACATAATTTTTCACTGAGAAAATGGAAGCAGCCGGAAGAGAACTTGAACAGTCTACCTTCACCACATCTGCCCACCTTCCAGCATCTGCTTCCACTTGTGGTCTGTTCTACAATGCATGTTTCTGTAATGTTAACTCATATATTATGGCTCAGTTGGGGGATGATGTCACTGTAATGTGGAAATTGGGTGGGTTCATAAGTGACTTTTCCCCCCAGTACAATTAATGTTTTGTGCCACTGGATAAGAGCAGCTGAATGTGAAGGACACCAGTGGAATAATTCAAATGAACAAGCTATAGAATGAGGTACTTTACAGGATGCCTATTCACTGCACCTTCCTTTTCTTGGGTCAGGGTGGCCAGAGGTTCTGTCTTGTAAGTGCTTATATTACAACTTAGCAGCTTCTACCTTTCCATAAGATTCTATCAAGCTATCTTTGCCCTTTTTTGGGGAGTGAAATTCTTTATTTACTGATGTATTTATTATAAATATATCTGTTTTTAAATAACTATGGTGATTGGTGTTTTTGCTAGTACGCAGGTTGCAAAGTTAGGAAGGTTTGGAACAGTTGGCTCCAACCGGATTTTTTCCATAAATTGTTATTTTTAGTGCATGAATTTGAGAATAAAAAAATTTTCAGGAGCACATTTATCATGTTATTGCAGAAATGCCTGTATACTGCCTTCCCACTCGTAACCATGGAGAAATTATTCATGCCCTTATCGAAAGCTTATTCCTCCTTGTGCAGACTGTTTTCTTCTTATTCAAGGACACTTCTCCAGCATTTATCCCTTTTTCCTACTTCATCAGTTTTTCATCTTTCCTGGAACAGTTTGTCAACATTAAAAAAAAAAAAAATCATTGTCTTGATTCCAAACACCCTACAAACATACTACCTTCATTTTCTCCCTTTTTAGCAAAACTAGGTGAATGAGTTGTCTATACTACCTCCAGCTCTTTTCCTGTTTTGTTAAGCCTAATCAGGTCTGGTTTTTGTTTCTCCTCCACTCCACCAAAACTCCCATTGTCAGGAATGACTTTCCCATTGTTTACATCAATGGTCAATTTCCTGTCTTTATGTGACTTGGATAGCTAGCAGTATTTAATAGTTCATCACTGTCTCTACCATGTGTCTTGTTCATTTGCCTTCCAGGCAACCATTCTTGTTTTCCTCCAGTTTCAATCATTCCTCCTCTGCTCCCAACCTCTTAGTGTTGGAGACACCAACCCTACTCCCTTCCTTTCTCTCCCACACACAGTCCTGGGGGGTGATCCAATTCAGCTTTATGGCACCTACGCGCTGAAAATCCTCAAATTTGTATCTCCAGAGCAGACTTTTTCTTAAACTGCATCCTCATATATTCAACTGCCTACTCAACATCTCCACTTGGTGTAATACACATCTCAAAACAGCAAGTCTAAAACTGTACTTCTGACGTTTCCCACCTAACCTGTCCTTCTTGTGGCCTTTTCCCTCTTATTTGGTGGAAACTCCATTATTCCAGGTATTTGGCCAAAATTTTGCAGTCATTTCTGTCTCTTCTCCATCTGTCACACCACACACACATCAGTAGATCCTGTTGGTTCTACCTTGAAAATACATTCAGAATTCAGCTGCCTCTTACACTTTTATTGCTACCATCCTGGGGCAAGCTACTGTTTTCCCTTGCCTGGATTATTGCAAAAACCACTCAACGGGCCTCTCTACTTCTACTCTTGTCGCTCTATAATTGATTCACAATACAGCAGTCATAGTGATCCTGTAAAATGTATGTTAGATTACTGCCTGTTCAAAACTCTCCAGTGGCTTTGAGTCCAAGTCAAAATAACAGCCTTCAAGGCCTTAAATCTAACCTGCCATCCCCAACTGCCACTCACGCAGTCTTTAAGCTCTCGTTCTCCAGCTCGCTCACTCTACTGCAGCCACATTGGCCTCTCCTGTTTCTTCTTCTCAAGTAGTGAACACAAGGACTGCATTTAATTTAAAGAAGAGTGAGGTAACAGTTTATTCATTAGTTGAGGAAAAAAAAAGCAAACTCTATTTTCTACCATGTTGGAGGATATTGGCTTAATTCAGATTGTTATTATTCCCATTGATGTTTCACATAGTATGAGACATATAACATACAAAATGTATTGCACATAACATTTTCATTCCAGTGGAGAAAAAAAATTATAGGTTCAAAAATCAAGTTTGATATCAAAAGAATTAACATAAAAGTTTCTAAATTCAAAACAATCTGATAGTTAAAATATTATCAACCTTGTGATGATTTTGATATGCTCTGTGAACCTCTGAAAACTTGTGATGTTGCAGCTTCAGCTCAAACACTGCAGGCAGAGCAGACCTTTCCCTATTCTCTCAAATACAAAGTTTAAGAGTATTTTAGTTTAATTATGTATTCACTGTTCTTTGTCAGAAACATTAAGCCCTTTAGAGACGTGGTCGGCAAACTGCGGCTTGCGAGCCACACGCGGTTCTTTGGCCCCTTGTGTGTGGCTCTTCCTAAGCCTTAGGAGTACCCTAATTAAGTTAATAACAATGTACCTACCTATATAGTTTAAGTTTAAAAAATTTGGCTCTCAAAAGAAATTTCAATCGTTGTACTGTTGATATTTGGCTCTGTTGACTAATGAGTTTGCGGATAGAGCCTAAAGCAGAAACTCTTATTAAAATCCTGTGTTCCACAGCCATGCCCCCTGGACCTGTCTACTTGTTACTCTGTGGCACTATCAGACCCTAGAGGCAACCCCTCTCTGTAGGGCTGACATGTAAGGCCTTGAACTTGGCTCACAGTATCTAGCCTGCTACAGTCCAGAAGAAGATGACTTCTTATATTTGTGTATAAATGCATCTGTTTTCCCAAGGCTAACTTTGTAGCATTCCACTGGCACCAAGGAGCCAAATGGTGGCATCTTATGTAAGCATTCCTGGTGATTGGCTTCAAATGACGATGACACGGTCTCTGATATGCCAGTTTTTCCTTCGAGAATCAAGCACTTTTCCGCTCCAGGTTCATCAGAGTGGCTGCCTTTGGAATTCAAAGGGAAGCTGCTCCCTTCACAGTCTTTGAGGCGCCTACGGTGATCTTCACTAAGCAACAATACAATGGTCCCCCCAACATGAAGCACTCTGTGACAAAAAGTGATATTGGTATGAGCATTTCCTCCTTTTCAGATAATAAACAATCCCACTTTATTTAAAATATTTGGCATTTTTAATTTGAAATTTAATTTTATCTATTTAAATACAGGAATTTTGATAATTAGGCAGTATCTTTCATAATGCATATTCATTATAGTAATTATGGAATCGCTAGTACAAATCTGCTTTAATTATCTATTTTTACTCTACTTAAAAGGCAAGCCTCAAAGTAATTTATAATAATATTCTAATAAGTGATTGTACAAAAGGAAAGGCCAATGAAAAAATCCTAAAGAATCAGCATATATCAAAGGCACTTGGCTGATGGCAGAAGAAAACCACCAGGAAAGAAAGAAGACAAGAACAAAGGATTGGCAAAAGGGAAGACCTTAAAATATCAGCTTGTTGAGGAGAATTCATTTACTAAATCCTCTGGCCAAAGTCTGTAGAGTACTTATGTGGAAAAGTCGTGAATGACGTACAGTCCTGAGTTGCTAAAGAGATTACTGAATAGTAGGGGAGAGGCCAGCAAAGCGTGGATCCCAAACCTACACTGCGAGTTAAAGGATAAGCAGGTGAGCCAGGCCAAGTGACAACTAGGGGCTGGAGCGAGGGAGGGTGTTGGAGGCAGAGGAAGCATCAGAGACAGGGAGGAGTAAAGGCGGCGGCACTGACAGTAGTTTGGCATGAGGGTGAATAAGAGGGTGATGGGAGGAGGAGGGAGGAAAAGAATTCTGTTTGGATATCAGTGTGGGTTCTAATTGGCAGCTGGATATACAGCCTGGAGGTAATGAGAAAGACCAGGCTCGAGGTGGAGATTTTAGAGTTCTCCATAGTAAATGGAAGATAAAGCCATAATGGTGGATAAGATGATCTGAGGTGGCAATGCACAGTGAGAAGCGAAAAGGGGCCAAGGAATAGAGGCTTAAAAAGTAAGGATAGAAGGGAAGAGCCCATGAAACACAACCCTAGGGGAAATCTAGACAAAAGTGATGTCATGGAAGCCAAAGGAGTTCAAGAAGGGAATGGTCTCAACAGTGTCAAATGCTACAGGACTAACAAGTGACTACGGTTATAAGAAGTCACCAGTGAACCTGGAGAGAACAATCTGACTTGAGGGCAGGAGCAGGTGCTGGTTGGCTGGAACCAGGAG
Source organism: Myotis brandtii (assembly GCF_000412655.1). NCBI lineage: Eukaryota > Metazoa > Chordata > Mammalia > Chiroptera > Vespertilionidae > Myotis > Myotis brandtii. The sequence continues at coordinate 1,775,939 of NW_005357115.1, forward strand.
GGGACTGGAAGGTGAAGATCAGAGATGTCAAGGGCAGACTACTGTCAAGCAGTTTGGCTGTGTAGGTAAGGAACCAGTGTGACAGCTAGAGAACCAAGAGTTAAGGAGGATCTCCCCGCACCCAGCAGAGATGTCAGGACAGTCAGCAATCCAGATAAGTCTGTCTCTAAAGGACACTGCATCTACAGCACTCCCATCCTCAAATCTGGCTGCACTATGGCAACAATCTCCTTTCTACTCTCGTTGCTCCTTCCACTCTCCCTTCCCAGTCTCCACATAGAAAACAAAAGTAAATCCCTGCTAACTCTCGCTTCCACTATACTGCAAATAAATTCTAAACTCCTACACGATCTGACCCTCACCTACCTTTGCCACTCCATTGCCTGCTTGCTTTCCTTTGCTCACTACGGTCTGAGCAATTGAACTTCCTTCAGTTGCTCAAACTCAATAAGCTTTTTCTCATCTTAGAACATTTGACCTTGTTGGTCGGTCTGCACTTAACACTCATTCCTTTATGTGCCTTCTCATTATTGAGGTCCCAGAGTTCAACTACCATGTCCTTGGAGAGCCTTCCCCCACTATCTATCTAAAGCAGCCACTGCTTTTCTCTCAGTCATAAACTTCTGATTTAAAACCTTAGAAAATTAAGCTACAAAAACTCTAGGAAATTATTAAAATGCAATCAAATCTTAACTGAAGAGCTATAATATATTTTGGTGAAATGCCCAATAGCTCAAAATTACTGAAATAAATTCAACACCTTACCTTTCCATTTCTTGTAGAATGCTTTTGATGTCTTTCCCTAACTTAAACTTTTTCCCGAATGGAATGTCAGAAATAATAATATCGACACTTTCTGAAGGCAATGGCAATTCTGAAATACAGAAATCAGAGAATCCTATTAAGTAAGTTCAAGTATTTATAATCTGAAGATGAGAAAATTAAAATATGCAGGATTATTTTTGCATATTAAATAAAATTTAGGTTAGCTGATATTGTTTCTAAGAAATTACAAGTTTCTAAAAGGATCTCAGAATCACTGAAGGTAAATGGTACAGCAATTATGTTCTGTTCTTTGAAAATTGGTTTTTCAGGTATGATAAAATGATATGTTAAGCAGAATTTTAAATTAACCAGAAAATTCAATTCTCTAAACATAGTACATTACTAGAAAATTGCCAGACAGATCCAAGAAGATATCCATTAAATTGTCTAGAAAAACCTTTTACAAAATTATATTCTATAACTTTCATTTCCCTTTCATAGTTATATATAAAATTTTGCATGTGTATATCTTTTTATTTTTAAGGGAGATGAGCCACAGCTTTCATTGAATTTTTTATTTTTTTTTATTTTGGAGAATGAGATTCTTTAATTCAGTTGCTTCATCAAAAGAGTTTAGATGATTATATATATATATAAAAGGCTAAGTGACCGACTGTCTGTCCGTCCAACCCTCTGGCCAGTACATATGATGTGCACTGGCAATTTAAAAATAAACATTGACTAGTGCAGCGGTACTCAACCTTCCTAATGCCGCGACCCTTTAATACAGTTCCTCATGTTGTGGTGACCCCCAATTTCATTGTTACTAATTGAACATAATTAAAGCATAATGATTAATCACAAAAACAATATGTAATTATATATGTGTTTTCCGATGGTCTTAGGCGACCCCTGTGAAAGGGTCGTTCGACCCCCAAAGGGGTTGCGACCCACAGGTTGAGAACTGCTGCTCTAGCGTGATCCCTGCAACAGATGTTCAGGCCAATAGAAGCATCCCAGCCCCATAGATGGGGAATCCATCACTCCCTGTCATAACTATACCCTGCGTGCCACCATTAACTCACACACTCAGTATTCCCATAAGGGTAGACAGCCATTAGTTCTGTCCTTGAGAATCTCACATTCTAGAGTCTCATCCTCTCACCGGACTCTACCCAAGACTGAAGGCTTCTAAACAGCTGTCATTCCAATAGCTCTCTCCTGCCTTTGTATCTACAAATAGTGAGGGCTTGCAAGAGGCTGAAAAATGGTTTATCCAGAGGAATAATTACATATGTTCATTTTCCCAAATGCTGAATAAGCATTTTAATATCTTACCTATAACAGAGACTTTAAGTAACTCAATTTTACCCGTGAGGCCTGCAGCTTTCAGGTTGTCACACGCACCTAGTAACTGTGAGTCGCTGACATCAGCACCCACATAGTACACATCCTATGGGGAAAGACATTCTTATTTTAAGCAGAAATAAAACTATCAGATATTTCCTGAAGTTAAGAAAACTTACTGCCATTTTCTCAAATAATGAAAGTGAAGTCAATAGATTTGTTCATTCAGGTTGAAACAAATTTATAGTATTGCTTTAAAATGATAGTAGTAAAAATTTTAAAATCTATTAACAATATTTTACAGTTACAAATGCCTAAAGAATTTAGGGATTAGCATAATGTCATGACTAATTAAGATTACTCATATCTTGCTAAATTTATCATACTATTTTTTAAAAATAACATAGCAATTTAATTAACCCTTCATAAGCCATTTGACAATAGTAAATAGTGACTCATATAATTAAAATAATAATCCCCCAAAGATAATCTATTTATAAATAACTGGTAACTAAACATACATATACCAATTAAAGTGAATATATTTCTTAGTTTACCAAAGTTTAGAACTTACCGGCCATTCTTTAGCTGCTTCCAAAAGTATTGTTCCGAGTCCACACATTGGATCTAAAACAAATGCACCAGCCTATAGACAGAAATATTGATTTGGTACTATTAAATCTAACAGGCATTATAAAAGAAGAGACCTAACATTTGAGGAATCAATATTTTAAGAGTAAAGATTCCTTTTTACACTTCAGGAATTTCAGGTAGTTCAAGCCCTAAGGCAAGTACATACTTGGCATGTTAAAAGATTAGAAAGGAGACCAGTATGGCCAAAGCACACTGAGTGAGAGGGAAAGAGTGGTGATCGTATCAGAGAGGTTGGCAGGTGATTCCATCAAGATGGGCTGGTGTCTGCTGCCTGTAGTAGCAATGTCCAAACCTTAGGCAGCGGAGATCTGGTAGACACTGTAAGGATTCTGATTCTATTCTGAAGGATGGAGAACTATTGGAGAGTTCTGAGCAGAGAAGTAACATAACATTACATTTCAGAGGGATCATTCTAAATGATCTGTTGAGAATAGAACAGAAGGGTAAGAGTGTTAACAAGGAGGCTGGTTAGGGGGTCCAGGAGATGACAGAAGCTTATAATAAGAGTGGTTGCCCTGGCCGGTGTTATACAGTGGTTAGAGTGGCGGCCTGTGCACCAAAGGGCTGTGGGTTTGATTCCCAGTCAAGGGCATGTACCTGGGTTGCAGGTTCAATCCCTAACCTCATTGGGGCGTGTTCAGGAGGCAACCAACTGATGTGTCTCTTTCACATAGATGTCTCTCTCTCTCTCTCTTCCCTCCCCACTTCCTCTCTCCCTTCCACTCTCTAAAAATCAATGGAAAAATATCCATGGGTGAGGATTAACAACAACAACAAAAAGGAGTGGCATTGGTGGAAGTGGGGTGAAGTGGTTGGTAGGATTCTGGATATATTTTAAAGGTGGAGCCAACAGGTTAGATCGGATGTGGAATGTTGAAGTATGACAACAGTCTGAAATGAGTAAAGCTTTGACCTGTGCACCTGGAAGAGCAGAGGTGCCTGTTACTGAGGTGGGAAGAACTGGGGAGGAGAAGCTTCAAAGGAGACAAGAGTACAGTTCTGGGCATGTTAATTTTGAGATACTCCTAGACCAACTATAGAGACCAAGTGAGTCACTAGACATATGAGTCTGGAGTTCAGGGGAGAGGTTCAGGCTACAGATACACATTTGGGAGCATCAGTGTTAGTTTACAGATGGTACTTAAAGCACCAGAACTGGATGAGTCATCCAGGAGGCGAGAGAAGTTAAAAAGGAAAGTCGAAGGGTTGGATCCTGGAGATCTCTTAAGTACAACGTTGGTAGATGAAGATGCAGCAGTGCATGCTGAGAGCTGCACATGCTCATGTAGGAGGAGAAACCAGAATGATCTTCCCGAAACAAACTGGAAGGACCACTTCAAGGAGGAGGGAGCTGCAGGTGTCGGAGTGCTGGTAGGGTAAGTGTGAGATGAGCGGTGTCAGGGAAGTGCTGGTGAAAGCCTGATGGAAGTGGGCACAAGAGAGAATGGGAAGAAAAGAGGGAGCGACAGCAAGTATGGACAACTAGTTTTATGAGTTTTTCCGTAAAAGAAAACAGAACGGGGTGGTAGCTGAAGGAGCATGTGGCTTCAGGAGAAGAATTTTTTTCAAGTTGCAAGATATTATACAGCAAGTGTTCCCACTGATGAGAATGACCAGTAGAGAGAAAGTCCTTATATAGGTAACAGGGACCAAAATCCAGTCCACAAGTAATGGAGTGAAACAAGGGCAACGTATGTGGGTATGGATTCTGGTTCATTGGTAGATTTGGTGAGGAGAACATGTTGAAGTTCACTTCTGATTCTAGTATTAAAGTCATATAAGAATCAGGAGGGTTGAAAGTGTAGGCAAGGGAACGATTGTAACGGTAGAAGATAAAATTCAAGCTGTGGGCTGGGGAGGAGGACAGGTGGTAAGTAATGGGCAGGGGTGGGTCAAATGACTGGAGGTCCAAGAGGTTAAAGAACTATGTTAGGGAGCTGGAGGATGTGAGCAGGAAAGAAAAGTGGTTAAGAGAGGACTCATGACATTGAGATTTTGGGGGGCATTCCCTTCTGGGTATAAGAAGGTCTAGGATGCGACTAAGGCAGGTCATTAGAGGTAGGAAGCCAAGACCTTGAGGGGCCAGGTTCCAAAGTGGATATTGGGATCGTAGAGAATTATAACAGGAATAAGGTCTCCTACTCTTACAGAAATGACAGGAAGAGATCCGTGTGTAACTGCAATAACCTGATGGCATGTGCCTCAGAGGCACTGAGAGGCTTTGGGCAAAAGGAACAAGCAAGCAGGACACCTACCCCACCTCCAGGCCCAGTGGTCCCTTGATATGTCTACAGAGGAAGCAGAATGCTCAGTGGATGGTCAGGTTTCAGTCAAAGCCAGAGGGTACCTAATGGAAAGAAACAAAATGTCCTGAGAGAGAAAGAAAGAGAGAAAAAATTTCAGAACGGAGAACAGAGTAGTTTAAGGTTAAAGTCACTAACGCAAAGCAGTTGAGGTAATAAATAATGAGAAAAAGTACCTGAGCTAGAGAAATAATAATAAAATTTTTAATAGTCATTAGCTATTCCAAATAAGTATAACTATAATTATTACTATAAAAGTAGCTAATATTTATACACTTTCTCATGGTAGGCACTGTGAAATCACTTGAAAAATGCTAATTCATTTGATTCTCACATGACTTTATGAAATTTTTCTTTTCATCTTGCAAATGAGAAGCTGAGGAACAAAGATGTTAAGTATCTTGCCCAAGGTTTCCCTGCCAGTAAGTGGTGGAACCAGAATTAGAACCCAGGCAGTCAGACTCACCGAGTTGCGGGCTGAATAGAAAAGGCATTTATAGAAGTATATCCTGGTACTATTCCTGAACCTTATAGGACTAAAGAGGAAAGTTTTATGAACTGCTGAGCAGAAAGAACAAGGTAGCTATAAAGGAAAAGAAAACCATACTGGCACGGACAACTCAGCTGCAACACGGGAAGCTAAAAGACAACGGACAGCACCTATCGACATCCGAGAGAAAAGGACTCCAACTCAAGCCAAGAAGGGCATGCCCACCAGGATGAAAGGGATCTGAGATATATAGAAATTCAGATAGTAAATTATTAAAATACCACATGTGAGGAAAATACCTAAGCCAAGACCGTAACCAAGCAATAAACAAACCTGAGCAGAGACCTCAAATGGGGAAAGACAAGACAATGTGGAGCATGGTGAGGAGTGATACACCCTGCGATATATCTTTGTGTGTTTGCACAGAAATATGTGTTTGCTACATACAATTCTATCTTAATAATGAAGGATAGGCTGTGTAATATAAGGGCTAAATAAGAACTTTTGAAACAGAAGGGACATACTTTAAGGGAAATCTGATATATGATAAATAATTCAGTTCAATCTAGTAGTTGGGGTTGGGAGTGAAAGATGAAATCGTTCAAAGGTCTCACTGCAGGGAGGAGGAAAGGTAGGCCAGGAGGAGAGGAAGCAGTACTCTAGAGGCCTCATCTTATCATAGGAACAAAGGGGAAGACTAGAATGTCTTGGTGGTAAAAACTATCTTGGCAGAGGAAGGAGTAGATATCTTGCTTTAAAATAATAGTAGAGTCCTGTGTGTTTAATTAAGAGAGCTGGGAAAGGGGACTGTTCATGGACTAGACAAAAAAGTAAAATCTCCAACCTCAGGGAGAACAATGAAATGATTATGAAGTAACTTGATCAAACTAGCAAAAATAAAAACAGTCAACGATAAGAAGTTATAACCAGAGTGAAATAGGAGAAATACAATCAGGTGTGTCTGTCATTATACTGAGTTCTCTCATCGAAAGCCAGAGACCATCAGAGTGGGATACAAACAGAGCTTTGTGTTTGTAAAAACTCACTGAAAGCAAAGTTGAAAATAAGGGAGGATCAAAGACGTATTAGGCAAATACAAAGATAAAGGAGTGAAAATATTAATAACACATGATAAAGTTTAGGTTTTAACTCACTATTTAAGATAAAGAAAACTTACGTAACGATAAAAAGGTACAACTCATGATGAAGCAATAGCAGACTGTTTATACCAAACTACTGAATAAGGCATCCACTAATAAAAATGCAAAAACTTAAAAAAAAATCAATGATATTTCAAATACCTTCCAAAAGTAAGCAGATAGTAAAAGAGTAGGCAAAGATAGCGAGGACATTGACTACAAAATAAATTTTTTTTATGTCCATGGAACATTTATAAAAATTAATCAATATTTGGTCACAGGAGAAAAACTTAAATTTTAAGAAGTAGAGGTTTTTCAGGCCACGTCATTGTAACACAAAATATTAGGAAGAATAAAATGTGGCTATCTTTTAACCCAGCTTTTTCATAGGCAAAATACTCTCAGAAGTTCAACAATATTTAAAAACATATCACTGAAGAACTTCGTAAGCATAATGGCAATGACAAAAACAAACGAACAAAACTAGCAAAAGAAAATGATAAAAGAAAAAGAGAACAGAAAAAAAAGCAAGCAATCAAGATGTCCATAAATAAGAGACTGTGTAAGTTAGTTACGGAAAGAACCTCACTAATGTATTAACCAGAATGAAAACATTTTCCTTACCTTAATTTCAGCGACAGAGGCCATTGCCCATGCTATGGTAGACCTCAGTCCTGCTGTCCTGATGTAAGCTCTGCTGGCTAAAGGAACCCTACAAAGGAAAAAGAACCTGATGTGAGATCCAATACGACTATAAGTTAAAGAAGAACCTGATATAAATAAAATGATTAACCTGTCCATGTCTGTGAATTATCTCACCATGTTCATGCAACACACACTACAGTATTCTCTGAGTTGGGAGTATTTAACCTTATCACAGAAATACCTTCTCTAGTTGGCACCTTGTTTAACCAGCTAGTGTGGTACTTTAGAAAGGTAGAATGTTTAAATAACAGCAATTTAAACCCTATTGTGTTTACTTTATAAAAATGTTATCACATGAGGGGGATTTTTCTAAAATGTTTTAGTAGTTCCCTGTAACAGCAATTTAAACCCTATTGTTTACTTTATAAAATGTTATCATATGAGGGGGATTTTTCTAAAATGTTTTAGTAGTTCCCTGTTTTCCCATAGGGAAGTGACCTTTTGTGTGCTGATGAGGAGTCAAGAAACACCTGCTGTTTTGTGACAGGGATGTAGTATAGGCAGGACTGGATGGATACTAACACTTGAAATCGTTTTCTGTAAAAAGTCCCTTTTGTAAGTTTGTTTTTTGCTCATTTGCATCTCTCTCAAAAGATGAAATGAAGCATGACACTGAACTGTCTGCATGAAGCAGACATCTCCCAAATGAGTTCTCTGGTCTCCATTATCTACCACTTCATACTTCATCCTCCACCTCATCAGTGCTATCAGTGTTTCCAGATTTGATAAAAATTTTCAAAATATTATTTCTACGGCATCTAATGCAATGAATAAATTCCTTAGAAATTTGAATGCACTTTTCAATTTCATTTATATAATTTGTTGGTAAGATATGACTATTTGATTTCGAGGATTAGTGCTTGGTTGTTTTGGGGGTAGGCTTGTTCCAAAACCACTAGGAGGGCTCTTCTCTGAACATTATACAAAGTTACCATGTTCTCCAAACCCTATGTCTTTTGTCATTTTATTTCTGATCTGTCTTTGACTTTAGTTACCCTGTTTTGTGTGCATTTATGGTAAGCCTCTTAAAATGTTACAATTAGATGAGGTATCTCTTTCAAATAAAACAGTGTAATTGTATATTTACTGTTACAATAAGGAAGTTCTGCAGGTAAACCCATGGGAGTTTGTTTTTTTAAAGGTTTTTCAGAAAATAATTCACACTGCAGACAGTATTATAGCCATAGATTTGGAATCTGGAATATAAACTTTGCAGGTGGAATGACTAGGAAATATTTTGATCAATGAATCTTGATACTACAGTCTAGGCTGGGCAACTGTCTTGCTACAAAACATATTAAAACCCAGAATTGAGAGATTATTTTTCACTCTTAGATTTCAAAATAGACTTGGTATGGAAAACTGTCTTTGTCCATATACAGGTTATCCCCCAAAATGTATATACACTTTAATAGCTGATAGCTCAATTTTGAAATGATATGTATTTTAATAAACACTGCCTTTCTAATTATTCAAAGTGTGCATATACTTTTGGGGACACCCTATATATTGCTAAGTGCCTTTCTAAGCATCAGGAATTTATGTAGAATCTCTGAAAGTTTTGACAATTATGTGTATATTTTTACCACATATACATTTTTGGGGGACACCCTATATATATTGCTAAGTGCCTTTCTAAGCATCAGGGATTTATGTAGAACCTCTGAAAGTTTTGACAATTATGTGTATATTTTTACCAATAGAGATTTTATTTTATGGGAGCCAACCCTATTAATATGTGACCAAAGTAAATGTTTTTATTGTTCGTAGACTTGTCATCTGAATCCCAGATCTTAATTTTTAAATGTGTGTTTGGACACTTTTACCTGGAGTACTGCCAATTCAACAGGTGTAAACTGTGCACAGTCCTTTCCCTGTATTTCATATCTCGATACATTTCTTCATTTTCTCGGGCCACTTACCTTCTATATATTGTGTATCTTAATCTAAATCTCCAGCCTAGACTTGTCACTGGAACTCCTGAGCTATAACTTAAATATCTATTCATAGACATTTTTCATTGAATACACTACTGTTCCTACATTTTCTATCTCAGGGACTGACACCAGTATCTACTGGTTGTCCAAATCAGGTATCTGGCCATTATTCTAGACTCCTTAACTTTTTATGGAATTCATGCCTTTCTTTTTTGTTATCCCCAATTTGCCTCAGTTCAGCTCTTCATCATTTACTGCCTGAACTATTGTAAGAGTTTGAACCTCCTTTTTCTTTTCATTTCCCCTTCATTAAAAAATGTAATTTCCTTAGTAATACCTCAGAAATCACAAATCTGATCACATCACTCTACTGCTTCATATGCTTACTGCTTTTAGAATAAAATCCAAGTTGCTCAGCACGGCTTCCAAGACACTTCATGACTTGTTTCTAATTGCTCAGTCTCATTTTCTACCACCCTCCTTATGTGGGGACAGCACTGAAACCACTGGCTGTCCCCACATAACGCAAGCTTTCTCTACCTCCATGCCTTTGCAAGTCCTTGCTTGTGAGGTCCTTTCCTTCTCTTGTCCAGTTGGGGAACCCCTCCTTAGTGTTCTCTTCCTTATGTCTTCCCTGTCCCATCTGCACTGAAACCATTGGCTGTCCCCACATAACGCAAGCTTCCTCTACCTCCATGCCTTTGCAAGTCCTTGCTTGTGAGGTCCTTTCCTTCTCTTGTCCAGTTGGGGAACCCCTCCTTAGTGTTCTCCATTAAGTGATTCGTTAAATGAATCTCTTCTATGTTCATTTGCTCCCATCCTCCATCAGAGTTGGGTCCCCTTTTCTAACTCTAGCCAAGCATTTTTCACCTACCTTTGCTCTTCCACTAAATTGAATTACTTGAACTTAATAACCATCTTCCTCATCTCTGAATGTTGATAACTAGCACAGTGCTTAGCATATAATAAGTATTCATTAGACATTTCAACTGAAATTAACTGAATAAATTAATCTTACTCTAATGTCTCTCCCTTCCTTCCCTAGTTACTGATCTATTTCAGAAATAAGGTAGTTGAAATTTATTCAACACTTACTGTAGCCTAGAAATAGTACCAAGCATTTTCTTTTCTTCTTTTAAAAATATTTTTATTGATTTGAGAGAGAAAGGGAGAGGGAGGGAGAGAGAGAAACATTAATGATGAGAGAGAATCATTGATTGGCTGCCTCCTGTACTCTCCACACTGGGGATGGAGCCCGAAACCCAAGCATGTGCCCTGACCAGGAATCAAACCATGACTTCCTGGTTCATAGGTCAACGCTCAACCACTGAGCCAGTGATGGCAAACCTTTTGAGCTCGGCGTGTCAGCATTTTGAAAAACCCTAACTTAACTCTGGTGCCGTGTCACATATAGAAATTTTTTGATATCTGCAACCAGAGTAAAGCAAAGACTTATATTTTTGATATTTATTTTATATATTTAAATGCCATTTAACAAAGAAAAATCAACCAAAAAAATGAGTTCGCGTGTCACCTCTGACACACGTGTCATAGGTTCGCCATCACTGCACTGAGCCATGCCAGCCAGACATACCAAGCATTTTCATGCAGGTTATCTCATTTAATCCCAAACACAAAGCAAATGAAGTAGGTACTATTATTTTCCTGCTTTTATAGCAGAGGAATATGATAATCTGCCCAAACTTGCAGTTAATCTGTTGAGAAGGTAGAATTGAAGTCCATAGTTCTTATTCATTATGCTACACATGCACAGTGTGGCATAGCTGTATACAGTTAATGTTCAAAGTGAATTTTAAGAATTGTGCTGTATTTTTTATTTTAATTAAAATTCCAAGATGCAAAGAGACTAAAATTTTTAGCTTAAACAAGGGCCTGTGAAAATCATTTAATAATAGAAATAATTAGATATAATTTTCAGTCTGAATCATGCAATCAGTGGATTATTGTGATAAATTCTTGCACAGCTCTACTGGTCAGATCAAATCATATCCACTAAGCTCCATGGAAACACTTTACTGGCTAAAGTAAAGAACTCACATGCTTTGTCTTTAGCCCCCTCTGTTGTATCAATGTTTCATACTATAAATGAAAAGCATAAAGTTCTTAATTTTAAAAACTCTCCTAAGGGATAAATCTGAGTTTAAGATATAAATACCTGAACACAGCCCTAGCCGGCTTGGCTCAGTGGATAAGGCGTCAGCCTGCGGACTGAAGAGTCCCAGGTTCGGTTCCGGCCCAGGGCACATGCCTGAGTTGTGGGCTCAATCCCCAGTGTGGGGCATGCAGGAGGCAGCCAATCAATGATTCTCTCTCATCATTGATGTTTCTATCTCTCTCTCTCCTTCTCCCTTCCTTTCTGAAATCAATAAAGGAATATATTTAAAAAAATAAAATAAATAAATAAATACCTGAACACAGGAATTCCCATGACAGAGTAAATGTCATTTAGATGTATAAATATCTGAAAGAACAAATACATAAGTTAGAATAGAACAGAAAATGCATTACCAAATTAATGATAATTTGAAAATTTCTATTTTGAACTATATAAACTATATTTCTAATAAAAAATTCCAAGGCCTTACTTATCATATATAGAAAAATGTTCCATACTATTTTTCTCGAGCAGAGGTGAAATAAATTTTAAGTACATTTCATAGAAAAATTTTGAGGTTAATTTTGTAGGCAAGTTATATGGAGATTCAAGTTATTAAGAACTCAAGATCCACATTCTTCCTAAAGATTCTCTGAATTATCATAACTGAATCAGACTTTTCAGCATTTGGGGTTAGAGATTTCCTAAATCCATCCTAATTCTAACCTCAAATAAGAGTTGAGGCCACACAGGACTATCATAGGCTACATACTATTAGTGTGACAGGAAACTTTCTTCAGGTCAAATATATTGTAGACACCGGTGACCTTTTCTCTCTCTACTATCTGTAGGTGGTTTTATTCCTCTCTTTCTTCGTCAAACCATAAAGTTCTTAAATGTCTCAAGTTATAATTAGTAGCCCAATAAACTTTAAAAGTTAGAATCTTACTTCTGTAATCTGATGAAGTTTATGGGATATTCTAATTCTGCTGTTTGACCTCAAGAACTTTTAAACCACAATACTTTCACTCCCAGATTACTTTTATATATATGCAGTTTAATCAGGATTATTCCAATATTGATAACTTTTCATCAAGAAAAAAAAGATCTGAAATAAATTCCCTTTAGTCAATTTAATTCCTTAATCATCACAGCTAAAGTTTTCAATTTTTTATATTATTCAACTTTAGCAAAATTATTTATTGGGATTAATTCTATTTAAAATTTCTAGTAAAGATAGGATGTACTGTTATTTTTATATATCAAATGTTATTAAGAATAGCTTTACCCTCTATGAATTTTTTTCTATTAATTTCACAGAGCAAAATTTGCTAAGATTTGATTCTTCTGTCAATTTTGGTCACACATTTTACTGTGTGATTTTCGTGTTGCCAATTTTGTTTTGTGTTGATTATTGTTATCAATAATAGCTAACATTAATTGCATTAAGTGGATGATAGGAATTCAGTTAGCTATATTTATTCATGAGCTAAACTATGGAAAACTGTAATTCTGAGACAGGAAGATAATCAAAAAGAAGACGAAGAGGAGGAAACCAGAGAGCAGAAGGGGGAGATGAAAGGAAGACCCCTTATGTCAGAATATTCTTGGGGTCAAAGTATTTTACATGTCAGGTATAAAAGATATACACCAGGCATTACTTTTTAAAAGTGAAAAATACATTAAAAAATAAAAAAATAAAACAACACAAAATGTTCTGTTTTGGCTAGCAACTACTTCATTTACAGCTGTATAACAATGAATTTACAAATGAATGATGAAAATGACTATACTACTACATGTCAAATTTATGAGCTGATTCTCAAAAAAATAGTGAAGATTATTTTTTATAACTTGCATTTATTTCCTCATGTGTTTTATTTTATTCCAATTAACAGTGTAACCTCATCAATTTTTAAAAACAGAGAGACAGAAAAGTAAAACATAATCCCACAACCATAACAAAGCCATTATTAACATCATTATCTGCACTGTTCTATAAAAGAAAAAAATCAGACTGCTAGATCCACGCAGCCATGCTGTTTGAAACTCTAAAGCAAAATTGAAAAGTACAATAGATTAGTTTTGACATTGTCTAAAGAATTAGGTTATAAGCATATAAAATAAAATAAACGTTCATTACCTCTAAGTTTGGATTTCTCAAATCTGCTTTCCATCCAAACTGTTTCATAAGAGCAATTCCAATTATTCTTCCTGCTTCCTGGAAAAGCAGCAAGTTATAGAAAAGATAAAAATATTATAAATGAAAAATTTAAGTATCCTATATAATAAAAGCATAGTATGCAAATTGTCCCCTCCACTGGGAGTTCAACCGGGAGTTCGACCAGGGGGCGGGGCCAGCCAGAGGAAGGGAGGGAGTACCTGGCCGGCAGCTGCTAGGGACCCTACCAGTGCATGAAAGGGCCTCTAGTAAGATGTAAGATTTTCCTAACAGTCAGCAGGAACATCAAGGCAAACTATCCAATGGTAATTTAGAATTACAATATTAAATTATAATATTAAAATATTACACCCTCTTTCATCCCCCTCACCCCCAAATTCATTCTATGGCAGTAATATCTACTTATGTGCAATCTCTATTCTTGTGATTTTTAAGACGTGAAATAACCAAATCATGACCTGATAAAGCCATTCTGGGTTTTAGGAAATGGATGCAAGCTGAAAGATTAATTTACCTACTGCAAGCCTATATGTTTAAAAATGACCAGATCGGTAACATCAGACTCGGACTTTAGGATTTGATTTTAAGGTTGGACAAAGAATCCAAACCTATGGCTATATGCCTTTTATATCACTGAACTTTGTAAGGGTCACTAACATGGGTTTTTTAAAGAAACTGTTTGTAGTGTTCACCCTCTCATAGAGAGTTGAGACCTTGAGTGTATTTATGTCTGGGTTCTAGTGATAATCACACCTATCGGGTCTGGTGCAGAGTAATCACTCAATAAACAGAACTAAACTGAAGAGAAACCCAAAAAGCTTAAGACCATGATATCAGGATTTCCAAATGCAAAAGATACTTGTGAGTTTAAGAAAACTTAGTAAGTAAAGGAGGTCAGTACATGGCATACTATTCCTATTAAGAAGCTGAGATAAAGTTAAAATGGAAAATGCATTTTTTAAAGAGATTTAATTATTATATTAGGCCAAGTTATCTGCCTGAGCCGAGTTATCTATTCTGTGAAAGGTTTTGGTCTCATTTTAAATCGAAGGAGTAGTTAATTTATCTAGAAAATAGAAAGCCACTTTGGAGGTAAGTGTACCTGTGCAGAAAGGGTCTTTGCAATGGCTCCACCGCAGCGACAAGAAACTCTGAAGGTCAAGTCATTCTGGTCATGAGTATCTCCTGCTTTTGCTACATCATTCTGAAGTTCTTCTTGACATTTCTCTCTTTCAGTGAGAAAATCTCCTCGCTCCAGTGTTTCCTCTTCTATTTGCTTTTCCAGCTGGCATTCCCTATTCTCTTGCATTTGTTCTGCTTTTAATTTCTTAGCAATAATGCTGTCATTTTCTCCCATTTTTCTTTTTAGTGGGTTAGCATCTCCTTGAGACAGTTTTTTCTTTTTTGCATCAAGTTCAAGAAGATTTTTCCAAATCGAAATGGCATTCAACCAACTTTCAGGATCATCACTTATAAATCTTTGCATTTCATAAAATATTTTTCCTAAATAAATAAAATTTCAGTTTATCCTATATTGAAGCTTTAAAGACAGTCTATTATATTCATCACCCCTAAATGCCATTATTTTTATTTTTATAAAATAAGTTTTTTTAAAACTACTACATGAAGAGTGACTTCACTTTCGTATGGAATTTATATCATTTAATATAAGAATATTGTGCCAAATAGGTTCATTCTTATATTCTATACCAAACATCAAAACCATTTTAAAATTCCTATAGAATTACCTATATCATTCATATAGAAAGATCATTTGTCCTATGATAATATATGTATCTCTTTAATATAAGCATAGACCTAGAGTGTGTATCAATCTTTGAAATAATGCTAATCTTGCCTATAAAATTAAGTTGGAAAAAAAATAGAATTATAAAACACAGAGCTCAGAAACAGAGCAACTAAATTTTGAGACTATTTCAGACCATACAGTATTAGCACACATCATAAAAGGAGTTTCCATAAAGGAACACTTCAGGTATGCAACCCATTCATAACTTACTCAAAATAATGTAATCTTTTCTTGATGAACAAGGGTCATCAAGATGACTCAAGAGCCATTACTGTATTTCTCTAATATTGAGAATGTGTGGACTATTGGAATGAAATGATATTGATCCCATAATATAACATCTTAGTATTTGCTTTAAATATTTTTTCTGCCATGTCTTGATTTCTTGCCGTTTGTATCTTCCTTGATACAATTTATTATAGACTATATGCTTACATGTTCTCTTGTGCATAATCAGCAGTCAAAATGAAGTTTAAGGCAATGTGTAATCCAGCAATGTCTGGCCCTTATTTGTTGCTTTTATCAAGATCCTTAAGCATATTTATAAAAACAGAAAATCTCTTAAGCTCCCTTTAATTCTAATGCTTTATAAATGGTTAAGAGTTTATTCAAACATCTTGAGATCCCTAAAACAGGATATTTTACTATACAGTATTTTTTCAATTATCTCACTCATTAGTTAAAATTTACAAGGTGGTAGTTTTGAACAATTTATTAAGACAATGCATTTTGGATTCTTACATGTCCTAAATCTAAATAAACTGACCATATATAACTGTAGAGAAGGTGTCTGATCAGAATTTGCAAAGATGAAATGTGACTTAGGACACTAAATCTTAGTAAGACAGGCAGCAGATTGTAAAGAGAAGAGACACAATTAGGTGATAATATAATGAGGTGATAATATTCAGAAAACATAGAAAAATAATGATCTCCAAGTTAGGAATAAATCTTAAAAATGTCAAATGGCTACTTATTAATTATCAAGCAGAAAATTCTGGAGTACATATATTGTGTGGGTATATACCATACCTTTACTTACAGAAGAAACATTAAATGGAAACTGCTTTTTAATCAGCAAAAATAATCTTTCTGCAGATTTTAATGTTTTCAGCATATTCAAGTCAGAACAGGTGGTGAAAAAAACTTTTCCTGAAACATATTCAACCTAGAGATATAAAAAATAGATATTAATTTAGTCTAGTATAGAGTAAGAACCATTTCTCTTTCCCCCCCTTAATGAATTAAAACAGAACATCTAGATTAACAACAGAAATGACCATTTCTGAAGTATCTAGTATTTGTCAGACACTGCTTTAGGCATTCTGAATACATTTATTTTCCTTAGCCTTATAACAATTCTCTAAGGTAGACTTTATCACCCCCATTTTACAGATTAGGAAACTGAGGACAATCTACATCCATCTTGAATTAAGGGAGTTGAGTTGACCCAAAAGGTTTAGGGTTCCATGGGTATTGAGCACCATTTGCCGTAGGTTAAAAATTTTGTATAAAGTAGGTTAAAAAATTTGTATAAAGTCACGTAGTCAGTGACCAAGACCATAATCTTATTATGTTATGCTACCATTTGCAAACTGTGCATGTGTATATGCATGTACACACACTACTAGAAAAACAGAACACAAAATACTTGGTAATTATATTGCCAAATCTCACACAGGATTTGAAAGTGGGCAAAGAAAAGGTATAATGGCTAGGACAAAGTTGTCTAGCCCAAGGTTAACATGTCAATGGGTATTTATTAAACACCTACCGTGTGGTCTACCAGAAGCAAATATCCTAAAGATGAATAACGATACTCTGACATACAAATTAAAATGTAAAATTTATAAGACAGTAACTTGAATTGAACCCAGAAGAAGACGAAAAAGTTTCAATACAATAAACTTAACAATAAGTTGTATGTATGGTATGTAACACTGAATATGAAAGCCATCATTAGTAAAAGTCTTGAAGAAAAATCTTACAAGATCTGGGAAGAGGGATTCTAAGGAAAGAACGAAGGGCAAAATGCAGAGGTGGGGTGACAACCTGGCTGAAGGAAACTGTAAGTTAGCATGGCAACATGTGCTGTGTTATGCTGACTGAGTGTCAGGTGGATGGATGGTGTAGCTCGGGCCAGCCTGATAAATGGTCATGGAATGGAGTACCACAGATGGTAATGGTCAAACATTATAGACTTTTGAGGAAAACTGACAGCACCAAATTAGTTGGTAGGAAAAAAATTACTTTGGAAGAAGCATAAAGGACTGAGTGTAGATGTGATGCTGGAGGGAGAAGTAGATTAGTGAGGAAGAAATAATGGGATACTTGGCTGTGGGAACTGAAAAATGGATGGAAGCAGGAAATATGCATCAAACAGAACTAGGCTTGGGAGATAGGGTAGATATGTGGGGAAAGTCAGGGAAGAAAGGAAAGTGAAAAGAGCACTGACTATGGGGAGTCTTATGAGGTATGGCAAATGGTGCTCAATACCCATGGAACCCTAAACCTTTTGGGTCAACCCAACTCCCTTAATTCAGGATGGGTGTAGATTGTCCTGAAATTCTCCTTTTAGCAGTGGCCAGGGGCTGACTACATGGTTATAACTCATCTCCTAGAACTGAGGCACCAGGGAATTTGGGGTACCCATGTGTTTAGGCATCTCCCATTCAATGGGAAGCTGGACTCCAAGTACTTTTGTTTTTTTGATCTGACATGGTCTAAACTTTTCGGATGGAATGTCTGGGTTTAACATTCTAGCTTGAAGAAGAATCTCTGCTGAGGAAGCTCTAGGTCAGTGATGGCGAACCTTTTGAGCTCGGCATGTCAGCATTTTGAAAAACCCTAACTTAACTCTGGTGCCATGTCACATATGGAAATTTTTTGATATTTGCAACCATAGTAAAACAAAGACTTATATTTTTGATATTTATTTTATATATTTAAATGCCATTTAACAAAGAAAAATCAACCAAAAAAATGAGTTCGCGTGTCACCTCTGACACGCGTGTCATAGGTTCCCCATCACTGCGGCCTAGGTTGACACCAATTAAAACCCAAATACTTCTGATTATAAGTTTAACAAGTTCTGGGAATCTAATCAACAGCATGTTTATTTGTTCAGATCCCATTTCCAGGCATATCTACCCTTAAAGCACAGAGTACCAAAATATGGAAATTCCCAAGTCTCTTGGCATTTAATTCTTCTCAAGGCCAAAGGTTTTCCCCTATAATAAGCTGAATTTTGTTGCTGTGATTAAAATACATTTCCACCCCCCAACCTCTTTTTGTCTGTAAAGATGGATGCCCAGCCAGTGTGGCTCAATGGCTGAGCATCAGCCCATCAACCAGGAGATCACAGTTTTGGGCACATGACAGGGTTGCAGGCTTGATCCCCACTAGGGGACGTGCAGGAGGCAGCCGATGATTTGCTTTCATGATTTGATATTTCTATCTCTCTACCCCTTGCCCTTCCTCTCTCTGAAATCAATAAAAACATACTAAAAAAAAAAAAAAGATGGAGAACAAGCAGAGAGGGTCTTTTTTCTGACATACCCAGATTGGGTCAAGCCTTCTATTTTTCATACCAAGAACTCTAAGTTAATATTTTTAAAACAAATTAGTGCAGCATTAGGTCATGGTCGCATAGCAATCAAGGACTGGAGCCAGGAGTCAGCCTGCCTGACAGCTTGGGTTCGAATCCCAGCTCTGCCATTTTCTGTTACATGCCTTGAACAATGTATTGCATTTACCTATGCTTTATTTTCCTTTTCTGTTAAATGTGAAGCCCACCTCCCAGGGTGGTTGTGAAAATCAAACAAGTGAATACAGAGTAAGTGCCTAAGAACAGGTGCCTGACATACATTAAATGCTTAATGTCAGCAGTTGTTATTATATTGCTTTTTCGATGAGCTACATCAGACACTTTTAAAGTCTGTGATCAGATCCACAAATGCAGGTAGTCTAGTAAGACTGATGACATTTCCATGAACTCCTCTCCC
>NW_005357115.1:1795564-1796227 GCF_000412655.1 Myotis brandtii
ACACACACACACTGCAGAAACTACTTTTGTGGGCTTCGAACAACGGAGGAGCTGCTGGAATCGTCAGCTTCATCTTTCCTTTTCCAATAAGACATCACGTGCCCTCTCATATTACCCACCAGGATATGGAGGGTTCAGTTACATCTTTTTCTTCTGCTTTCAAGAAACCAGCTCAGCCTATTCTAAATGAACTCAAACTGATGTTTAGAACCTTGTTCACTAAAATTAACAACTTGTAAATACCGAAACTATTAACTTTCTCTGAAAATTGGGCTGGGGCCTCAGAGTACTGTATTTCTGTAGCTATTACTGACTGTTTAAGGTGCACTTTTTATCATTTAATCCTCCCAACACCATATAAAGTCAGTACCATCGCCGGCAGGAAACTGAAAAGGATCAGGGAACTGAACCTGCAGTTTATTTGCACTAAAAGGGTGGAGAAAGGGTTCTATCTGACAGGTCTAGCTCTAACTACAGACACTATCAAACGTTTTGTGTTAAAGAATCCGGGAAACAACTTGCTTCAACCCCTTTTTAAAAATACTTCTGCGGTGAATGATGTGCGGCAAAGGACGTGCAGGGAAACACGACGGGGGTCCATTCCGGGAGGAACTGCAGGACCTGCCGGTGCAACTCCGAGGCCGGGGCCGCGGCGCGTGTGGG
>NW_005357115.1:1796681-1797807 GCF_000412655.1 Myotis brandtii
CGCACCGGGCGGTCCCGCTCTCAGCGGCCTGCGGGGAGATAGATGGGCGGGTGGAGTTAGAGGCCCTGGGGGCAGAGGGGGCCCAAGGGAGGCACCTTGGTTAACAGCCTGGAACCTCCTTGGTGAGGCCCCTGGAAGGACTCAGAGTCCCACGTGGACGGAATAGAATTGATCATCTAATGCAGTGGTTCTCAACCTTCCTAATGCCCCGACCCTTTAATACAGTTCCTCATGTTGTGGTGACCCCCAATTTCATTGTTACAAATTGAACATAATTAAAGCATAGTGATTAATCACAAAAACTATGTAATTATATATGAGTTTTCCAATGGTCTTAGGCGAGCCCTGTGAAAGGGTAGTTTGACCCCCAAAGGGGTCACGACCCACAGGTTGAGAACCGCTGATCCATCCGTCTTCTTTTCCAGATGGAGGAAGCTGATGTCAAGAGACAGCAAGTTACGGGCACAGGTGAGGCGGGAACCTAGCCATCTTGACACCCGGTATAATGAACCATCTCCATTCCCCCAACTTCCTCTTCTCCGGCCCTGTGAAAGGGTAGTTTGACCCCCAAAGGGGTCACGACCCACAGGTTGAGAACCGCTGATCCATCCGTCTTCTTTTCCAGATGGAGGAAGCTGATGTCAAGAGACAGCAAGTTACGGGCACAGGTGAGGCGGGAACCTAGCCATCTTGACACCCGGTATAATGAACCATCTCCATTCCCCCAACTTCCTCTTCTCCTCTTCATCCCTCCGCACTGCTCTCCTTGCCTAAGGAGCCTTGCTCCATCTTGGCCAAGAATTGGGCCACAGCCGGGAATCCCCAGGACCCCGAGCAGAAGTCCCCGCTCTCTAACAAATGTCCTGATGTTCACGAAACAGGTCACCGTCCTTGCATTACGTATTTTACCATCAAGGGAACCAGTGCACCATCCAGTTTGGGCAAGTGCATTTGCATACTTTCCCCTTCCCCACCCTCTCCCCAGCTTCATGGTCTATGGGACAGTATCATGGAAATGTTTATGGAGTCACGTAGCAATTGACTTGATTGGGTCTCCTAACAGTATTTCAGGCGGTTTTTTCTTTTAGCCCTGAATTTTTAATTGGCAGTGAAAATATTTCTCAGG
>NW_005357115.1:1798730-1838358 GCF_000412655.1 Myotis brandtii
GATTCCTTCATCTCCCCTTGCCTGCATCAATACTGTGATGACTCTATCATTTGTTTGGAGTATGTTATTTCTTTATTGGCTTATTAAAGAGATATTATGCTGTATGGTATTGACTTGTGAAATTATTATAATTTTCACAGATAAATTGCCAGCAAGACAGAATCAGTTTCTAGGTATAACTTTTTTAAAAAATATTTTTTACTGATTTCAGAGAGGAAGGGAGAGGGAGAGAGAGATAGAAACATCAATGATGAGGGAGAATCATTGATCGGCTGCCTCCTGCACACCCCTCACCGGGGACCGAGCCCGCAACCCAGGCATGTGCCCCTGACCAGAATCGAACCTGGGACCCTCTAGTCCACAGACCGACACTCTATCCACCGAGCCAAATTCGCCAGGGCTCTAGGTATAACTTGACTGCCTCCAAAACAAAACAAAACAAAACAAAACAAAACAAAACAGCATTAAATTAGCTACAGTCATATGAATAAATAGAAACTATTAAATGAATGACTATCTCTCTGGCAAGTGCTTCCCATGTACTTTCCCCCTCCCCACCCTCTCCCCAGCTTCATGGTCTATGGGACAGTATCATGAAAATTTTTATGGAGTCATGTAGCAAGAGCTTTTCAAAGATTCAGTCCTAAAACTTCTCAGATCTTTTCGTTTTGGTGAAATCCTTTCTTGTTTTGCCTCTAGACTTATGTTCTCTTAGCAGTTGCCATAGCTCATTACAATTTCTCTATACTTGGGGGTTCCTGACTCTCAGGTCTGTCTGGGGAGACCCATGAAATCTCCTTAGTACATCCTACATTCTGTACCCAACATGGTAAATAGGCAGTCATAAGGTATCCCATTGAGTTCAACAAATACTGGGTACCCACTCTCGGCCACACACCCATGAAGTCTTGAGGATACAAAGACAAGTATGTGAGGTTCTGGACTTCAAGGGGCTTAGAGGATAGTGATACTGATTTATCAAGCATGTATCCAGGATGTGTGGCAGCACAAAAAAGGCGGCAGGGAGAGCTTCTGAAGAAAATCACTCTTGTGCCAAGTGTTGAAGAATGTATAAGATTTCAATGACTCACTGGAGTGGTTGTAGTGGTGGTGTAGTGTTTTAAGTAGAAAGAACAACAGATGTTAGTGTGTGTGTGTGTGTGTGTGTGTGTGTGATGGGGGGAGGGGTGGGGCAGGAAGGTGACAAGAGCAGCTAGGTTTTATTAGAGCATAAATTATAAGTTGAAAATTAGAGGTGGGTAGGGAGCAGGTTACCGCAGTACTGGCAAGGTAGATAAAGAAATTACTTCTCCAGCTGAGGCTGGTCAGCAACATGCTCTCGTGGACAGAACCATGGCTGACCCCAAGGCTGCAGTCCTCCAAGCCAAACTTCCCCTCATACTTTCCCTATCCTTTTCCCTTCTGTTGTCTGTCCCCCTCCAGGAGCCTTTAGACAGTAAGGTCAGGGGTTACTCTTCCTTTACTTGGGGGAGTCACGTGCATTTGCTCATCTTTGGACCCTGCTTCAGCACAGCACTTCCAAGAATGCTTTTTACACAATGCTTGAGATGAAATGAAATAGGTAGAGTTTTGCCTTTTTAGGGAGAAAATAATTGGGTTTCTGTGAGGAGAGTTGCTTCAAATTCTCTCCCCATTACTCAAATACTCTGTCTTCCACCATTTCTGGTTCTTAGTAAAAACTAGAGGCCCGGTGCACAGATTTGTGCACATTGAAAGGAAATTAATTAGAAAGTGGCCAGCGGAGTAGAACTGGGCGAGATGGGCCGGACACGCCCTGGAGCCAACCTCCCCCAGTCCCTTCCTGGCTGGCAGCACCTGGGGCGGTGCCAGGGCTCGAAGGGCGCCTGCAGAGTGAGCGGGGACCCTCTGTCAGGTGGGGTCCCTCAGCTTGGCCTGTGGGATTCCAGCCAACGCCAGCAGTCTGACATCCCATGAGGGGTCCAGGAGTGCGAGAGGGCACTCTGCAAAGTTGCTGTCGCTCTGCAGCTCCTGTGTTGAGCATCTGCCCCCGGGTGATCATTGCATGTCATGGCTGGTCTCTTAGGCTTTATATATTAAAAACTAGAGGCCCAGTGCACAAAATTCGTGCACAGGTAGGGTCCATAGGCCTGGCTGGCGATCAGGGCCGACTGGGGTCTTCCTTCCGCCAGCTGCCGGCTGCTGGCCAGGGCCTTCCTTTGTTCTGTGCTGCCCCCTGGTGGTCAGCGCACATCATAGTGAGCAGTCGGACTCCCAGTTGGTTGAATTCCCGAGGGGACAATTTGCATATTAGCCTTTTATGATATAGGATTATCTCTACTGAAAAGAACCATTGATCCCTATAGATGGTTAGCATAATCAGCTAAATTTTGCTGTTTGGATAGTGCCTATTCAACATGTAGGAAGTTGGAGGTAGACAGGAGCAATTTTAGAACAGTAACACTTTTATGTGAGGTGTTTTAGGAATTCAGGGCAAGATAATTTGCTTCGAGATCTCTTCCTATTTTAGTGTAATTGACAACTTCTTTAGTTCTTAAAAGCATTTGATGTGTATACTTAGATATTAAAATACAAATGATTTAGATTGTTAGATCTTTGAGGAAGGGATGACCTCATTCACTGGGACATTCCTAGAGATCACACTGGCTTGCCTGTGGAAGGCTCTCAGTAAATGTATGCTGAATTGAACGGAATATAATCAAACGGAAGTTCACTCACTAAAGAAGTCCCCCTCTGCTAGGAGGAATTGCTGTAACCACCATATCAGCAGGGGTCTTTGTGATCCAGATATGGAGATAGGGTAGAATACTGAGGCCAGTGGAGCTCCTTTAAGGGGATAGGAGGACCCCAAAGATAAACTTCTTCACAATTTTGCAGTTGAGTGGGGTTGGTGGTAGCCAGGACCTTTTCTCTCTAGGAAATCAGGAGCCATTGCTATTTACCAACCAGTTCAACTGCCAACTTCTCCAAAATGCCCACTCTTGCCCTCCTCCAAGGCCAGATCTTTGCTTATCCTGTTCCCTTTGTTGGGAACCCTTTTCTCTTCCAATTCTTTTCTTTAAGGTAAAGCTCGATGTCACATCTCCTGCCTTTCCTATACCCTTTTACTTACCTAATATTTTATACCTTTATCATTTTTTATTCATTCATAAATATCTACTGAGGGCATGACAATGTGTCAGCTGATATGACAAGGTCCCAGCCTTTGAGAAACTTTCAGTTTAATGGGAGGTAATGGTGATGGTGTTGGATTGCTCAGAGAGACATGTAAAGAGTGACAATACAGTGTGACCTATGGGAAGGAAAGGAACACAACTGGGTTTGGCATATAGTAGGTACTTAATAAGGTTGAATAAATGGACTTATTCTGAAGTCGAGTGAGCATTTTCCATGTTTTGACTTCCCATCTTCCTTGGAGCATCTTTGCCAAGGAGGGGCATTCTCTGCCTTCTGAGGCCCACCTCCCGTGGTAGATATATTGTTTGTAAGCACCATGGAGGCTTGATGGGCTCTTGCTCATACAACTCAGCAAATTAACTTGTAAAGAGTAGGATTTTGTACATTTTTTTAAGAACTCAGTTGAATTGTGGCAAAACCATACATAGAGACACAGAAGTCTGTCAAACATACAATCCAACCAAATCAGTGTAGATTGTGAAAGAAAAAGGAACGTATTTTTATGGCTGCAACTGTAAAAGCAATTTAGGAAAAAGCTACTGGTCACATGCTGATTAAACCACTTATATACACACAGTAATCACCTTGAATGGTGCTTCTTGAACATGCAATTAAGAAAGAGAAAATTTAGTAGAAAATTATTGCATTGTGGATGTAAATACTGCCTTTAAAGTGTTATTTATTCATTAGTGTTAATATCACTGTATTTAAATGTAGCATCAAAATTCAAAAGATGTAATCTTCATGCTTTAATCTAGAGAGACAAGCCAATTTCTTTAGCTATGCAGTGCATGAAATTATTTTGATGTACAAGGAGAGTCTAGTATCCAATGCTTTTTGAAAAAAATGTGCCATGTATTTAATGTATGTTTTGAAACACTAGGATATTTGATGTGGTTTTATTTATTTAAATATATTTTGAGCCCATAAAACCATATTTATATTTGATAGAGCCTTATAATGTTCCAGTTGGAAGAGAGTATGGAAATTATTTCTTCAATAAATTTGCTGACTGAACGAATGACTGAATCTACAATTTTCTTCAATTTACTTGAATGAGCTATATTGCTTGAATAAAATAAAGCCATTTTCTTCTTGCACTTACATTCACCTCACTCAAACTGTTGTTTTAGTATTCCTTTTCTCATGTTCCATTTTATGTGTATATTTACTGTGAATTATTTTCCTTTTGAGGTTTGCTATTACCTATCTTTCTATTTCTTAGTCTGAAGAAAGCCTCCAGTATGTCCAAAACTAGCTAGAATACCCATATTTTGGCATCTCCTCCTTTCAATATTTCTGTATGCCTTATTGCTTTCTAGTTGATGGTTATTTATTTTGCCTGTTTTTTTCTGCACTAATTGAAAAATATCACCTTGAAACTGAAACAGATGTGATTTGCAAATAAACAAACCCAACCAAGGAACAGATTTATTTTCTCAGAAACATACAGTACTGTGTTTTGTATGGTACTTGGCAGAATAGAACCTGAAGGTTTTATTTGAATGTAGGCTTAATTCCGTCAACTCTTCCTCCATTGTTGGCATGAAGAACTGAGAGTGGAATAGTCAAGCTTACTTTATTATATATTCATCTCTATTTTTATTTTTGTTGATGGGTGATAATTCTTTGCTGTCTAAAGGACACTTTGTGCTGTTTTGAATAATAGATTTTTGCATCCTTGAAAAGTTCTTTCTGTTATATAGCCACACATAATCAGGCTTGTCATCCAACAATTTTCTTATTAAAAGTTTGAGATTCAATAATTAAGAATAGACTATTTACATTTAATGCTGTAAGTTTTTATAATGGTCTGAATTACTTGACTAAACAGAAAAACAGTATAGATACAAAATACAAGCATGCAACTTGCAGCACCTGTTTAGGGCATCATTTGGTTCTTTCATAAAATAGCTTTGGAATAAGACATAGTGCCAGAAATTACGTGGTACAAGTTGAGCTTCTAGATCACAGATAATATTTGAATCTTTAATCACTCTATTTTGCTTTATTGTCCGGACACTAATCAAGTTAGATGATACAGTTCTGCCTCATAAACTTCAAAATTGAAATTAGCCAGGTTGGGGGAAAAATAATCTTAAAAATTGGCCTCAGAATTTATTGTAGGTACAAAATAGTCTTTGTTTAAGAAAATTCCTGGATGGAGTTCAATGAGGCTTCAAGTCACTGACCAAGGAAATGTAGAGATAATTAAACTGTTCTGTGTAAGATGTCAACAGGACATATAGTGAGGGTGAAAAATCAGATAAGGAAAGGGAGTATGTGGGTCAGGATTGTGGGAAGCTGAGGCCGGGGGCTGGCAGGAGTAAGCAACCAGGAAGAGATTGCCTGTGGTGTGGGTTGTTAAAGACCTTCTAAGAAGGGTGGTCAATACTCAATTTAAGTTTGTTTCTGGTGCCGTCACACTAAAACCTCTCTAGTGACCCAAACTTTTAGTAAAACAAATAGACAAAACATCGCTTTGTGATTCAGGTATTTTAGATTTCAAAGAATCAGGGTATCGTGATGTGGAAAAGGGACAGCACCTTCTACTGTATATGGATTGTGGAAATTTTGATCTGAGTAAATTCAGCCAAAGCAGGAACTCAGAGAAGAGTTGGTAGGGAAACCTACGTGTGTATGTCTATTACCAGGGAATGTACAGAGAGGGGTGCTGGGTCATCTCTGACAGAGGATAGGGGTGCAGGCCAATTTCAGATGAAGTTAATCCAGTTGGGTTCAGCTGAATTTATCCCTCACCTGGAGCAATAGATTTTATATAAACCAAGTGTCTAATATTTAAGTGCTCATGACTTATTGTTGACAGGTATAGACATTGCAGTTTTGGGGCAACACAGGACAGATTAACTAATGGGAGTTATAATCAGGGGTTAGGCCCAACATTCTCAATTTTATACTTTGGGATAATTTTTCTTCTAGTTTTTTTTTTAAAAAATCACTTTAAAATAGTACCAGCACATGGATTAATCATTAATCAGAATTGCTTATATCTGTTACCTAGACATTGCATGTAGTTTGTACTAGATGCTGTATTCGTTATTTACATTGGATATAGATTGTAGTGTAGCTTTCTCAGACTTTCACACTTTCTAAGTTGGCAGCATTTTTTCTCACCTATGGTGGTGAGCTTGGCTTCTTTAAGTAATGAGTTCCTGAAGTGATGAAAGTGTGTGTGTAGGCCGGCGGGAATGCTGGTACAAACCTTGAGGCTTGTTGTCTGTGGGGCGAAGCTAGCAGCTGGTTTTGGAGAATTGGAGTTCCTCGAAGGGGACTTCGACATGGAGTGTCCAGGGAAGGGAGTTAAAGACACACAGAGCGATAACAAATACTGAAAACCATTGTTAACCCAACCAATTCAAGGTAAAATTGACATCCATATGTTTTAAATGTCTGGCTCAGTTTTGGTATTTGCTATTTCAAACTGGATATACATAGAATTAAAAACATTCATATACATAACTTACTTGAAAACTGTCTTAGGTGATAGCTTGATTTGGAAATTCCTTGCTCTTCTTGAAATTATAGTTGTTTTTTTACCAGATGCTGTCAAAATTATATTCAAAAACTTGAAGTCTTAGCCGGTTTGGCTCAGTGGATAGAGCGTCGACTTGCAGACTGAAGGGTCCCAGGTTTGATTCCGATCAAGGGCACATACACAGGCATTGTGGATTTGATCCCCAGCGGGGGGTGTACAGGAGGCAGCCGATCAATGATTCTCTCTCATTGTTGATGTTTTTATCTCTCTCCCTCTCCCTTCCTCTCGGAATCAATAAAAAATATATTGAAAAAAAACTTGAAAAAAATCTCAATAAGATAAATCTGATGGGAACAGATGCAAGGAAAAAATGGAGAAGACTGGCTGGGCAGAAATTTAATCCAAATTTAATTTACAAGCCTAACTACTAAAAGTGGACTGCAAACTGACCACAAATTATATATTTATTAACTGTTTTTTAATATAGTATTTTATGACATTCATTACAATAATCTCATTGTTGACACAGATATGAAAGTAGAGAAGTTCAGGGAAAAGAATAAAAAGGACCTAAGGAAAATAAGTCTCACGTGAAAGATTGAAAGGAGTTGAAATTGTTTGGCTTGCTAAAATGAGAGAAGGTTAAGAAAAGCCTTAACTAACTTCAGATATGTTCTTGAGATTACTAGTGGGATGCTGGCCTGTTTGTAAATAGGACTGGAAAAAGGCATGAGCTCAACCCTTTAAAGCCTTTGGAGATTTCTCAGTCCCATGGTCTGATGGCCTGGCAGTCTGGCCTCTGATTCCTCTCCCATGAGGGTGCCTCCGGGTGCCTTCTGGGTGCCTCCGAGTGCAGCAACTGCTGTTACCATTTGTTGGCCACATTCTAAGCAAGGTAGTTGTCCCAAGACCAGGCCACAAAGGATGAAATTAAAGAGCAGAGACAGATGGTTACTGAAAAGGGTAGTTGGACTGTTCAAAGATTTTGATAAATGAAAAAATATCCTTTGTTCTCGAGTAAACCCTTCAGTCTTATTTCTCAATTAAACATACTAGTAAAGGTTCTTGTAGGAAGTCCAGTGGGAAAACTTCTTCACTAACTACCCCTTGGCTTATTGTTTTTAAAAGAAGAGTCTTTTTCAATGTATTAGGGGGATAGGGAATGGAGCAAACATGGAAAACCAAGGAGAAGGCTACTCTTGTGCAAAAATACCCATGAAAAGGACACAGTTCACCTTTAGCCAAACTGTAGCCATGTATGGGAATCCTCATGCCCTCCTTAGGGGGACTGATTATCATAAGTGTTTACTCATAAAAAGTTATGTGGAACAAACAAGTTTCTGGAGGTCAGGGCCTTCCAGAGATGTGGCCCAGGCTGGTTGGTGTTTTATGGCTGTGTAGTTTCAGCCCCTTTCGGTTTTTGAAGTGAGAGGAGAAAAAAAAAATGTTCTATTTGGACTAGTCTGTGTTCTGCTTTCCTCTCTGAGTTATTGTGATGGCCTTCTGGTCTGAAGTTTTATGGCACCAACTGAAAACTCTTTATTTTACCCAGGCTTCAGCATCTGACAGAGCCAAAGCATCCAATCTTACATCCTGGATTAAGTGTAAACCGAAGGGTGATAAAATACAACCTGAGGAACAAATTTGAAAAATAGTAATCATCACTGGAAACATTTTTAATAAGTTTTTTCCTGTTTATTCCATGTGATTGCATTAACCCTACCACTGCCTACAGAAATGAGATTTTTTGTGATATGACATTATTCTTTCCTTCCTTCTCCTTCTTACTGTTCAACAAGTATTTCAATAAATAAATGTCAGAAGGAAATGTACAGCTAATTCCAAGTTGCTTGGTGTTGCTTCTATGATCTTGAAAGTCAACACAGCTATAAATTTTGTGCATGGTTAGGCCTAATTCAATAAAAATATTTAGAAGCCAAAGAAAATCTTTTTCCTGTATGCCACAGGAAAAGGAGGTTCAGTAGATGGAGTGTTGATGAACTTGTTTTAATTATTTTTCCTTTGGAGTTAATGGTTTATTTAAATGCAAGTTTTAATTCAACCACTTCAACATTTGACAAGAACAATGAAACAACTCAAGGTATTAATTTTTCAGTTTATTTTGGGGATGTTTTTTAACAACGGTCTAAATGAAAATGACCAATTTTGATAATTATTATTGAGGCTTGATGAGATAATAGGCCAAGTGTATTATGAAGACTTAAAACAAAGGTTTAGAAAAAAGATGGGTTTGAAGGTTTTTGATGATCACTTAGGAGGTTCCTACATTTTATATAAAGGGTTTCAGATCACATGGTACACAACATCAGCCATGAGTCAAATGGTACTATTTATATAAATGATAATATTCCCGATTAGAGATTTCAAACAAAAGAGATTCACAACCTTGTAAGAAACTTTACCTTAAATGATGACTGTACTTTAATCTTTCTCTTTAGGCTTCCTTTTTTACAGAGATGGGTGTTCTCTGAGTGAATATTAAAATTAACATGTTCATCTGGAGATATGTAAAGTTAAACTCCTGGCCACCAACCATCATTTTTGTTGATCTGCTTTTATTTATGATACCTATATAAATTGGATCCCCTGCTCTGGCCAGTTTGGCTCAGTGGATAAAGCATCAGCCTGGGGACTGAAGCATCCCAGTTTGATTCTGGTCAAGGGCATGTACCTGGATTGCAGGCTCAATCCCTGGCCCTGGTCGTGGCTCCTGTGGGAGGCAACCAATTGATGTGTCTCTCTCACATCGAAGTATCTCTCTCTTTGTCTTTCCCCCTCCCTTATACTCTATCTAAAAATTAATGGAAAAATATCCTTGGGTGAGGATAATAAACAAAATAGAATTAATAAAAATAAATTGGATCCCCTAAATTTTGGTGAAGCTTTGTTTGTCTTGAAGTCTGATAACCCTTTTACTATATCTCTTTAGTTCTGATGGGAATGAAATATCGCTTTTTGGACAACAGCATCATGGGTAGGGTTAGAGTTAGGAGAAAATATCCTTTGTACCTCCATTCTTAAAACTGATTTCCTATCAGAGAGGACCTTGGCGCTAACATCTTGCTTTCTGTGGCATTGATCATAAAAACATCTCTGCCCTGACTATCATTTATGACCGTCATTATTAGGAGACATTCACAGAACTAAATAAAAGACAGCCTCCCAAACTTGGATTTCCTTGCATTTTGAGTCTATTCTCCCCTTAGTACAAACACTCTGCCCTTTCCCCGCCCTCCTCCCCACAATGCTCTTGCTTCTAAACTTGGATATTCTTAGTAAATGAGAGAATAGTGGATAAGAGCAACCTGGACTCTCAAAATACAGCTAGTTGAGCTGCTAAAACAGGAAAACGATTTTTAAAACTAAAAGTAATCTCATAGCCCATTGTTTCTGGAGTCATGGTGGTCTCACATTTACCAAAAGATACTATCTGATATATCTGCTGAAAACTTCCTATGCACTAGGAACTATGCTCACCCGTTTTCCTTGACATTATCTCACTTACTACTCCCAATATCTCTATGATCAACTGGGTACTATTATTAACCTCATTTTACAGATCAGGAAATTGAGGCACAGAGTGGTTTTTCCCAAGACACACATTGCTAAGGGGCAGAGCTGAGAATGGAATTCTTGCTGCTTAACCTCAACGCCCAGGCTCTTATACTTCACTCTTTCTCCTTCAAAGGACATGCAGTAGATGCTTTAAGTAACTGTGCATGACATGCTTATTTAAAATGTGTTGGCTAATAGTCACAGTTGCATTGAGACATTTTACTAATCTGTGCATCTGCACTCATTTAAATTAGCACTAAAAATCTGTGCATTACTGTCCCATTCAAATGCTCTTTCTTAAGGCACTAATTTTCTTCTTATTTACCTGGTTCTTACGTTTATTTTAGTCTCTAATATCAGGGATATATTTTGGACAGCTGTGTTATTGTGCAAAAAGGATGGAATTAGAGCATTATAGTAATGAATTTGATGCACTGTTTGGGAGATGTGTAGACTCTCTTCTTTGGGTGTAAAATTCTCCATATGTCAGCAGTTGATCTGGTTATTTTTTTGGGTTTAAATCTTCTATAGCAATTGCTGGGAAACTTTCTTTAAAGGAAAAATAGTAAATATTTTAGACTTAGCAGACCACACAGTCTCTGTCATAACTCATCAACTCTGCTGTTGTAATGCAGAACCAGCCATAGACAATATGTAAATGAATGAGTCTAGCTGTGTTCCTATAAAATTTTATTTACAAAAATAGGCAGCCAGCCTGCAAGCCATAATTTTCTGACCCATGTTCTATTACGTTATTTGTTATCTACCTGATCTATCAGTTTCTGTAGGGTGTGTTAAAATTTCCAAATAAATTTATTATTTATTTACATCCTTAAAAACTTGTCAGTTGTTACTTTATAATTTAGAAGAGTAGCAGAAAATAGAGGTTCAGAATGTGAACTCTGAATTAGACAATCTGAGTGTGTCCTTGTGCCCCTTAATCCTCTGTGTCTCAGTTCTCTCCCTTATAAAATGGGGTTAATAATAATATTTACTCCTCCCATTGCTGAGGATTAAATGAGTTAATACATGTAAATCTCTTAGAATAGTGCTTAGAATATGATAAGCACTAAATAAAGGTGAAGCAATATTATTTGAGATGTTAGATTCATTTAGGGATATAATCCTTATACCTTTTGATATATATTCTTTTAGTCTTTATATAATATTTATGCTTTTCCCTGATTCTTTTGGCCTTGATTACACTTGCATCTGACATTAAAACTGCGTCTCTGCCTTTCTTTTGTTTCATACTTGCCTATTAAATCTTTTTCCTTCCCTTCATTTTCAACTTTTCTGTATGTGTGTTTCTATAGAAAACTTGTTTTTGCATCTTATTTTTGTTTTTAAGCCAATATGATACTCTTTTTCTTTTTGTTGATTAATTTAAACATTTGCATTTAGTTTAGTTATTGTCATTTAGAGTTATTGATACCATCTAATTCATATTATCTCTTTATCATTCTCTCATTTGGTTAAATTATTCCTCCTCTCCTTCCAATGAATGAATCAAATATTCTTATGCTGGTTAGACAGTTATACATATTTTATTTTTATTTATCTAGTGGTTACCTAAAACTCAAGATCTACTCTTATGTTTTATTTTCCCTGTCACAGTTCTTGATTTTATCAATATCTATATCTTCTCCTTGAAGATTGGACTTGGAGTCAGAATGCCTGAGTTTGAATCTTGGCACTGCTTTTTATAGGCTGTGTGTCCTTGTACAATAACCTATCTATCTGTGCCTCAGTTTCCTTACCTGTAAAATGGAGTCTTACTTCTCTCTGACTGCAGCCTCTACTTCCCTCTTCCCTAAAGAAAGATCTTTTAGTATCATCCTGTTTTATTCCTGGATTATATATGTTTATATTTTTGCTCTTGCTCTTTTAGACAAAGTAAACTTTACTGAATTATTCACTCACCCTAACTTCCCTGATAGCTGGCTTTATTTATTTATTTATTTTCCTGTTAGAGTACTTCTTCAGAGTAGTTTTCATAGCAGGTATTTGTGTGGTCAATGTTCTGAGGCTTTGCATATGAAGAATAGTCTTATCACTATCTCATATTTATTTATTTATTTTCCTTTTAAACCTTTATTGTTGAAAGTATTACATATGCCCCCCCTTTCCCCTCATCGATGCCCTCCAGCCAACCCCCGCCCACACCCCAGGCCCTCACCACCCCACTGTCTGGGTCCATGGGTTATGCATATATGCATACAAAGTCTTTGGTTGATTACCTCCCTCCCACCTACCCTTCCCTGCCTTTCCTCCGAGACTGTCTCATATTTAAACAATAGCTTTACTGGACAAAATTTTAAGTGTATGATTCTTTTCCTGAAGCATTTAAAAAATATTTTCCTATTGTCTGTAGTGTAGCTGTTGAGAAGACTAATAATATGATTTTATTCTTTGTAGTTGAATTGCTCTTTCTTTCTAGAAGTTTCTAGAATTTTCTTTTAGACTTGGAAGTGGTTTAGTTTCCCCCATTGATGTTTAGATTTTGGATTTTTGTTTTCCTTCTCTCTCCTCTGTTTGGCCCTTGGCACTCTATATACCTTAATAATCTAGGCCTTTCATCTTTAATTGTGGAAAACTGTTAGTCGTTAATTCTTCAAATGTTTACTTCCTTTTGCTTACTCTCCCATTATACTATTATGCAGATGGTAACGTTCACATCTTTAACACATTTTCATAATATCCCACATATATTTCATCTGTTAATTGGTCACTGAATCTTTCTGCACACTAAATTAGTTTTCACTGTGTCCATACTGCCGTTCATGATTCTTCATTAGTTCTTCTTTAAAATTCTTGTTTTGTCATCATGTAACCAATACTTGATTCTTATATTACTTTAAAGTCTTAATGTCTTTATTCCATTAATTTATCTGTTATGGTGTGTTGTCTTTTGCTCTATTAGCACTTACTCTCTTCAAGTGCCATTTTCCTTCTGAGCTTATATTCCCTTAGTGATATTTGCTACCTGGGCTTTTACTAGCAATAAGTATCTAGACAGAGAATCAAAGCTTGAGCCTTGGTTTGTAGACCTCTTTGTGAGACTTCCATTTCCTCTTCTCTCAAGGTTATAACCACCTTCTGGGTCTTCAGGGGGTCTCTTATGGGTTTTATGTTAGATTTTTAAGTGTATGTGATTCCCTCTTGGTTATTTATCATTTTGTTTGGTTTGTTTTTACTGTTTTTTTTTGTTTGTTTGTTTTTTTAGGGTTGGGTTCAGGAGAGGGAGCTAGCAGCCTGGGCTAGTTCAATGTCATGCCACAAGTATACATGCTTTATAATATTACCAGTTCTCAAGCTGTATCACTGTGTTTGAAAGGAGAGTGTATACCATGGCTCCTAAATTTCAGTAGTTTTAATAATGACTGCATATTACTGTGTATTTAGCCATACCAATCACTCTTTCTAGAGGCTGCTGACATTAATAGGTAGAATGGCGTGCCTATAGTATGTAGACTTGACCCAACTTTTCTTTTCCTGATGGGCCCAAAAGGGCCAATGCCTTTACTTTCAAGGGTATAATTCATGCCCTTGAATGATGATTCTCTCTGGTTCTACCTCTAGTAATCCTTACCAGTCTTGATGATTTACTATGACAGGAAAGTCACATCTTAAAATTTATGTTATTTTAATAAAAAGTTTAAATTGAATTTTACTTTCATCGATTTTCACACAGTCAAAGACTTCATGTCTGCATCATAAATTCTGCACCTGCACCAGATCTGTCCAGCATGATGACCAAGAGCAATTCTGTGCTTTACATTCTCATGCAATTTCCTACTTTTTGTGGGGAGGTTTGCTTGAGATTTCAACAGGGTATCTTATCACCAGTCTTATGGAACTCATATAATACAGTATTCATCTTTTGGGAGGAAAAAGTGAGATTTAAGCTGTAGATAAAATTAATTTAGTTTCTTAAAAAAGAAATTCCAGTTAAGCTTCTGAATGATAGTTAATTTCGTTGATGAAAAGAGCCTGTGCTAAGTCCTGAGATGACATGTAAAATCTTTCTCTGGAGGTCTTTAAATATAGGATATATCTTTATCTTTCTGAGGTGGCTAGCTTAGGGGTGTTTTTAAAGACGGAAGGATTGAGGTGCTATCTTTTCTAACTCTTTATGAGCCTTTGATTGAACCTACTCTTCAATTTTAGCTGAGAAATGCACCCTTCTAAAAAGTGCTTTTGTGTAGCTGATATTTTTCAAGGGGATATGGGTAAGGAAAGACATTAGAAGGAATTATATTTCATCTGAATTTTGTATTAAGCAATACTTCTTCCCTATCTCTCCCAGTGGTTTGTATCTGCTCCTACTATTTATTTTTGTCTTAATAATTTCTGGAAATATCTAAGGCATCCTCTTTACTACTCTCTTACCCAGTTATAGGTTTATAGCTTTCTTAAGATATGCCTTATGTGTGTACTCACTTTCTCCTTCCCTAACCTCTCCTTCTCCCACCCCACAAACACTATGTCACGATGCCTTAGACTAGAACAATATTTCTATGAGAGTGGCCTGAATTTTTCATGGCTTTATCAGTCATTGAAATGTTCTTGTCCACTCTCTGGCCCCTCACACAGTTCTTTCAGGGAAAAAGTGAATTATTTGCCTGGAAAACTTGGGAATAGGAAGTGGGCACACAGGGGCCCCTCTCCTTTTCTCATGGGATTCAGTTGCTCCCTAAAAGAGTGCATTTTGTTCAGGTTCTCCATGATGCAAAATTTACAGCATTAAATACCTTCTCAATATATCCTCCAAGTACTTTCCTCCCCCCCCCCCCCCCAATTTCTGTGCTATATTCTAGATAGTTTCTTTGCCCCTTTCAGTTGACTCATTTTTTTCTATCTGTGCCTAATATATTGTTTAAAAATCATCTATTATATTATTAATTTTAGGCATCATATCATTCAGTTCTATCCATTTTCTCTCTTCTATACTCAACTTCTTTCATACTAGCTCTTCTCAGTATGAGAAATATTCTCATCTCTTCCATCTTTACATAATCTTTTTCTCCCATGACCCCTTCTAATTATTGCCCTACTTCTTTGCTTTTCTTTATAACCTTTTTATAAGACATGCTACATTTACTATCTCTGCTAAGTTTATTTTGAGCTGTAGTAGATGCTTGAAGGATAGAAAGACTGCAGAAGAATTTGCCAACTTTATTATTCTGAGAAGGGAGCAGGGAAGAGAGAAATAGGCAGCTCTCACTTCCTGCCTGTGGTGTGTGGTGCAGGTGGAAATGTGTGGGGAAACCTCAGGGCAGAGGGTAATTGCTTTGTGTGTGTGTGTGTGTGTGTGTGTGTGTGTGTGTGTGTGTGTTTGCAGAGTAGAGGACAGGTATTTATTTCCTATTACTGATGTAAGAAATTGGCACAAACTTAGTGACTTAAATAGCACAAGGTATTATCTTACAGTTCTGGACGTTAGAAGTCTGAAATGAGTCTCCCAGGGCTAAAATCATGGTGTTGGAAGGCTGTGTTCCTTCTGGAAGTTCCAGGGGAGAATCCATGTTCTTGCCTTTTCCAGCTTCTGAAGGCTGCCTGCATTCCGTGGCTCATGGTCCTCTTCCTCCATCTTCATAGGCCAGTTGATTTCTTCTCACATCACATCACTGAGTCTTCTGCTTCCTGTCTCCACTTTGAAGGATACTATTGATAACATTGGACCCATCTATATAATCCAGGATTATCTTCTCATCTCAAGGTCAGGTAATTAGCAACCTTAATTCTATCGGCAACCTTGATTCCCCCTTGCAAGTAACATGTTCTCAGGTTTAAGACAGGGACATCTTCGTGAGGCTGGCCCTTATTCTGCCTAACCTGGGTGGGTAGTCTGGGACAATCTGTATGGCCCTTAGTTTGACACTGTGTGGGAATGACACGTGCAGGCAGTAGTTGTGGAGGGCATTTTCATAGAGTCCCACAAGTGTGGAGAAAGCAGCCATGAGTTCCCAGTCCTTCCATTACAGAACAGAGATGCTGAGAGAACCAGATGTTCAGACAGGCCTGGGCTCAGGAGGAAGAGGGTCTAGTGGTGAGGACTTCAGAAGAATCAATGGGGCCAGCTACATCTCACCAAGCACCAGCCCCACAACTGGGGGTCAGACTAGACCAGCCTCACTGTGAGGGCCGCCTGTGAATCGCGGGCTCCCTCTAACTGCATGAGTACGTACAAGCCTCACTTGCACTCAGGTACCATCTTGGAAAGGAGGATGGGGAGAGGCTAGAAATCTGGAATCATTGAGCATTAACCAAAAGAGACGGAGTTAGACGACAATTAGGCTTCAGTTTCAATTGTAGATAATTGTTTCCACCATCAGAGGGAATATGGGTCTAGATAAAGATGAACTTAGTTTTGCAGTGTGTATATCTTGTTCACCCTTCTCCAATATATATAGTAAGCTCTGTGTGAGGGTGCATGTGTTTTACTTAGATTATACTTTTATTTGGTGTAGGCTTGAAATTGCATTGTACTGGTGAGTAAGCTGCAAATGTACTAGTAAGTACATTTGAGGGAGGGTGTGGCTTTGAGATGCCCCTTCTGAACTGCTCACTGAAGCCCCCACTGTGTTCAGTCCCGCAGTAAATACCATAGTTCAGAATGCAGTTGTCCCATCATTACTGGTATATGTAAATTGATTATTTTTCTATTCATTTTTAATTTTAATGAATTGTTTCAATAATATTTGTTGCAGCTATATCTCTAACCCTTATGCCTACCCCTCCAGGTCCAGCAGCCAACCTGTCATGTATCTTTAGTCTCCGTTAATCTAGAAAATGTCCTGAACGTTCATTGTCTTTGTCATTTTTTTATGGTGACATTTTTGAGGACGGTAATTATTTTGTAGAATGTACCTCAATTTAAATTTGTCTGAAATTTCCGCAGCTGTTGGTAGAGGTGATTTATGTTTGGCAGGAAACCACTGAAGTGTTGAATAGTTCTTAATGCATTCCATAAGGAGGCACATGATGTCTTTTTGTCCCAGTATTGGAAATATTAGCTTTGATTTCTTAGTTAAGGTGATATAAATATTAAATGAC
The DNA here is from genome assembly GCF_000412655.1 of Myotis brandtii. Lineage (NCBI taxonomy): Eukaryota > Metazoa > Chordata > Mammalia > Chiroptera > Vespertilionidae > Myotis > Myotis brandtii. The sequence continues at coordinate 1,816,039 of NW_005357115.1, forward strand.
AATGTTCCCTTTTCAATTAACAAGTGGTTTGTGGAAAGATAATTTGAGACGATGTAAATATCCTTTTTGTCTTGACACTTGCGGCCATGGCAACGATACAGATCATCAGATGCATGTACAGACGCATAATTGTTGCTGTACACTAATATGTCAGAAATGTGTTCTGGAGAATCAGTTTATTTTAACATAACAACTTGGAGTTAAAGTAATTGAGAGTTCACACTGGAAAATCTATTTATTTCATACCTCTGGCAATGGGTTGGCTGTGAAGCATACATTTTTTTTTAAAGCTCTGTGTCTAATATTCCAATTCAATAAGATGCTGGTTTGAAATGAAGCTATTTCAGCTAATAACTTTGCATTCTCTGGTGAGATTTATGTTGCAATTTAAGCAGCTGCCTGAAATGCAGTAGAATATGAAATTATTTTAAAAGTGCAGATAGCGAAACCGGTATCAGACGAAAACCTCTTGAAAGTGAAGTATTTTTGCTTTTTAATAAGGCATAAAAGGATTGAGCTATATAAGACATTAGAAAGTTAGTAAATTCCAGCCATTATGATTAATGCTATGTATGGGTCAGGCACAGAGTACTAAAAAATATCTCATCGAACATCCTCATTTTCAAATGAGAAAATGGTCAGATATTAATATTGAAAAAGTTGCTAACATAGTGAAAGCTAATTATTTTTCCTGTTTTTGTCTTCTCCCCCCTTTCACTAATGTGTACTTCTAGTTATATTTAGTGTTATGGAGTACATTCGACAGTGTGAAGCTTAACTTAGGTGTAACTCTGTAGCCAACTATCTACTGCAGGGAGAACTAGGTCCTCCCTGGAACACAGATGAAGGCCCAGCTAACTGTGTAGGAAGAGGAGAAGGGAGTTGGAGTTCACCAGAAATAACGAAGGCTGAAGAGGAGTTTGTTAGGTGAGAACCATGAGATCAGTGGTAGGGCTTCCCTAGCAGAGGGAATAGCATATGCAAAGGTAAGATGCAATTTTTAGCCGCTGCATGTGGGTGTGGGACCAGCTCATTCCATGGTTCTGAATAATGATGGTTCTGTAGTTTAGTTGTGATTTTGATGTGGTTGTGGGAGGGTTCAAGTACCGCATTTACCTACGCCACCATCTTGACTGGAACTCCTGCTTTTAGTTTATATATTTGGACTTTTAGGTTGTTGGCAGCTGAGTCTATGTCTCATTAACTTTTGAATACCGGTAGCATCTAATTATGTGTTATCTTTTGATACATTTGTGGACTTGAATCTTTTCATAGTCATCATGCACATCAATTATGACACTTGCTGTCAGAGAAAAATGCTATTAGCAGTTAACATATTATTTAGATTATTTACTTTATTGGTGTCCTGTTTTCTCTCCTTCATTTGTAGTTATCATTTACCAGTGTGTCTCAGTGAATTTACTCACTTAAATTATTAAACCAATAAATTTTAATTTACCTATAATTTTAAGCCCGTCCCTGGCCTAAAGGTGACAACTGCCTTCTCTTAAATAGTAAAATACAGCGTTTTTATGATAATCAATCTCTTTTTTACTTATTGTCTCAGTTATTATCTGTGTTGTGGATGATTGAAGTTGCCAGAAGTTAAGCTTTTTTTTTTTAACATTTCATAATAAATTTATTGAATAATGATCATGACATTTTCTTTACAGCCCAATAGACTTTGATTAAATTCCACAAATGTTAATTGGTTGCCTACTACACACAAGCCACTGTGGGTGATAAAGAAATGAATAACACACAGTCCCTGCCAAATGGGAACTTTTATTCTGTGCAACTACTTGGAGAAGCTCCTATAACTCTTCCCTTTTATATTGCTTTAATGTAGAGGTGAAAGGTAGATGGTAACAGATGGAGCTTCTCATTTCATTCAGCTTACAGTCTTGGTAATCACCAAATGGTACAATTCTATTTTACATTATAAATCGTTTTACTGTATCCAAGTCTTATGAAATTATGATTGATTCATTTTTCACAGGTGGTAGCATTGTATAATAGGCCATTATATTCAAATGCAAATTTGGCTAAAAATTGTATTTACATATGGCATTTATTTTTTAATGTTACAAAACCATTTTAAAGCCAGACAGTTAAATTGACTGAATTCTTTTCAAAAATGTATTGGTCAAACCTCAAGGCATAAGAATAGTGAGTAAAAATGAATGCTTTTATATGATCCTACTATTTGTAGGTTGTGCAACAACTATAGATGTTAACTATACATTCTACCACCTAAAGATGGTGATCTTTATCTAAGTCATAATTATATCCTTCTTATAAAACAACTAATTGTATGTTATAAAATGTATAACATGGATATATTTTAGTTTATTCTGTTTTAATAGGCTGTTTGTAATTTTTCCATATTAAAAATAAATTGCATTCTGACAGATGTGAGGTGATACCTCATTGTCATTTTAATTTACATCTCTTTGATGATTAGTGACCTTGAGCATTTTTTCATACAGTATATCTCTGGGCCTTCTGTATTTCCACTTTGGAAAAGTGTCTCTTTAGGTCCTTTGCCCAATTTTTAATTGGATGTTTATCTTCCTTTTGTTAAGTTGCAAGAGTTTCTTATATATTTTGGAAATTAACCCCTTGTCAGATATATCATTGGTAAATATGTTCTCCCATACAGTGGGCTCCCTTTTCATTTTTTTGATGGTTTCTTTTGCTGTGAAGAAGTTTTTTATTTTGATGTAGTCTCATTTATTTATTTTCTCCTTAGTTTCCCTTGCCCTAGGAGATGTATCCATAAAAATATTGCTACAAGAGATGTCTGAGATTTTGCTGCCTATGGTTTCTCCTAATATTTTTATGGTTTCACGACTTACATTTAAGTCTTTTATTCATTTTGAGTTTATTCTTGTGTATGGTGTAAGTTGGTGGTCTAGTTTTATTTTTTGTAATGTACCTGTCCAATTTTCCCAACACCATTTATTGAAGAGACTGTCTTTACTCCATTATATGCTCTTGCTTCCTTCGTCAAATATTAATTGAGCATAATGGGTTGGGTTGATTTCTGGGCTCTTTGTCCTGTTCCATTGGTCTGTATGCTGTTCTTGTGCCAATACCAGGCTTTGTAGTATAACTTGATATCTGGCATTGTGATTTCTCCAACTTTGTTCTTCTTTCTCAAGATTGCTGCAGCTATTCTGGGTTTTTTTTTGGTTCCATATAAATTTTTGGAGTGTTCTAGTTCTATGAAATATGCCATTGGTATTTTAATAGGGATTGCATTGAATCTATAGTCAGAATAGCTATCATCAACAAATCAACCAACAACAAGTGTTGGCAAGGATGTGGAGAAAAGAGAAACCTCGGGCACTGCTGGTGGGGATGCAGACTGGTGCAGCCACTGTGGAAAACAGTATGGAGTTTCCTTAAAAAATTAAAAATGAAACTCCCATTTGACTCAGTGATCCCACTTCTAGTTATATGTCCTAAGAAACCTGAAACACCAATCAGAAGGAATATATGCACCCCTATGTTCATCGTGGCACAATTTATACTAAGTTCTGGAAACAGCCCAAGTGCCCATCAGTATATGAGTGGATAAAAACTGTGGTACATTTACACCATGGAATACTATGTAGCTGTAAAAAAGGAGATCTTACCATTTGAAACTCATGGAGGGACATGGAGAGTATTATGCTAAGCGAAATAAGCCAGTTAAAGAAAGATAAGTATCACATGATCGCACTCATATGTGAAATCTAATGAACAAAATAAACAGATGAACAAAATAGATCCAGAGACATAGAAGCATGGAACAGACTAAGGAATTTCAAAGGGAAGGCGGGGGTGGGGTGGGGAGAGGTTAACCAGGGAATTTATATGCATATATGCATAATCCATGGACACAGACAATAGTGTGATGAAGGCCTGGGAGGGGCAGGTGTGGGGTGGATGGGGTCAATGGGGGAAAAAGGGGGAGAAATTTGGAATACTTTCAACAATAAAGGTAAATTTTTAAAAAAATAAATAAAATGGGTATTCCTGGGAAAAAATAATAAGTTGCATTGAAATAAGCCAATTACAAAAAGATAACTACTATATAATTCTACTTATATGAGGTACCTTGAGTAGTCAAATTTATAAAGACAGTAAGTAGAATGATGGTTGCTAGGGGATAAGGAAAGATAAATGGGGAGTTGTTTAACTGGTACGGAGTTTCATTTTTGCAAGATGAAAAGAGTTTTGAAGACTGGATTTACAACAGTGTTATGTAACTGTACACTTAAGTGGTTAAGATAGTAAACTTTATGTTATGCATAGTTTACCACAATTTAAGAAAAGATAATAAAGCATTAGGATACATTTCTAAAAGTCAGAAACTATAAGAGAAATGGTTTGCAAGTTTAACCACATAAAAATTGAAAACCTCTCTGTTAACTAGGGAAATGCAGATTGTTTAACTGAGATGTTATCCTTTTACCCATTGTTTGGTAAAAGTTGACAATACCTAATGTTGGCAAGAGAACAGGAAAATAGACCCTTACCAATCCTTTTGGTGGGAGAGCACATTAACAAGACCATTTTGGTGAGCAATGAGTCCATTGACATAAAAATTTAAATGTGTATATTCTTTGTCTCAGCAAACTCACTCCTATCCTATAGAAACATACGCTTACATATGCATGACAAATAATGTACAAATTTAGTAATTGAAACTGTTCTTGTAAAAGTGAAACATTGAAAATTAATGCTGAAAAAATTTCTTGTACACCTTTGTGTCTAGGTGCAAGTATTTTCAGAGTAAAGAATGGGTTTCTGAGTCAGAGTTTGTACATTTAAAACATGAGGAAGTGTTCAACTGCCCTCCGAAAGGGCTGTGACAATTTACACACACATGAGAGTTTTACAAATTTTCCCAGAATTGTGTATTACCAATGTTAGTGGTTTTGCCAATTTTTAAATTTATTATTTATTTATTTATTTATTTATTTATTTATTTAATGATTTTGCCAATTTTATAGATGAAAAATGATGTCTAATTGTTATTTACATTTGTATTTCCCTGGATACTAATGAGTCTGAGATCTTGTCATATGTATAGTCACCATTTGTATATTTTTTCCATGAATTTTCATATACTTCAGTCATTGTTACTATATTTTTGTTGTTTTATAGAAAAAAATATATATAATATGGATTTTTATCCCTTGTTTATCTATCTCTCTATCCATCTAGCATCTATCAGATTTGAGTCCATGATCCCAATTAGGTATTTAAGAACCGTCACATTACCTTATATCTTTAAATTCAACTACATGCATCTCTCATAACACCTCACCAGGAGGAGAAACTCAAGGCTAGTCATCACTGGGATTCTGCTCTTAAACTTCCATGGATGTGAGAAGGTTCTCTTATGCAGATGGTATATTTGTCCAGGCCCTTGTGCTCTAATCCCCATGCATATGCTCATTATCAAGCCCTTATCTGCTTCTTTGCTGGACTTGAGTACAAGATTCTTTGCTGAGATTGGGAGCCTTTATTTCTACTTATTCCTTTTCTAATTTATTATTTATTTTGTTTTCATTTATTATTTATTTTTATCTTTGGATCTTGAACTCATCTGGAATTTGTGTATACCTGTATGAATGTGTAAGATTTATAGTAAGAATATAAGTTTTATATCCTTTTTAGATACTCAGTTGTCTGATCCACATTTATTGAATAATCAACTCCTTGTCTTCAGACATGAAATATAACCTGTTACAAATATACTAGACTGGTGAAGGATGAAAGTCAATTTCTGGTAATAATAAAGACTACAAATATTAGACAAATTAAAGTAGGCCAGAAAAGGAAAAGAAGGGATAATTGATGTACTTAAGAGATATAAACAAACTGAATTAGAATCCAAAGAAAGTCACCATAAATGGAATTAAGTTGAAATTGAAAAACTAGTACAATATTTTTTACTTATCTGATAAAGGGTTGATTTTATCAATATAGAAAAGATTATTCCAATTAATTAAACAAATTTTTAAAATAGGCAAAGGGCTTGTAAAAAGTAAAAATTCATATAAAGTAAAAAATATAAATAAATATTTGTCCACTAGAAATGTTACAAATTCATCTTTTTTAATTAAAGTATAGTTGGCATACAATATTATATTAGTTTCAGATGTAAAACACAGTGAGATTTCACATTTATATACCTTACAAAGTGATCACCACAAAAAGTCCACTACCCATCTGTCACCATACAAAGTTATTGTGTGATATTTTGACTGTATTCTCTAATCTGTACTTTATATCCTGGGACTTATCTATGTTATAACTGTAAGTTTATACCTCTTAGTCTCCTTCACCTTTTTGCCCATATCCCCACCTCCCAACCTTCTGGCAACTATCAGTTTTTCTGTATCTAGTAGAGTGTGTTTGTTTTGTTTGTTCATTTGTTTAGTTTTTTTAGATTCCACACATAAGTGAAATGATACAGCATTTGTCTTGACAACATGGATAGACCTTAGGGTATTATGCTAAATGAAATACAAATTCATCTTCTAGCAACAAGACACTAGTTTGCATATATCAAAATGGCAAGGTTTGAAAAAGTGATAAAAAAATTGCAGTGAAACCATTGCTTAGAGGAATGTAAATTGGTACAATTTTTTAGAAGGTCTATTTAGCAATATATTTAAAAAGTCTTAAAATATGCATATTGTTTTACCCAGAAATTTTATTTTTAGTAAATTTTTTCTAAGAAAATAATCAGAAATGCACACAAAGATTTACATAATGTTATGTATAAGGTGGATTGCCTAAGTGCTTAATAAGTTGGGGGATTTAAAAATACGTCTGCATAGAGGAATTCTGTTAGCATTAAATTTCATGATGTGGGGAAATGTCCACACTTACACTATTGTATTGAAACTAGAGGCCTGGTGCACCAATTCGTGCACTCATGGGTTCCCTCAGCCTGGCCTGTGCCCTCTCACAATCTGGGACCCCTTGGGGGATTTTGGAGAGCCAGTTTCAGCCCGATCCCCATAGGCCCGGCTGAGGGACCCCACCAGTGCACGAATTGGTGCATCAGGCCTCTAGTATGCATATAAGATCTTTGGTTAATCTCTTCCCATGCTCCTCCCTCCTCCCTTCCCTCTGAGTTTCATCAGTCTGTTCCATGTTTCCATGACTGTGGCTTCGCTCCTGCATTGAGCATCTGCCCCCTGGTGGTCAGTGTGCATCATAGCTACTGGCTGGTCACTTAGGCTTTTATATATATAGATCTACTTGTGAAACTAGCTGTGCACCAGTGATATTCTTATAAAGGAGAGGAAGGAGAAATTAGGAACTACCAGCCCTAGTAAATGTGGTTTAAAACATTTTGCAAGTCTTTAATACTGCCTCAGAAGTGGGAGGTTGTGATATAAAAGCTACAAAAGAGCGCCGTCCTGGGCACATGTGTGTCTGCCACACCTGGTGCCTGATTTCAGCGTGAGGAGAAAACAGTGTTGGACCTCCATCTTACATGTAAAAAAGCAAAGGCCCTCTCCCCTCAAAGTCAGATCTCTGAAGCCAAAAGTTTACAGTTCAAGTTAACTCCCAAGAAAATCATTGTAGTGTCAGAGTTCTTGGTATGAAATAAAGTTCTGGAACATTTTTGCGTCTCTCCCTCATGACCTGAGTGTGCAGGGCTTTCCTCCTTCCCCACACTGTGATTAAAACTCCCAACACTGAATTGCTGTAAACCCACAGCTACTGTTCTCTCCCCGAGAAATAGGCCAAGTGCTGTTAGAAGTAAAGTGCCTGAAGCTGTAATTATAAGACTGGGTACTCACATAGGCTAAGTAAGCAAGGAGAGAGAAATCTCAGGAAACCTGAAAGCGGGGTCCCCCGCCCCAGTGGAATAAAGTGGGGAGAGGTGCGCACAGCTGTGCAGAAGGGTCTTGTTTGGGTGGCTTGGTTGTCAGATTGTGTTTAATAAACCAAGCACCTTCCACCCACTGCTCTCTCTCCCAACAGCAAATGCAGCCACAAAAGGGTAGGCAGATCTCTCCCCCTTACCCCCACCCTCCCCTACCTTCCCTCTGTGGTTTGACAATCTGATCGATGCTTCTCTGTCTCTGGATCTGTTTAAAGGCCTTATATGCAAGCATATAGGCCTAACCAAAGGACACAGACAACAGGGGGGTGAGGGCATGAGTGGGGGGGAATAAGGGGGTAATGTGGGGATAAGGACACATATGTAATAACGTAATCAATAAAAAAGGGGGATAGGCAGAGAGGGGCTGGTCCTGCAGGGAATGGAAATTTTAAAATTCGCGGAGTTGCTCAGGACCAGATGTTTTGCTCATAGGGAGAGTCAGCTCATGGAAGTAAGTTGTGTTTGTGCCACAAGATGCCACCCTTCCCTCAAAAAAAAGAGACGAGGGTAATTACATAAAATGCCAGTGTTTTCTGAGTCCACTGCTCACGTTTGTACCAACGAGCTTCATCTGAGATGAAGTGTTTTGTTTTGCAACATTTGGTGTAAGGAAAGAAGCTAGTTCCTTGTTAGCAATTTCTAAACTCTCGTAAACTGCTTCAGAAACATTACTTTTCCATCTAATCTGACAGTGGATTGCTAGCAAGCTTTATTGCTTTGGGTTCTTGGTGTTAGCCTAGCTTTTGATGGATAGTTGAGCTGTTGAAAAGGTCGCAGAATAACAGATTGTCACTGGTCACAATTTTAAGCTTCCAATTTTCTCTAAGAGAAATGTTTAGATCTCTCATCTGTAGAAGCAAAAATGGATGTGGGATTTGTTTTTGATTATTTGTTCATGGGTTACTTCTACAGAAACCCCAAATCCTCTCTGTTTCCATCAAAACACAGTCACCTGAATGCAAAGTTGAAGGTGGCCAGAGCAAAGAGTGATTGAATTGTAACCTGAAAATCAGTGAGAGTCATAGTCAAATAGTCTTTATATGTGTAGCGGAAATCAATACATATTTGTTAATCATCATCCCTGAGTTCATCTTTGAGTTATGCTAAAGCAAAATGTCAAGAATTACCTATATTGCCTAGTCTCTTGCCTTTCACTTACCATGAGGCTCCCAATCCTAGTAAATCAGACTGGCGATGGTTGGTCCTCAATCACCTTTCTGCACTGGTGAGAAAACATGGAAAATTTTCACTTGTTCTTCCTGAAGGGAAGTCATGAAATAGACGTGACCTTATACAGCTTACTTAACCTGTAGTTACCTCCATTTTAATTTGTAAAATGAGGCATTTTACTGGCTACTCTGTAAATTGTCTTCTACACTTTTTAGGAGATTTTTATGATACTCCTCATTAAAATTTTGGATAGCCAGACTACTAGTAAATAGTAGGAAAATATTGGGGATTTGAATTTGTATTAAATTCTGCTGTGATTCCTATAATCCCATTTCCACAAACCATTCTGCCTCCTGTAGCAATGTGCTAATAGTATCTCAATAAAAAGTTTACTTGCACATAAATATACTAATTTTTAAACTTGCCATGATGGAAGCATTTTATATTTTATTTTCTCCATTTGAAATTTTGTCATGGAGGGGAGTCAAAAAAGGTCTAAGTGTTGCTCCCCCTGTGAGAAAAGCAGTGCAAATGGTTATTTCGGCATGAAATTTCTGTGGTTTGTGCCATGTTTGTAGAGTGAACCATTTCTGGTCACACGAAGGATCAATATATAAGTCAAAGTCTCCCCATGGAGAAGCTTGGGCTCTACCCAACATAGTGACAAACCAAACCAAACATATCCTCTCTGTATTGGGACATAAATGACAAGAAATGGGTCACTAGTGTTTAAAATTTTTTTCCTCACAAACATTAGCCTCTATTTTTAGTTCTCCATTAGACTTTTTTTTTTTTTGAAGAAACAGGAGTAGGGTTGCCAGACAGCCAATTAAATTTCAGATAAAAATAATTTTTAAATAAATATGTCTCAAAATTGCTTGCATATTATATTAAAAATAGAGGCCCAGTGCACGAATTTGTGCACGGGTGGGGTCCGGCTGGCCTGCCCCAATGGGGAGCTGATCTGGCCGGGCCAGTGGGAGGGAGAGGCCACCACCCCCACCCCCTAATTGGGCTGGTTGGCCAGCTGCAGTGCACGTCATAGCAACCAATCATTCAGGTCGTTCCGGCGTTCCAGTCACTTGGCTTTTATATATATAGATTAAACTGCTATACTGAATTATATTTTATAATAACTATACTAAAATTAGTTGTTGTTTTTTAAACTTGAAATTAAAATTTAACTGGTATACTGTATATTTATTTGCTAAATGCAACCTTAACTAGGACTGTAAGGAAACATGAGGATGCTGAGATGGTTTCTGTGCTCCACACATCCTCACAAACAATGGCAGAAAATCTCTATCACCTGAAATGATGTAATTTTTATAAGGTAAAAGTCACCCAGTACACTGATTTGCATTTTCCACTACCTCCATATTTGTATGTGTTTCTTTCAGTTTAAATTTATGTATTTTCTTTTTCACTTAATATATACAATATTTCTATGTCTACATTTAAAAACCACTATATACAATTTTATGTTGTAGAAAAATTAACATTTCCCTGTTATTAAATACCTAGGTTCTTCCCCCCTCCCCCTATAAATGTTTCAGCAACTTCTTGATGCACATAGCACTTGTTTTTCTGTTATACTCTTTTGCTAGAATAAACTCCTGGTAGTGAGATTAGTGTGTCATTGGGAATCAAGTGGTTATTATGCCTGAATAATCACATTCAGGTTTCCCTTTTCAATTGTTCAAAGGAGTACAATTTGGAAAAGGAGGCTAGAGAGATGCATGTGCATGCAATTTCATGCCTAACAAATTCTGCAAGTGGACAATCCCTGTATAAGAATATTTTATGTTTCCAGGAGGAAACCATTTCTATTTTTAACACCAGTAGTAAAGTAACAGGCATGGATGTGGTTTGTGAAAATTCAGCTGAATTTGAAATAGTTTCATAACCTGTAACTTTCCTTACCAGTATGCCACCAGGCTTTTCTGGCCACCATGAGTGGCTCATCACTGCTCCTGGACTGATGTGATTGCTTCTCAAACATGTTTTCTGTGGTTACATTATTGGGGGACATTGCATTGTGCATCTGTTCATAAACCACTCATGCACTTCTCCCCAAGGTGTTGTAGATGAGAAATAGTTTGAAAAAAATTGCTTCTACAACAAGCTGGTCCAAGTGATAAACCAATAACCAATTGATTTAATAACCTTATCCAGAGAGGAAAAGGAAACATGTAACAAACCAGCAGGACTATTTTCTTTTAAGGCAAAAAAGAGATAAGAGAGGAGTTGGAGAGGGGCAAATATAAGGTGAGGGGCCCAGGAAGGGATCATGGTAATTAGCTCTCCTCTTTGATGTTGATCATCACTTAAAGCAATTTAAAACCAAACAAGATTAAAATGAAATAAAAAATAAAAATATAGAGAAGTGGAAATACTAGGTTTTTTTCTAGTTGCTTTGTCTGTCTGATTAACTTCAGCTTTATCCCATTAGATTAAGCCACCAGCAGGAGATACATTGCTATTTACAACTCCCCAGGCAAGCTCCTAAGACCTAGGCCAGTGATGGCGAACCTTTTGAGCTCGGCATGTCAGCATTTTGAAAAACCCTAACTTAACTCTGGTGCCGTGTCACATATAGAAATTTTTTGATATTTGCAACCATAGTAAAACAAAGACTTATATTTTTGATATTTATTTTATATATTTAAATGCCATTTAACAAAAATCAACCAAAAAAATGAGTTCGCGTGTCACCTCTGACACGCATGTCATAGGTTCGCCATCATTGACCTAGGCAGATAGCTTAAGCCAGGCTGGGAATACTGTGCTGCAAGAAATTCAGCTTTCAAGGGAACTATGGGTTTAAGTTGACGGTTCAAAACTATTTCAATAGAGAGCAATAATGATAGATATTTCAACAAAGGTCCTATCGGTGTGAAGCATCTTCTTTAGTGTCCTACCTTGAAAAAGATCCTCTTCCTTTCCAACCAGGCTGTCCTTGGGAGTTTTATCAGCATTTACTGAATTGTTTTCAGAGGGAATACTGGTAGTTAATCAAGATGTTAACAGCTGCTCTCCAAAAGTGAGATGCAATTAGCTTGGGAAAGTTACTTGTTATGTATTCCTTCTTCGCAGGTACATGGTGCCCATTAAAAGGGTGAAGGCTCCGAGGAACTTGCAGTAGGAAAACCTCTTTAACTTTATTTAACTTATAAATCCCTAAATTTATAACAAAGGAAGTCATATTTACACACCCTGATGAACATTTCAAGGACTGCCCAGGTTATAAAGAACAATTTATGCAAAGTTGAGTGAAACATTTATCTATATAAACAAAGGGGTATAGACAGACTTGGCTGGAGATCCTCTCAAATTAATTTTTTTAAAAATATATTTTATTGATTTTTTACAGAGAGGAAGGGAGAGAGATAGAGAGTTAGAAACATCGATCAGCTGCCTCCTGCACATCTCCTACTAGGGATGTGCCCGCAACCAAGGTACATGCCCTTGACTGGAATCGAACCTGGGACCCTTCAGTCCACAGGCGGACGCTCTATCCACTGAGCCAAACCGGTTTCGGCTCAAATTAATTTTTGATGTGTATTGCAGCCTTGTTGCTTGTCCTACCCACCCAGAACTTCTCTACCTCTGCTCAGTCACCTGGGATGAGACATCTATAATTTTTTTCAGAGATTTGAGCCTCTGGGCAGGGAAATAAAGGAGAAGGGAAAGGTTGTCCAGGTTTTATACTAATTTATCCCTCTAGTTAAGCACTATGTCTTTAGAATAGAAAGGAGAGTGGGGAAGTGAGCTGACTATAAATATTGTTTAGCAGAGCAGGCTTTTATCTACTAAATCATCATTTCTGAACAAAGGGACAAGACAAAATACATCTCATGAACACTGAGAAGGACTCGGTTAGAGGGAATGTCTAATTGATAAAGGGGGCTCAGGATTGAACTGGCCAGTGGAAGCAGGAGACTGGGATGAAAGATAAATTGGTCCCATGGGGGTGATGCCTAGCAGATAAGGGAGCGGCCGAGTGGAGGTGATGGTGAATTATTTTCAAGTGGACTTGCAGTGAAATGATTTGGAAATAATATGTATTATTTCAGATGCCTAACACTAATGTTCAGACTGTGGAGTGAAAAAGAACATTTTAGGTTTTCTAACAATGAATAAATTTGTTATTCAAGGAAATGAATAAATATTGATTACCTGTCATGTGTTGCATACTAAAAAGGAATTTTAGAATATTAAGACAAATCCTGCTTTCACGGAATGAATACTATAAATAATTTAGTAAGAAAAGAAAATAAGTATATACAAATAACATGTAAGGCAGAATACTATCATTTTGAGCAGACGAATAATGTGATTAGAAGTGAGTTTTGGAATATCTATTACCAGTGATAACCGGAATGGGTTGGAGTATAGATAATAAAAGTAAGGAGACCAGAGAGTGGATAAAAGTCTTAATTTTAAAAATGGGAATTAAACCATTGGGGTTAGCAAACTCCATAAAGGGTCAGACAGTGAATATTTTGCCTTTGGATGCAATATGGTCTCTGTAGTGTGCAAGCAGCCATAGGCAGTATGTAAATGGGTGTGGCTATTGTTTTCCAATAAAACTTTATTTAGAAAAACGGGTGATAGGCTTGACTTTGTCCACGGGCTATAGTTTTCCAACCCCTGAATTAAATAAAGGAAGCTTAAAGTCAATTGCTGATGAAAATATATATTTTAAAAAATTAGTGTATCATAAGGATATAACAACTGTGACCTTTAGAAACATTCATGAACAAATCATGGTTTACTAATCCATTAAAAGAACTGGAGTAACTGAATATGTGTGCACTTACTCGTGCATGCCTGCGCATCAGAGAGCTATCCAGACAGTAAGGACCTGCAGGATTGAAAATATAGAGATAATTAAAATTTATGGCAATAATTGTACAAAAGACAGAAGGAATAAATGGAATTAATATGTTCAGCAATTGGTAAAACCACAAATGTAAATTAAATTTTAATAAAACAATGGTAATTTCTTTCTTTTTTTTTTAAAATATATTTTTATTGATTTTTTACAGAGAGGAAGGGAGAGAGATAGAGAGTTAGAAACATCGATGAGAGAGAAACATCGACCAGCTGCCTCCTGCACATCTCCTACTGGGGATGTGCCCGCAACCCACGTACATGCCCTTGACCGGAATCGAACCTGGGACCCTTGCGTCCGCAGGCCGACGCTCTATCCACTGAGCCAAACCGGTTTCGGCAAAACAATGGTAATTTCTATGGTTAATATTATAAGAATAGTAAAAGAATGTATTTTATAGCTAGAGGCTCATAAAGGGGAAAATGGAGTAATGCAATCGATAGGCTGCCTCCTGCACACCCCCCACTGGGGGTCAAGTCTGTAACCTGGGCATGTTCCCTGACCCAGAATCAAACTGGCAACCCCTCGGTGTCCAGGATGATGCTCAACTGACTGAGCCACACTGGCCAGGGTTATATACCCATGATTCTTATATTTTTTCTTCTGATGGAGTCAGATAGTTCTTGTAGATTTCTTTCATTTTTTTTAAGCTTTCAAGCCTCTTTTCTTCCATCTGTGTCATTTCTAGATCTCTATCTTTGATATTACTAATTCTTTCCTCCATCTGGTCAGCTCTATTTCCTAAGCTTGCTTGTTCATTCTTCATTTCTTTTATTGAGGTTTTCATCTCCAGAGTTTATATTTGGTTCATTTTAAAAATTTCACTCTCTTTGATACAGTATTCCTTTTCTTGATTGATTTTATTTCTGAGTCATTAAACTGCCTGTGTTTTCTTGTATCCTTAGAGTTTTTTTCAGAACTGCGATCTTGAATTCTGTCATTTAAATCACATATTTCCATAACTTTAAGTTTATTTTCTGAAGATTTTTCATTTTCTTTCTGACCTGCCTCATAACCATGGTTATTCATGGTCTTTGATGAATTTCTTCTCTGCCTAGATTACTGTGGGAATGACATACTTTTTATTTTTATTTTTAAGAGTGGCACTTTTCTATTCAGTAGGTTGATAAGTCTTTCTTTTGCTTTCCAGTAGATGGCGCCGAAGCACAAGGTTTTTAGTTTCTCTTGCAATGTTATTGCTTCTTGGATCTGTGAAGGGTGGTGGGAAATGCCCTGTATTCCTTGGGGAGGTGGGCAGCTCCTCTGTGACCAGGTGACCTGGGTCCCAGGGCACCACCCCCATGGGGGAATGTGGTGGGTGATGTGGTGTTGAGTCCAGGAAATCCCCATGCTGTGCCTTGCAACCAGATACTGCTAGCAGTGCAGCTGAGATGGGTGGGGGCAGGGCAAGCTGAAAGAGGGCAGCTGGCGCATTTGTGCCTTTGTTCTCCTTCCAGTAATGGCAACTGCCAGACCTCAGCTACCTCACCGCTGTATCTCTACCTGTGTCACTGGAATTAGCCTCAGCATGTGCCTGCTGTTCAGTGAAAATTCTTCTGTCTCCCCAGTTCTCAGGGCTGCAGATCGTGTACTCTGTAGCCCACAGCTCACTGGGGCCTGCTGCTAGCTCTGGGAGGGCAAGGGAAGGCAGCCTGGAAACAAGGCTCTTTGGCTTTGTTTTTGTGCCCGGCAATGGTGGTCTCCAGACCACACCTCTGTGCTCAGTCTCTGCTGCAGTGCATACTGACCACTGTGGCAGGAGTGCTCGCCTCAGTGTACCTCTGTGCTCCTCCGGGCTGCAGGGAGTCAGGTAGCCACCTGTTCCTCCCCTCTTCTGAGACCCTAGCCGTGAGCCTCGAAGTGGGCTCTGGGCTCCTATTTCTGCTTTTCTCCCTTTTCTCTGCCCCTGTTTGCTCTGACTCTCCCCCCTGCAGATGCTTCAATTCACAGATCTCTTGACATGTTTGTGTGTTGAGCAGGGAATCCTTTGTTGAATTATAGCTGTTCAAATTAATATACCTTCGAGGGGAGAGACTAGGGGAACTCCTCATGGCACCATTTCTCTGATGTGGAGAAATAATATGTAAATTATTTCCACTTTGTGGGAAAATTTTTCACAAAAGTGAGAAGATTTTAAGATGATTTTGGGGGGCATGAAAAAATAAATCATACGATGATGTCTTTCTTCTAAGCATTATCCTGTGAACTTTGAGATTAAGAAAATGTTCCCTATCCCTCTGTTCTTTTTGTTGTATTTTCATGGTTCAGTTCATGCTTTCATAATATAAACTAGTGGCCCGGTGCATGGATTTGTGCACAATGAAAGGAAATTAATTTGAAGAAATATTTTAATAACACTATTTGCCCTTTCTCTCTAATGGAAGTGTCAACCAAATTCACGATTGACAATGACAAATTGAAACACATGCATGTGATTGGCACCAGTGAGAGCTTTATATGTATCATGTATGCATGAGTCAACTTAGCCTTTTATAGATATAGAACAAACTTGCTTAATTAGACCTGTTTTCTGATTTACCTAAACTTTTTCTAGCCCAGTGAAGCACCTCAACTTCTCTTTCAGGTAATTGTCAGCAACACAACAGTAAATATTAACATGAAGCAGATTACAGTGGGGCCTTGACTTACGAGTATCCCGACTAACGAGTTTTTTGAGATACCAGCTGTCTCTCGGCCGATTTTTTGCATTGAGTTGATAGAGTAATTTGAGTTAACGAGCTCCTTAATGAGCTCCTTAACGAGCTCAGTCTCAGAATGAATTAAACTCGTAAGTCAAGGCCCCACTGTATTATTGTAGATCACGCAGGGAGAACAAATGGTACAATATTTAACTGCAACAGAGTTTGACTATATTCTGTGCAGTGAGAAAACCTGAAGTCATTTTCAAGGTCCACTATTTCTTACTACTTTTCAGTCGGGTCAAGTTTCTAAACTTTCTAAATCTCTGTTTTCCGGCCAATGAATAGAAAAGAGGATTCCATGGAGTCTCCTATCTACCTACTCCAGGACTTCTGTGAGGATCACATGAGATGAGGCATGGGAAAACATTTCACAGACATTTGGTTAAAGTGTAAAATGTTTGCACCTGGCTATAAAGCAAGTTGTGTTCCTGGGCTGAAGAAACTGCAAAGAGCCTAGTTGCTAGGGAGAGGAAGCTGGGCGTTGCTACATGACGTCATTACCCGGTGCCCACAGCCACCGTTTCCAGGCTGGGCTGTGGGCCGCATTTTGTGCCATGGGGTCTCGGCAGCATTGGGTGCGATTTGGTGGGGTGTCACTCCAGAGTGGTGGCGGGGCCTGTGTCCCACTTGGGGGAAGCTGAGTGTGGCTTTTTCAGCGTCAGGTCTGCTGTGCTGTTTCTTTGTAAGTGGCCAGTGCGCATCATGACAGTTTCTGCATTGAGCGTCTGCCCCCTGGTGGTCAGTGTGTGTCATAGCCACCAGTTGGATGGTCAGAGGGATGCTTAGCATATTAGCCTTTTATATATATAGACTAGGGGCCCAGTGCATGAATCTGTGCACCTTGAAAGGAACTGTGGGCTGCAAGTCTGTGGTAGGCAGCGGGGTGTGTCTCAGCCCATCCTCCATGCCCCCACCCAGTCCCTCCCACCATGGCCCCTGTTCCCCTGTCTGCCGGCAGCTCTGCCTCAACTGCCGAGGCTCCCACCTGCTGATGGCGCTGGCCCAGCTTGCACCCACTGATGGTGTAGAGCGATTGGGGCCAGTGCCAGCAGTGGATACAATCAGGGCCGGCGCTGTCAGCGGGTGCAAGCAGTGGCTACTGCCTTGATTGCCCCTCAGGAGCAGAGGGAGGTGGAAAAGCCCTCAGGGGCTATCAGGGCCGGCAGTCACTGCTTGCTCCCGCTGATGGTGCTGAGCAATTGGGACCAGCGCCAGCTGCGGGTGTGAGTGGGGTTGGCGCTGGCAGCAGGAGTGAGTGCCAGGCAGGACCGCGGCACGGGGAGCAAAGAATTTTCAGTAACCACCAGAGGCTTGCCCAATGACAGCAACCGGCGCCCCGCCTTGGTCTGGCACCTCCACTCACCTGTTCCACCATCCCACTGCAGCTGATGCCCGCCATGTTCCACACACGCCCCCTGGAAGTCAGCAACGTCATAGCGACCGGTTGTTCGGTTGTTCCGGTTCCACCATTTGGTCTATTTGCATATTAGCCTTTTATTATACATGATAGCTTCTCCACCTCTCAGTGTAAAGTAATCTAGGACTGAATATAAAATTTGGATTAATAACCAAGTTTACAAGTAACTGAAAGTATGCCACATTTCTTAGGTTTATTTAGTATGGTTAATGATTCCATTATTTTGTAATTGGGTTTTTTATTAGGAAAATTTTACAGTTTTTTAAAGCTAACATATACATTGTTCTCAATCACTGTAAAGGTTTGAGGGTCACTTGAGGATAGAGGCAATTCTGCATTTCAGAGATCTACTTTGAGGCTCACCTTGACTTCATTTTTCCCAGGGGTAAAAAGTAGGTGCTGAAGACCAAACACAATACTTTGCCAGAGATTCATGTGGATACTAAAAGTAATTTATATTTTTCCTATTTCCTCTGCTCAAACAGTTTTCTGAGGTAACATGACCTTCATGGTATGTTGTTAGAAAGGCACCATTTTCATCTTAAATCTATAGTTCCTTAAAAAATAATGGAATCGCATGCATTTTTGGAGATTGCTTTGAACGGCAATGTTGGGAAACTCAAGGTTTTTCCTGATCCTAATTCTCAAATGTGTCACAGTGTCTTACTGGAAGGGCAGATGGAGGAGATTTGGAGATAAAGTCCCAAATCTAAATATGCCAGGAGAGAATTCGGGGTCATTTTCTTAACTGTGAGGAGAGGCTCCCTTGCAAATAGAAATGACCTGCTGCCGAGGGAAAGTGAGCACACCTGTGTCTTGCCTCAGAGAATTGAAGACTTGAGTATGAACTGGGTGGTGTTTCAGAGATTAGAGTCCCTAATCCAATGTGAAGAGATTCTGAACAAGTTCTGTTGAAGAGTTGTGTTTTAGAAGACACAGTTGTTAAGAGAGGGCTCAGCAGGACCCGTCTGGGGCTCTGGAACACCAATACTGTGGCTTTCCACCTCTCAGCAAGACTTCAGGAGCCATGAAAGCCAGAGGGAATGGCTGGCAAGGTGCTGCCCCTGAGAGTTGCTGCTTGGATTACCTTCCAGGCTGGGAACTCCCTTGAGAAAGGACTGGGTCCCAGTTGTTGGCCCAAGACTTGTGGGAAGGGCACACTGTGTAAAACCATGGGGCTTATTGTACTAGTCACCAAGGAGGGAGAATAACAGTTACCTGCTGAAATATTTGGAGGGTGTGACATGTACAAATGTAGTAGGGACTTGTGCCAATTACAAAGCCCCTTAGATTTAGGCTGTGTGGATGTAGCATTGGAAAGGAGGGTTCTCCACAGAAGGTGCTTATTTATAGAAAGGGTGACATACATTCCTCTCTCTCTTTTTTTTTATCCTCACCTGAGGATATTTTCCCACTGATTTTTAGAGAGTAGAAAGGAGGGGAAAAACAAGACACATCGAATAACAAGCTTGCAACCAAGGTACATGCCCTTGACTGGAATTGAAACTCGGACCCTTCAGTTGACTCTCTGATGCTCTATCCAATGATCCAAACCAGCTAGGGCTGTTCCTCTCTTTTTCATAGTTGACTGATAAAGCCCTGAAGGTATTAATTACCTCTGTGTTGTGCTTAAGAGCCATCCTGTGTGTGTGTGTGTGTGTGTGTGTTATTCTTTTGGGAGCTCCTGAAGCTTCTCTAACTCTGCCCTGTCCCAGAATTTGTTCCCAGAGCCTGCAGTCAGGCTTTTAATGAAGGTAGTCAAGAAATTCTCATTTACAGCCAGAATCAAACTGTTTTGCCAAAAGCACAGCCAACAAAACAGAACACTGCCAAGGATACAATCATTGCTCTAATATTCTTTAGGCTGCCAAAAATGAAAACACTTGCCATAAAACTGCTGTTCCAAGCAAAAAAAATCAGCTTTTAGACTTCAACTATTTTAGAGGGCACCTGTTCAGTCAGAGCCTGCATTGGGTGAGGTTGTTTATGGAGTTAAATGACTCAGCTCTATCTATACTAATAAAAGGGTCATATGCAAATTGGTCAGGACCCCCTCACAGTAACAACTGAACAGCAGGCTATGTGGGGTGACCAGGCCAGTAGGGGGGGTTAGTGAGGGACGACCAAATGACTGAACAGCTGGCTTCCTGGGGCCACCAGATCGGCAGGGGGGGCAGTTTGGGGGGTCCAGGCCTGCAGGGGAGGGCAGGTGGGGGCGACCAGGCCTGCAAGGATGGGTAGTTGGGGGTGACCAGGCCTGCAAGAGATGGCAGTTGGGGGCAACTAGGCCAGCAAGGGGGGAAGTTGGGGGTGACCAGGCCTGCAGGGGAGGGCAGTTGGGGCAACCAGGCTGGCAGGGGAGGGCAGTAGGGGGTGACAAGGCCTGCAGGGGATGGCAGTTGGGGGCAACCAGGCCGGTAGGGGGGGGAAGGTGAGGGCAACCAGGCTTGCAGGGGGTAGTAAGGGGTGACCAGGCTGGCAGGGGGGACAGTTAGGGGCAATCAGCCAGGCAGGCAGGTGAGCAGCTAGGAGCCAGCAGTCCCGGATTGTGAGAGGGATGTCCGACTGCCAATTTGTTGTAAATGTTTCCCTCCACGTCCTGTGTGGTTCAGGGTTCAGGATCTGGAAGAAGAGCCGCACACAAATGAAAGAGAAAAGACACGATATAATTTGGGAATATTGGGGGCCAGGTGGGTAAGTCCAACTCAAGAGGAAGGACTTCCACCAGTGCTCAGGCCTCACCAAGCTTTTATAGTCAGAGGTAAACAAGGTAGTGGTTACCATAGTTACACAGTTCTTGTGAGTTTCACTTGTTTTGACCATAGTTACACTTCCTGCACTTCCCTCAGCCCATTAGCTTCCCAGATAAGATCTGGGGAGTGTTATAAGGTCAAGCCTAATTATGCTAAGAGGACTGTGCCCACTAAGCTGGGACTTGTTTGTGACTTTGCCAACAGGTCAGTCCGAGGCTTAACCCTATATCAGTTCCCCACACGGTTTAGGCCCAAATCCTCAGGATTGGAGAGGGTGCAGGCTGGGCTGAGGGGACCCACACCCCCACTGCATGCATTTTGTGCACAGGGCCTCTAGTTATTTCATAATTTCCCATCTGTGTGTCTCCTTATATGGGACATACTTCTC
Source organism: Myotis brandtii (assembly GCF_000412655.1). Lineage (NCBI taxonomy): Eukaryota > Metazoa > Chordata > Mammalia > Chiroptera > Vespertilionidae > Myotis > Myotis brandtii. Next base: position 1,837,269 of record NW_005357115.1, read on the forward strand.
GTTTGTCTCCCCTTATTGTACTTCCTTGCCCCTTACTCCTGCAGAGGTCCTTCATCTAGGCCAGTGATGGCGAACCTATGACACGTGTGGCAGAGGGGACACACGAACTCCTTTTTTGTTTGATTTTTCTTTGTTAAATGGCATTTAAATATATAAAATAAATATCAAAAATATAAATCTTTGTTTTACTATGGTTGCAAATATCAAAAAATTTCTATATGTGACACGGCACCAGTGTTAAGTTAGGGTTTTTCAAAATGCTGACACACCGAGCTCAAAAGGTTCGCCATCACTGATCTAGGCTGTTCCCTTTGTCAGCATGTATCTGGGTCAATCTTTCCCTGATTTCAACCATTCCATTAAAATGCTTCCTTCCTGAATACCTTTTTCTGTAGTGTCTTGATAGATGACTTGCTTTCTTATTAAGAATTTTAGATATATGAGGAATTTTTTTCAAGACCCACTTATTTATGCTGACAACAAAATCTGATATTAGGCCAATTTTGGACTCATCTATCTATATAAAAGGCTAATATGCTAAGTCTCTTTCCCTCCGTCCAGGTAATGACATCATGTAGCAACACCCGCTTCCTCTCCCTAGCAACTAGCCTCCTTGCAGTTTCTTCAGCCCAGGAACACAATTTTGCTTTACCAGTATATCAAGATGGAAACACTTTACACTGCAACCAAATGTCTGTGAAGCATTTTCCTGTGCCTCATCTCATTTGATCCTCACAGAAGTCCTGGAGTAGGTAGATAGGTGGAATCATATTTTCTTTTCATTAGGTAGAAAACAGAGATTTAGAAAGCTTAGAAACTTGACCTGACTGAAAAGTAAGAAATAGTGAACCTTGAAAATGACTTTAGGTTTTCTCACTGCACAGAATATAGTCAAACTCTGCTGCAGTTAAATAGTGTACCCTTTGTTCTCCCTGCGTGATCTACAATAATCTGCTTTGTGTTGATATTTACTGCTGTGTTGCTGACAATTACCTGAAAGAGAAGTTGAAGTGCTTCACTAGGCTGGAAGAGTTTAGGTCAGTGGTCGGCAAACTGTGGCTTGTGAGCCACATGTGGCTCTTTGGCCCCT
>NW_005357115.1:1838428-1841506 GCF_000412655.1 Myotis brandtii
GTGGCTCTTCCACAAAATACCGACTTCTGCACATGGGCCACAAAGTTTCAATCGCACTGTACGTGTGCACCCGCATGTGGTATTTTGTGGAAGAGCCACACTCAAGGGGCCAAAGAGCTGCATGTGGCTCGCAAGCCACAATTTGCCGACCACTGGTTTATGTAAATCAGAAAGCAGGTCTAATTAAGCAAGTTTGCTCTATATCTATAAAAAGCTAAGTTGACTCACTCACACACGATACATATAAAGCTCTTGCTGGTGCCAATTGCACATGTGTATTTCAATCTGTCATTATCAGTTGTGAATTTGGTTGACACTTCTATTATAGAGAAAGGGAGAATAGCGATATTAAGATATTTCTAATTTATTTCCTTTCAATGTGCACAAATTCATGCACTGGACCACTAGTAGTTATATAACTTTGCTTCATTTTAATGCAGCTAATGATAGCACAGAGAAGTTAAATAATAGGCATGTAGGATTTCAGTGATCAGGAGGTAATTAATTTTATAGCTTTATTAATCTAGTGATATTCATTGATTCATGCAATTTTTCATTAAGTACTTATTGTGCATATGCCATGTGAGATTCAGTCTCAATCCTTATGGATCTTATAGTTTAATGGGAAGCTAGTATTATTCAAATAATCACAAAGATAAATTTAACAATTACAACTGTAATAATACTTTGCACATGTAAAGAGACATAATATGAGAGGGAAGAGAAAGCTTCTCTGAGTGAGGGAAACTTGAGATGAAGTCTGATGGAAGACTACATGTTAACTGGAGGACAAGAAGTATGGCAGATGAGGGAATAGCATGTGCGAAGGTCCTTTGGTATGGGAGCACAGGCACATTTGAGGAAACAAAAGGAGGACTGTGTGATAAGTGTACAGAGAGCATTGCTGGACTTCCAAGTAGCTGTTACGGCAAATTTCCAAGTGTCGGGAAGACAGACGACCAGGCACTCAGAAGATTCAGAAAATGCATTTTTATTACAGGAAGTACCGGTGCTGACTCCAGGGAATGGGTACCCAAAGCTGAGCATCGAATGCGGTGGGGCTTTCCCTTTTATACCCCTAGTTGCATTGTCTTCCAAATATGGACGAGGCCTCTGGACTTTTCATGGGCTTTGCGGCCCCTGTGATGTTTGCAAGGGGGGAAGTGAGATAGCGACCAAGACCCCATCTGGCACCAGCAGTCAGACCCCCTTGTGGGGCTGTGTATGGTTTTATGTCCCCTGTAAGGTAAGCCTTCAGGGAAACAGGTTTTGCAAGGCTAGCTAGACACAAGCTGACAGGGAGTTGGGGCTTAATTACAGGCTAGCAAGCATATACATCGGAGTGCAGGTTGAGGAGGGGGGCACGGACCCAAGCTGCCAGCCCAAGCTGCCTTCACATAGCTAGTAAGTCATGGAAATATTTTAGGTAGAGGGGGCCACATGATCAGATTTGCATTTCAAAAAATACTGACTTAATGAGCAGACGATTAAAGGAGTAAGAGTAGATAGAAGTAGACCAGCAAGAAAGCTCTCACAGTAGTCCTGATAAATGAGGGTGGCTTGGATGAGGGTGGCACTGTGAGGGATATACAGAGACATGGACATAAATGAAAGGTATTAATTTAACAAAATTTGGTAAGGAGGAAAGGGTGATGTCAGTCATGGGTTTTAGATTTTTGGCTAGCTTAAGTGGATGGTTGAGGGACAATGGAAGAAACCAAGTTCCTGGTGGAAGATCACAAATTAGTTTCTTCTTAGATTGAGGTACTTTGGGATTGTCGAGGTGGAGATGTCACAAAGACAATTGGATTTACATATCTGGAATTCAGGAAAGGGTCTGGCATCTATATGTATAAACGGCTAAGCAACCAGCCGACCAGCTGGTAGGTATGATGTGCACTGAGCACCAGGGGGCAGATGCTCAACACAGGAGCTGCCAAGCTGCAATGACTTGGCAGCTGCAGTTCTTGGGTGACGTACCCGGAACCAGAGAGGAGGAAGCCCAATTCCTCTAGGGGCCACACAATGCCACCTTTGGCTGTGGGTTATGTTGTTGCTGGGGCACTGTTGGCACTGAATCTGGTTTACTGCCGAGCTGTGGTAACCACAGACACCATTTGAGCTGTGGTGCCACCCCAGATACAGCCAGCTGGGGAGGGACTGCGGGTGCACTGTTGGCACTGAATCTGGTTTACTGCTGAGCTGTGGTAACCACAGACACCATTTGAGCTGTGGCGCCACCCCAGATACAGCCAGCTGGGGAGGGACTGCGGGAGGTTGGCTTCAGGGCGTGTCCTGCCATCTTGCCCAGTTCTGCCCCACCAGCCACCTTCTAATTAATTTCCTTTCAATGTGCATGAATCCATGCACCAGGCCACTAGTAGAGTTATAAATGAGGGAACCAAACTCCAAGAAATTTTTGCTTGAAGTCACACAGCTATACAGTAGTAGAGCCAAGATTAACTTTGAGTCTTTTTATTTCTTGATCAAATATCTCCTTATTGTTGCAGAGAAAAAGACAGATGCAGTAAGGTGAGCCTCTGAGGTAGGCATAGTCCCCTTCCCCTACTGTTGATGACGAAAACGAAAACGAAAGTATTAGAAGAAAATAGCATATTCGTGCTTTCTCTTTAATTTTACTTGCATTGTGAGATTTAAGTTCACATCCTGATTTTATATTTCCCTTATATCTAAATATTAACAATCTCTAACAGATTAGATTTAATTACCCCTGAAAACCAAAAGTATTATGGAATGAATAAATGTTAAATGATTAAAATTGATTTCAATGCCTTCTCATTATTTTTAAAGAGAAAGAAATATGTAATTATCTCTGAAAGACTCTGTATGTCAGTCCTGCAGTGGTCTTTGTTTTAGAACAGCAACTTTCAACCTTTTGCATCTCATGGAACACATAAACTAATTATTAAAATTAGTTTATTTTCGGCACCCTCAAAAATATATTCTTTTTGCCGATCTGACAAAAAAATAGGTATAATTTTGATTCAGTCACACTGGACAGCTATTGTTGTGTTGGCTGTTGTCATTTTTTTATTTGACAATCTGAGGGATTTGGAT
>NW_005357115.1:1841708-1854564 GCF_000412655.1 Myotis brandtii
CTTGAAATGTCTGGGTAACTTGTAACTTCCCTTTTTCCAGACCCCTTGGGGCACAACCTAATATGCCTGGGCACCAGGACAGATACCACAAATTTCTTCATTGTTATCATGTTAATTGTATGTGTCTATCATTTTACTTTTGATCCAATCCCAGAGGCCCCTCCCCACCATGCTTTGTTTTCTCCCGCCTCTCTAATCCATCACCAGTAGATTTCATGTAACCCACTTACATCCCCTCCTTTGATTGCAATGTATAAAAATAGACGAAAACTTGCCATTCATTGAGATATTCCTTCCTGGCAATTGTCGACAGTTTGGCTCAAATAAACTCACAAAAAATTCTTTACAGGTTTGGAAGGCTGGGGGAGGGAAGGGTAGTGAAGTGGAGGTGCTGACTAGGAAGGGGAATACCCTCAGGGCAAGTGGGGCACACACACACACAATCACCCCATACTCCTGGGGAGAACAGCTGTGGCCCATTGTACAGGTGAGGCTCCTGCACCACAGAGGGCGAGCAACTTCCTGGAGGGCACACAGCAGTTAATGGGCAGAGCTAAAAATAGAACCCTGGGCTGCCCACAGATTGTGCCTCCTTTATCTGTGACTTCTGGGTAGGTGGCCCTTCACTTGTGGCCATTTACTCTGATGGGCATGACCCTTCCACCCACACCACTCCTCCAGCCACAGAAGACAGGGGTCCCTTCATTCCCCAGTGCCTCTGGGCAGCTTCTATCTTTGTCCCAGGGTCCCTCCCCGCTGGTAACCTTGGGGGAGTCCCCCGGCATTGGGGCCAGGGCCATGTGTGGAGAACAACCAGCATCCCCTCACCTTCTGTGGTTCAGATTGCAAAGTATGGTTATTATTCTTTTGGCTTCCATTGCCTGCCTCCTTGGCAGGTTTTGTTTTTTTTCTAGAAAATAAATTGATTTGGGGGTCTTCAAACCAGCTGGCTTCACTTGGATCTCCTGGCCCTAACCCCCAGCCCCGTTTACACCCCCACCCCCGGACCATCAGGAGTCCCCACCCTTGTTCACCTGCGCCCCTCTGGGTTGACACATGGCTCTGCCCCCTTCATCAGGTGCCCAAGTCTGAGGCCCTTCACATGGCCCACCCCTGTTCATGTGCCCATTTCCAGCTGTTCACGTGCCCGTGCCCCACTGTTCACGTGCCCACTTCTGGCCAATCATGTGGACCCAGCCCCTTGATCACAAGCCCAATTCCAGAGGAACTCATGGCCCCACCCCCTTGATCAGATGCCCATAGCAGGCTGAGCGAGTGGCCCCACTACCTTGCACAAGTGCCCTCTTACCCCTGACCATGTGGCCCCACCTCCTTGAGACCTCAGTTGGTCTATTCCTGGGGTGCCACTTCCTTGGTTGGCTGTCTGGCCCTGCTCTCCCACCTGTCAACAGTCCCTTTGCAAAGTCCTTCCTGAGAATGGTGTGTGTGTGTGCCCTCTCCTGCTGGGACTGTGACAGCTGGGATTGAAAAGGAGACAGGACAGCAAAGGCCTGGTCGGAGTCCATGCAAGAGGTCCAGAAGGGACTGTGCAGTCCCTAGAAGGCTGGGGGAGGGAAGAGTGGTGAGGCAGGGGTGTTGACTAGGAAGCGGAATGCCCTCAGGGCAAGTGATGCACAAACACAATCACCCCACACTCCTGTTAGGTGCAGCTGTGCCCATTGTACAGGCAAGGCTCCTGCAGCACACAGAACTCGAACAACTTCCTCCAGGGCACAGAGCAGTTAAAGGGCAGAGCTAAAAATAGAACCCTGGGCTGCCCACTGACTGTGCCTGCTTTACCTATGACCTCTGGTTATGCGGTCCTTCACTTTATGGCCATTTGCTCTGATGGGCTTGCCCCTTCCACCCATACCCCTCCTCCAGCCCCAGAGGACGGGGGTCGTCATTGCCCCAGGGCCTCTGGGCAGCTGCTCTCTTTGTCCCAGGGTCCCTCCCAGATGGTGAACTAGACAGATACCCCCTGCCTTGGGGCGAGGGCCAGGTGAGGAGAACCCTCCTATTCTCCTCGCCTTCTGTGCCTTAGATTACAAAGTACCGTTATTTTTCCTTTGGCTTCTGCCACTGGCCTCCCCTGGCAGATTATGTTTCACCTCTAAAAGAAATTGATTTGGGGTCTTCCCGCTGGCTTCCCGGGAACTCCTGGCTCCCCATTCCCTTGCCCCCCTTCTCCCGCATCCAGCACCCACTTCTGGCTGATGGCTTGGCCCTGCCCCCATCGTCAGGTGCCCAATTGCACTTGATCACATGTCTCCACCCCCTGGAAACCTCCCCTGGTCTATGTTTTTCAGGTGCCACCTCCCTGGTTGGCTGTCTTGCCCTGCTCTCCCACTTGTGAACAGTCCCATTGCCAAAGTCCTTGCCGAAAATGGTGTGTGCGTGCCCTCTTTCCTGCGGGACTGTGACAGCTGGGATTGAAAAGGAGACAGGAGAGCAGTGGCCCTTCCAGAGTCCATGCAAGAGGTTCAGAGGGGCCTATGCAGTCCCTAGAAGACTGGGGGAGGGACGGGTGGTGACGGGGGGGCTTGTTGACTAGGAAGCAAAATGTCCTCAGGGCAAGTGCTGCACATACACAATTACCCCATACTGCTGGAAGGTGCAGCTGCGGCACATTATACAGGTGAGGCTCCTGCAGCACAGAGAGGGTGAGTGACTTCCTGGAGGACACACAGCAGTTAATGGGCTGTTTGGTGGAAAGTGCAGGCTACCTGGCACAGGGACTCCTCCCCTTGTCTAGCCCCCAGATATATGATGATGCAGGGAATTCACAAACCCCACCAATACCTCCAAGGCATTTCCCCTAATGAGTCCAGGCTGGGGCTCCCTTTCCTAAAGCACCTGGGTTGATAGGAGCCAGCAACTGGATTGCTGTGCCCAGATTCTTGATGCCAAAACTGAGGCTCAGAGAGGGGGAGCAGAGGTTCCTAGGATGGGGCCACCTGCCCCACAACTCAGCCCAGCTAAAAGGAGGCTCTGCCAGCAGCCAAGAGGGCGAGGCCAAATGATCAGCCCGAGGTGGGCACCTCAACAAGGTGGCAGGGGCAAGGGAGTAGCAGGAAGTGGGCAAGTAAACATGGGGGTGAGGTTGTGATCAACCAGAAGTGGGCACGGCTGGAAGTGGACATGTGAACAAGGGGGTGGGCCTTGCGATGAGCCTGAAGTGGGCACACCCGGAAATGGGCACCTGAACAAGGTGGTAGAAGCAAGTGAGTACCAGGAAGTGGGCACAGCTGGAAGTGGGTAGGTGAACAGTGGGGTGAGGACGTGTTTTTTATGCGAGAGATGTCCCAGGAGGGTGGAGGGGGACTCACATGTAGACTGAAGGGATGTGGTAAGGAGCGCCCAGAAGCTGAAGAGGCAGTAAGCACCGTCCAGTGAAGCCCTTGGATGGAGCATGGCCCCAGCCACCCTGATTTCAGATTCTGGGCACAGAAGTGGGAGAACATATGTCCCGGTCTGTATTCATCAGAGCACCCACCTCAGGAAATATATCCTTCTGTGCCCTTCAATTTTGGGCTTTAACTGAGTTCTGGGGACAGCAGGGGCTCACAGGGAGATTCATGCCTGTATCTGTGCCTAGGCCCTGTCTCCTGCCCCTCATACCCGCCCAGTCCCAAGCAGGGACAGGGAAGTGGGCACACTGGCTGAAGGATTGGTGGAAAGTGCAGGCTACCTGGCCAAGGACTGCCTCCCCTTGCCAGGCCCTCAGCTGTAGGATGAGGCAGGGTACTCAAAAAGCCCCACGTTACCTCCAAGGCATCATGGGACTCCCCTTCTTGAAGCACCTGGGTTGCTAAGAAACAGCACCTGGGTTGTTGTGACCAGATTCTAGATGCCAAACTGAGGCTCAGAAAAGGGGTGCAGAGGTCCCTAGCCTGCCACACCTTCCTGAGGTCCAGACACTGGATGGCAGCAAGAAGGTCACTGTCCTCAAGGAAGGGTGTTCCCGAGAAAGAGATGGAAAGCCGGCCCTCAGGTCCCAGCGACCAGTAAGTGGCCCTGGAGGGGGCAGGATATTAGCTCTCAGAACAGAAAGGGTTTTCAGGGCCTAAACAATGCTCTTTCCCTGATGTCACAGCCCACAGGCAGGGCTGGCGGGGTCACAGGCCACTCCAGTGTGAGATGCCCCCATGGAGGGGGATCCGTTGGTAATAGGACCAACATCCCCCCCCCCATGGCTGCCTTAAAGGAGGGCTTGGGGCCCCCAGCTTGCCGCCTGCCCCCGGGGTAGTAGGCTGCCTGTGAGCAGGTGATCTGGGGCTGTGGGTGTTTGGCCTTTAACTCACCTTCCAGCTATTGGGAAGGGCCCCGTCTGCCTGAGGAGCTCAGTCTCCTGGCCAGTGTGGGTCAGTGGTCAGGTGCACAAGGAGGGCGGGGTCTCAAGAACAGGGGGAGGGCCCAGGTGACGTGCACAAGGAGGCGGGGTCTCAAGAACAAGGGGGAGGGCCCAGGTGACCAGCCGGAAGTCATGACGGGCCCTAGGATGCGTGCTGGGCCCATGTGAAGAACCGGAAGTGGTCAGGTTAACAAGGTTGGGGGCCTCGTGACCAGCTGGGAGAGGTGAGGTCATCAAGGGGGCGGGGCCAGGCAGACAGCCGGAAGTGCTGACCTGACCCAGGGGGTGGGCTGGGCCCAGGTGACCCCCGGAACTGGCACGTGAACAAGGGCTTGGGGCCAGGTCCACAGCTGGAAGTGGTCAAGTTGGACAGGCTGATGGGGCCACGTGAATGGGGAGGAGGGTCACCAGAGGTTGCAGAAGCCCCACCTTCCTGCGGTCCAGACTCGGCATGGCAGCAAGAAGGCCCCTGTCCTCAGGGAAGGGCGTTCCCCCGAGAAGGAGGCGGAAAGCCGGCCCCCAGGGACCCAGCGAGCAGTAAGTGGCCCTGGAGGGGGCAGGACATTTGCTCTCACAATGGAAAGGGTTTTCAGGGGCTTAACACCGCTCTTTCCCTGATGTCACAGCCCACAGGCAGGGCTGGCGGGGTCACAGCCCACTCCAGTGTGAGATGCCCCCATGGTGGGGATGGTGGGGAATCCCTCGGTATTTAGACCCCCTCCTCCCCGCCATGGCTGTCTTCCAGGAGGGCTTGGGGCCGGGGTAGGAGGCCGCCTGTGAGCGGAAGGCGATGTGGGTCTGTGGGTGCTCGGCCCTTAACCCACCTTCCAGCTATTGGGAAGGGCCCCCGTCTGCCTGAGGAGCTCAGTCTCCTGGCCAGTGTGGGTCAGTGGTCAGGTGCACAAGGGGGCGGGGTCTCACGAACAAGGGGGAGGGCCCAGGTGACCAGCCGGAAGTCGTGACGGGCATAAGATCTTCTGTAAGTTGAAGGTCCATAAGTTTAGATACACAGACCAATGGAAATGAATTGAGAGCCCAGAAATACAGCCACATGTATATGGGCAAAGGACCCAAAAACATACAATGGAGAAAAGAAAGCCTCTTCAATAAATACAGCTGGGAAAATTGGAAAGCCACATGCAAAAGAATGAAACTAGACCACAGATTGTCCCCATGTACAAAAATTAATTCAGCAGTGGAATTTAAAAAATCTTTAAATCTTTTGGCTCACTGGTTTCATCCTTTACAACTGCTGTGAACTGTGTATGGAAATGGTAGGAATTTTTATGGGGTGAAAAGAGAGAAGCTGGGTAACATAGTGAAATCAGCATGAGTTTTGGCTCCAGAATGCCTGGTTTTCACACCTGATCTGCCGTTTACGAGTCATGAGTCCTGGAGTAAATTTCCTTTCTCTGTGCTTTAGTTTCTTCATATAAAATAGGCACTGTACTGAGTACATTTCAGGGATGCTAAGAGGATTAAGTAATGCAGAAATGTATGAAAAGCATATTCTATATAGCAGACACTCAATAAATATTAGATATATTTATAAATAACTACACATGTGTGAATATGTATAAGACAAAGATATATAACAGACTGCCAAAATGTGTGTGTGTGTGTGTGTGTGTGTGTGTGTGTTAGCATGTGTAGGCTAGAGGCAGAATGGTAAGGGATACTTTATTGCCTTATAGACATTATCACAAACAATTTTCTTACCCACAGAAATGCTTTCTTATACCTTAGCCATAATTAATTAGCATTTGTATAGTTCCAAGTATGGACCCTATTCAAATAATGGTTTCAATCTGTGCTTGTTCTGTAACCACAGGCAAGTTACTGAACTTTCCTTTGTTGAAGTTTGTTTATAGGTAAAATGGGGATAAAGATAAGATCAATCTCATGGAATTGTTGAGGTTTAAATAAGTTAATATATGTAAATAATTTAGAAAGGTGCATGGCATATAGTAAGTGCTCGATAAAACTATTACTGTTCTTATTGATTAATTATATTTACTATCGTGGAGTCAGTGTGTATATGCATGTGCGGATGCATGACTTTGTCTACATGTTGTATATGTGCTTGTGATATACACATGTGTATGTATATACAGGCTTATGTGAATGTCTATGAACATAGGTGTATGTGTGCACATGTGTGGATGCATATATACTTTTAGGTATGTGTATGTGTGTACATAGAGTATACTAGTACATATATTATGCATGCTCTGTATGATGCAAGTGCTTGTATTTTTATGTGTGCATTAGTGTTTATGTATGGATGTATTTGTTGTATGTGTTTGTGTATGTATGTGCTTGGGATGTGTATATGTTGAGTGTATACATACATACATTCACATCTATAATAATAAAAGGGTAATATGCTAATTAGACCGGATGTCCTTCCGGATGTCCTTCCAGCCGAAGTTGGGGCTGCGAGGAAAGCCTGGGTCCCAGGTGACAGAGGGAAGCCGGTGCCTGCAGCCGGGGGAAGGAAGGCCTACTTTTGCATGAATTTCGTGCATTGGGCCTCTAGTGTGTATATAAAAGAGTTGCTGTGTATGGTTGTCTAGGATGTACAATATATAACCCAGAGAATGCCATTTATGTTAGAGTCTACATGAATGTGCAGACCTATGCGGTGGCCCTGTGTGTGACTTGTAGAAGTAGGAGACACAGTAAAGGCACCACTAGAGGGCGCCATTTCCTCTTTTTATGTTGAATACAAGCGTTCTAGGTTTTCTCTCCCTTTCCCCATCTCACTGGAAAGGGAGAAAAAAGATAAAACTATCTATTTTGTGCAATATACATTTGACTAACCTACTTGATGCCTGGTTTGTTTTAATGGGTTTTACATTTACTGTTTGCCATTGTTTGAATCCAGCACAGCTGGTTTATCAATCTAAAGAACATTACTTCTTTGGAAAGCACACACCAGTGCCCTAAAGTAAGCTTGGGCTAAGCCATTCCAGCATTCTTGGCAAGAGCATTTTCTGGTAGTTTAGGGAAGTCACGGGCCTTCAGGATGTAGGACCAAATGTCACTGAGGACTCTACTTCTCATTTGCCAAATTCAGTTTTCATAAAACCATAGGATTTTAGATGTGGCTGCCTCTTTGGGCAGAGATGTAGGTGGTTATCAATCCTTTATCTGCCTCCACACTCACCATGTATACGGTACAGTTCTAGCAAACATCTCTCCTAATTGAGAACCACTGATTTAGAGCAGCAACCTTTTAAATGAGTGCCACCAAGGCTCAGAGTAAAGGGATTTTTCCAAAGTCATGCAGTCAGGTGGGCACAGAGCTAGGTCCAGAGCCCAGAGATCTTAGCTCCTAGTTGAACTTTCATATTTGTATTTATTTTTGGTTTGATTACAACTAAGATTTTAGGCATGGATTCTAGTCCAGAGTTCCTGGAATCACTTTCTGAAGGGAAGGCAGGAGAAACACTGAAGGGTTACAGCCCTTATACATTCATCATAGGTTCTCTAGTCAATAGATTATGAGAATGTGCAGAGTCAGGAGGCGTGGACTGAATTTTTCCAGTCCTCATATTCCCTATCCTGCTATCTTCTTAGCTTAGGAGGTAATTCTTGCAGTTGAATTTTGACACTAAAGAGAAGAAATCTCTATAAAGAATGTGTTGAGGTGGGGGTTAAATGGTCCCTCCATAACCTTTCTCAGCTTCCAAATAAAATATTCTGGAAGACATTGAAAAATATGGGGAATATGACCGACAGTTAACCCATTGAGAACTTGAGAGAAATTTCCACCAACTACATGGTGAAGAACTGGGTTAAAAACACAATCACCAGCCCTCCTGTGCTTAGAAATGAACTAAAACTGCCTTCCTAAAAGTATGTAGAAGGTACCCTTTGTGCCATTCCATGTGGGCGACCTGTATGTGCAATGCAAGTTTTGTATTAACTAGAGAACTCCACACCCATCTCTATTACTGCATGGCTGATGTGTAAATAATTTAAGTTACCACAATATAATCTCCTCTCTCACTTTCAGGGTAACACCTCCATTCAGAGATTGGGACCTCCAGTGGGCGGAAGTGGTGGTGGTGGGGGACCGCCTGGATGGATCCATGATATCCTTGTTGGTCTGACCCCACAAGTAACGGGCTGAAAGTGGGCCCAGAGACAGCTTTTTATTCACCCCATCTGTTCAACACACCAGAGAAGTAGCCAGTCAGAATTGGGGAAGATGTCACAGAAGCCTGGCAGAGCTGTTCTTGAGGAAAGTCCATTCAAGACTGGAAACGGGTCTGAATTGTGCATAGCAATTTATCAATTTGACAAGGGATTTTAAATAGGGACCAAATGGAACAGAGAATTGGATCAAGGACATTCCAAGCTCTTTGTCTCTTGGCAAATGCAGGCTTGGATAGATGGCTCCTCATTTGAGTTTTAATAAAAATAAAATAAGCAACAAGAATATGTTTCCTATGAGAGAGAACTTTCTGTAAAATAAGTGAGAAGATACATCATTCTGAAAATTCAGAGGAATAGCAGGCTTATTAAAACTATTTACTGTAGGGACCACAAGGGAAAATTTAATAACTGTTTAGCTGCCTCAATAAAAGGCTAGAAGACATGGTATCTATGAAACAAAAGCAGAAAACTGGAAGGAGAGAACAACTAGAGATGTAATCAGGGCAACTGGTGTAATAAGAAAGGATGAACAAATTAAAAATGAAGTAGAATTTAAATTCTTATCAGAAGCAGTAATAAGAATGGATATTATTGAAGATCAAATCAATAATATAGAAAGCAGAGTAGCTCTCTCAGAATTCAGAAGGAAAAGACAGATAATAAAGATGAAAGATAAGATGATATCCTATACATATGCACAACAGATAATATATACTTATACATCCACATGTGTGTTTTTGTGCACATATACGTATATGTTTATGTACAGATATTATATACACACACGTCTGTTTATATAGCAGAGAACCAGAGAACCAACTTAATTTTATATGTTCCTGAGGATTTATCAGAACATTACAAATAGAAGCAATAATTAACAATATATTTTTATTCATGTTTTATAAATATTTAAAAAATTTTATTTTTAAAGAGAGAGGAAGGAAGAGGGATGGAGAGAGAGAAACATCCATGAAAGAGAAACATTGATCAGCTGCCTCCTGTACACCCCCTACTGAGGATCGAGCCCCCAACCTGGGCATGCACCCTGACTGGGAATCAAACCAACAACCTTTCGGTGCACCAGATGATGCCCAACCAACTGAGCCACACCAGCTAAGGCATAACTAACAATATAATTAAAATGGAAGAAAACTTTACTGAGTTAAGGAAGATTCAAATAGGCTGATTGAAAACCCTATATATTGTCAGAAAAATCCCCTAAAATCAACTGACTCAGAGCCAAGTTTTGAATTGCAAACATACAGGAATAAAGCTTGCATATGTCCAAGAGGAAAAGGAGAAAATGCATAAAACAGAATGATGCAGCATGGCCTCTCACTTCACTGCTATAATGTGTCAGAAAACAATGGAACCCAAGTGAGCAGCACCTTGAAGAAAGTCACTCATCCTGTGACTATTTCCTTTCCCTTTATCGAGAGGAAGTCATTCCTCTCCACCTTGTTCTACAGCTCTTTGTGCACATGGCTGCTGTCCTAGAGGAGAGTCTGAGGCTGGGACATCCTTGTTGCGTGGTGCCCAGCACAGAACCTTACATGGTAGGCTCTGCAGAGATGTTTGATTGGGTGGAAGAAGGAAGGGGTAAGGACCTTGGGCCGGGTGCAAAGCCCTCTGGTTGTACAGTTGTGGTAAATGGCTAGGCTGTGGCTCCCCCCTGTAGATGTTCAGTTGGGTTTGAAATATTTGTGGGGTGGGCACATGATGCCATTGTCCAGGAAAATGTTCTTCAATCATGGATACTTCTCAGAATCATCCCCCTTCTTCAAACATTTTATCGGTATCAGTTGTTCTTAGTAGAAAATCAGCGGACTTAGCAGAGGCCCACGTCATTGCAGATCAGTCCCTGCATGATCCAGCTTCCATCCACCTCCCTCAACTCTCTCCACACCTCCACACCCTCACACTCTGTCTGCTGCCATGCTGGCCTTCGTAGAGTTTCTGGAATGCACCTGCTGGCTCTTGCTTGTGTGAGGTCCCTCGGTCTGGACAACTCTCACCCTGTCTCTCCCTCTGAACTCTGAACTCTCCCTTCAGCTCAAGCTTCTCTATCTAGGTCAGTTCTTGTTATCCCTTCCATTCCTCTCATCACAGCTGTAATGCTACATTTATTTGTTATTAGTTGGTTAGCACTTGTCTCCTTAATTAGCTCCAAGGTCCCTAAGGACAGTCTGTGTGGGTTTTGCCCACCATTTTATCCCTGGTACCTGGCGTAAGTCTGGCCTAGAGTAGGTCCTTCGTGATTATTTGCTGAATAAGTGGATATAGACCCACCCAAGTTTTGAGACCTGATTCTGTTATTCACTACCCACAGCACATTGAGGCCCTCCCTGGCCCTCCGTGATACTATTTCTTCACCAGCCAATTGGGAACTATGTCTACTTCCCAGGATTGTTCTGAGCAACAAATTAGGCATTGCAGATGACAGCGTTTGTAGATACAAGGCACTCTAGGAGAGTAAATTGCTATCTTTGGTTGTTGATTGATTATTCTAGAACATATGTGATGAGGGATAAAATAGGAATATAATCTAATGTGGGCCCCAAAGAGAGACTTTTTCTCCTTTTCTGTTCTCTTCCTTCATTTAGTGAATCTTTCCTTATTGTTCTGTTATCAAAGCCTGCATTCAGTAAAGGATTTGACACAAATGATTTGCATCATAATTTTAACATTGGGGGTATTTGCATTTTAAATACGATCACTGATTAAAGAACAAAAGGCTTTGTCTATTTTTATCAAATATCAAGCATCACAGAGGAGACAGGGACTGAGTGCCTGGGAAGGGGCAGTGAAACTCACCCCATCTGGGCGTCTCCTCCTTGCCCCCCACCCCTTCATCTCCTGTCTACCTCCCAGCCCAGGCACCACTTACATCCCTGAAGGCCTTCTTCCTGGCCAGACTCCCCGTCCTTCAAGAATTCCACCATCTTTACTCATTTCTCGTCAGAATTCCCCCTAGAACACTGTGTTTTGTTGATTTTGAGAATTTCAGAGAATGTTGTGCTTGTTTCTGAAGAAATTGGAGGCAGTTCAGAAGTTTGCCAAACAAGTACTACCCAATGGCATATTGTAGCTACAACCCCACCCACCATCCCCCAGTCAAGTGATCGCAGAGTTTTTGGAGGACCAGAGAAGAGAACAGCCTTTCCCAGGCGACAGGGCCCTGGCATGTAGAGAACCAGGAAGCAGGTGACAGCGATAAGTGAGGGGAAGACAGACCAGACCATTACTGCTCTTTCAGACTCAACTGAGAGGAAATAAATTTTGGAGTCGTTATTACCTTTGACATATTGGTTGCCACTAACCAATCATAAGTAACTGTGATAATTTTCTTAAGATAAATTCTGTGATGGGAGACATTGTAGGGAATGCACAAGAATCTACTTCATAATCTCTGACTTTAAGGTGTTTACGATTTAACATATTGTCCTTAAGATTCATCGATATGACAGGGTTTCCTATTTATTTATTTCTTTACTAGTGTCCTGGTGCACGAATTCGTGCACATTGAAAGACAATTAATTAGAAGAAATATTTTAATATTGCTATTCACGTCTTGCTAATGAAAAGAAAATAGGATTCTACTGAGTCTCCTATCTACCTACTCCAGGACTTCTGTGAGGATCAAATGAGATGAGGCATGAGAAAACGATTCACAAACATTTGGTTAAAGTGTAAAATATTTGCACTTGGCTATAAATCAGATTGGGTTCCTGGGCTGAAGAAACTCCAAGGATGGTAGTCGCTAGGGAGAGGAAGCTAGATGTTGCTATGTGACATCATTACTTGGCACCCTCAGCCACCATTTCTGGGCTGGTCTGGTCTGTGGGCCAAATTTTGCACCATAGGGTCTTGGCAGTGTTGTCTGCGAATTGGTGGGGTGTTGCTCCGGGGTGGTGGCAGGGCCTGTGTCCTACTTGGGGGAAGCTGAGTGTTGGTTTGTCAGTGCCAGGTCTGTGGTGCCATTTATTTTTAAATGGCCAGTGCTCATCATGGCAGCTCCTGTGTTGAGTGTTTGCCCCCTGGTGGTTAGTGCATGTCATAGCTACAGGTCGGATGGGCAGACACTTAGCCTTTTATATATATAGATTGCCCTTGGAGCTTGGAAGTGAGGAAGGTAATGGTAATGCCCTAGGGCAGTGATGGTGAACCTATGACACGCATGTCACCTCATTTTTTTGGTTGATTTTTCTTTGTTAAATGGCATTTAAATATATAAAATAAATATCAAAAATGTAAGTCTTTGTTTTACTATGGTTGCAAATATCAAAAAATTTCTATATGTGACACGGCACCAGAGTTAAGTTAGGGTTTTTCAAAATG
>NW_005357115.1:1856241-1884502 GCF_000412655.1 Myotis brandtii
AATGTTACCTACCCGAACCTCTACCGAAGGGTTTCTTCAGAACCATGCTGGCAGCCCTTCAGACACAGCATTTCCTGTGAGTCATCATTCTTAAGAAAAGGATAAATATGTCTATTCTGTTGCTTGAAAGACTTAGTTGGCAACATCAAAGAATTGTGTCCTAGGCATACTTGTATGATTATTAATAGAAAAAGCCATCAAATGAAATCATTTTAAGACTGAGACTGGAAACAGCCTAATGCTTTCTAATTCTTTTGGGAAGGGATTTTGCATTTATGAAAAAAAAAAAAGCTCTTTTAATTTCATTCTTTGGCACTGTCTTCTACCCATAAAATCTTCGTCTGAAGAGCCTGCGTGATTTCCTGGCCTTGGCTTTGCGGAACTCTGGCCAAGTGTTCGGCTTTAAGGCGGAGGGTTGGGGAGACGCGAAGGACTGTTTAGATTCTGCTTAGTCATAGTTTATGAAGAGTGAGCACCTCGACCTTGTAGTTACAGAAGCCAAGCGAGGTGGCTCCATGGAGGAAAGATCTTTGACCAGAGGGGCCTTGACGACGATGCACATTTCTGGAGGACGCAGTCAAGCTGGGTGCCTCTCTGGAGAAATATTCCATGGTGGGCACTCTTCCCTTCTGTGAGCTGAGAGGAAAAACGGGAGACCCCAGAAAGCCTTTCAGTCTTAGGGTCTCCATAGGCCTGATGTTCAAATGCCAGGAATGAGTCCTGAACCTGAGATCAGAGAGGTCCACGGTGAGTTCCAGCAAACACCCACGGCCTGGGATGGCACCCATGGCTCTTCATGGGTTCAAATCCCCAGCCAGTTTGCTGCATTCACAACAGAACCCCAAATGTTGCAGCAGATTCTCTCTTCTGTGATTCCTGAGGCTCAGTCAGCGGCGGAGGACATTGCCGAATAAAAACAAAGCCGGGCTTAGGTAAGGAGGAACTCTGTTCAGAGACGATCGCAGTAGGGAGAACACTCAGGTCCACACACCTCTCAAAACCAAACAGGAAAAGGCTTTTCCTTCATCGGGAGAGGAAGCCAGACCTGCAAACTTTTGAGGGGAAATCAGGAAGGGAGTGAGGGCGGACAGACAGCAGGATGGGTGGTTCGATGGGAAATGGTTCTCTCCAGCCGGCCCAGCCCTGACGTGAGCTGGTAAGGAAGATGTTCTGTGTTTCAGTGCTTGCTCAGGCTTGGGTCCTACCATAAATGGGTGACTTGGAATGATAGCTTTGAAACTTCTATCTTCTGTGTCTGAGAAAATAATCCTGAGAGATGAGTTGGAAGGATGTTATTAGAGAGTCAAATGAGGTATTGTATGCAAATTGGAGATTATAAAGTACTTGACAGGAATAAAGTATTTTTATCAATAATGAGGGCCCAGTAGTTCACAGCAGCAGTATTTGTAACAGCCATAAGGTAGGAACAGCCCAAATGTCTATCAACTGATAATGGATAAACAAAATGTAGTACATTCATACAATGGAATATTATTCAGCCATGAAAAAGAATGAAGTATGGGCTACAGTGTGGATGCACTTCAAAAATGTTATGCTAATGCCCTAGCTGGTTTGGCACAGTGGATAGAGCGTTGGCCTGCAGACTGAAGGGTCCTGGGTTTGATTCTGGTCAAGGGCATACACCCAGGTTTCGGGCTCGATCCCCAGTAGGGGGTGTGGAAGAGGCAATCAATCAATGATTATCTCTCATCATTGATGTTTCTATCTCTCTCTACCTCTCCCTTCCTCTCTGAAATCAATATATATTACGCTAAATAGAAGAGCCCAGGGAAGGCCACATATTGTATGATTCTATGTGTACGAAGCTTTGAGAATAGGTAATTCATAGAGAAAGAAAGCAGACTAGTGGTTGCTAGGGCCTAGAGGGAGAAATGGGATTGCCTACTTAATGGGTATAGGGTGTGCTTTTATAGTGTTGGAAGTGTCTTGAAACTAGATATAGGTGATGATCGCACAACCTTGTGAATGTTCTAAATGCCACTGAGTTGTATAATTTTTAAAAAAATATATTTTATTGATTTTTTACAGAGAGGAAGGGAGAGGGATAGAGAGTTAGAAACATCGATCAGCTGCCTCCAGCACACCCCCTACTGGGGATGTGCCCACAACCAAGGTACATGCCCTTGACCGGAATTAAACCCGGGACCCTTCAGTCCGCAGGCAGACACTCTGTCCACTGAGCCAAACCGATTAGGGCTGAGTTGTATAATTTAAAGTAGTTAATAATTCTTTTGATTGAGGTAAAATTCACATACAATTAAAAAAGGGGGGGAGGGCACTGGTATTGTTTGTTTCTTAGAATCCTGACTATCCTATGACAACATAAATTTACCATTACTTTGGATGAGGAAAGATCTGGGTAAAAGCTTTGGGAGTTGCCCAGCTACTTGAGAATTTGGTTTCATTGGAGTGTCTTGTGTTCCAGCCGGAGGAATGGACGTTCCCCTTGCCTTGCTCCTGCAGGCAGTCTTTATTTTAGGGAATGGCTTCCTTTAAAGAGTCTAGAAGACACAGTGTTGGTTAATAATCTTTTCAACAGCTTGAGCTTTAACTTGACATCAAGATTTTTACTTCTGATGTTTTAGCATTTTTTTTTCTTCCTGGGTTGTTTACTAGGTGAATTATACGCTGCTAAGGTGAAAATAGCTTCCTTCACTTCATCCCCTGATATGTGAGCATCACTATTTCATTACTCCGCCTTGTAGATGGGGAAGTCAGTTCCCCCGGAGCAAATATTCAATGGACTCAACCTGAGACTTCGCTAGGGTGAAAAATTGGCATAATGGGCCACTCAATGACGACTCATTATCTCTGAATATATGCACACACTCCCAGAGTCCTCCAGGGTCTAAACTGTTCATCTGAAACCAGGTACCTATTAGGGAAACCCACTTCCCCACTGAGTCCCTAACTTTTTAACACTTTGGAAGTAACACATCTACTCATTGTACATATGGTATATTTTCTGCTCTCTAGGTAGCTGGTTATATTTCGCTGGAATTTTTTTTCTCTCCGGAAATTCTTTTTTAAAACTCTAATGTCTAATTTCTGGTCTCTTTAGTGGTAGAACTCAGGCAGGGGTGGCATGAATCATGCCACGGAGGCTTCTAGTTATCTCCAAAGAAGTAGAAATGGTGGTAAAGTGTTCATTTGTTCTCTTTGCAACGTAAATAAATCCTAGAGTCTCATGTGGCCCAGGATTGCCCCATGTTGCTATTGCATCAAGGAAACAGCAGTCTAACTTCAGAAGACTTGAAGAATAATGTCTTTGTGTTTTGTTTTTTTTTAAGTCATTAGTTTCTTTCGAAGGGTAGTATAAGTATTTTATGCAGCAGTCTATACGAAGGCTTCCTAAAAATTACTTCCAGCAGTTCATGGCAGCTGCTGAAAATTGCTTCTCTCTCTACTTGGTAATTATTGCTGCAATGTCTCCAGTCCTTTTGTTTGGCTTCCCCTGTGCTGTGACTTCACACCCCTGTCCTCTCTCTAAAGCCCCTGTTTTCTATAAAAACCTCCCCCTGGGTAGTTGAAAGGGTGTGCCTTTACCTGTCCCCCACCCCCAGTTGCAGATCTGTCACCCCAACGCTCTCCCCAGGCAGTTAGGAGTGGCTCTGCCTCTACTTCTCCCTCAAAATGCACGTTTACATTTGGGACTGGAACTCACCGGTGAGTATGGTTTGGGGGTAGAGCCCCCTGTTTCTGTTGCACCCACTTGTTTACACAGCAGCTAAAGATTGTTCAGGGGGGATAGTGGGGAAGCAAAAAAGAACTGCACTGGAAGCCTAGAGTCGTGGAAGGTGGTGTAGGATAGAGGTCAAGAAGGGAGGTTCCAGAGTCAGTTGATTGAATTTGGCTTCTCCATTTGTTAGCTGTGTGACCTTTGCAAAGTTCGCTGCTTTAAGCACCAGATTTCTCTTCAAAATGGGTCTAATAGTAAGATGTGTCTTGTAGGAGCACCCCAAATCTCACAGAGCAGAAGTCTATATTCTAATTTGCTTGCTCCTGGGTCTTCATGGAGTCTTGCTCTCTGGGAAAATGCTTTAAAGGGTTTCCTTCCTTGGGAGTTAGGGGCTCAGAGAACTGGATGTCATCTAGTTTGGTGGGCTACCGAAAAGCCAATCATGCAAGGAGTTTTTATTCTTTCCTGCTTAGCTCTTCAGGCCTGCTGGGGGTGGGTTTATTTCACTCCACTTCTAGTCATAAAATAGGATTATGAGTAGTCTGCCATTTGCTTTGGTAGTAACTTTATAACATCTCTATGTTTATTCTGTTTCTCCTTAGTAATTACCCAGACTATCAAATGAAAAAGTATATCATTGGTGTCCTCTAAGAAGCAGAGGGACCATGCATTAAGCATCATTCTGTAGCCAGTTTAGGGGGGTGACAAGCCCAAGGACTAAAAATGCTGTGGTGGCACTAAAGAGAAAAGGGCAGCATGCTGAGGCATTGGAACCTGCTTCAGGGAAAAAGAACTTTGAAATGCCAGACTGAGCCTGAGGAGAAGGGCCCTGGGTGAACCCTGTATAACTTGCAGGGTTCAGAGCAGTATGAATGCAGGGCCCCCCTTTTCAAAAATTAAGAATTTCAAGATGGCGAAACAGCATATGAAACCAAGCTCGAGGCCCTTCAGCGCGTGGGGCCCTGTGTGACTACAGAAGTTGTCCACCCATAAAGCTGGTCCTGAAGGGCTAAGGTGACCCAGCCTTGTGCTCTCACTGTGCTACTTACCACACTGCATTTTGTTGGTAGCAGTTCTTGTCTGTAAGCTCCATGAGGATGGCACAAGCAAGGATGTGCTGGCAAAGAAGCTATTAGCATGTAGTGTGGAGGGAAGGAGGAATGGGGAGAGGAGGAACGGGTTATGTAGGTTACTTGACCTTACACCACCCCTTCTCCTCTCCAGAGCTCCAAAGGTAGTGAGGTGGGAGTGGGGCGGAGGTTCCCCGACATAGAGTAAGCCTTGTTTGATCTCCCAGGACTTTGGTTTCCTTCAGATTCCAGCCAACATTTTAATCAGAAGTTCTCTAAAAGGATAGTGACTCGAAGGCTGAAGTGAAGATGATATAAAACCCTAAGGAATCAAAAATGCATCTTTGTCTTTTGGAAGCAGAAAGGTCAAGTTGGAGTGGGAGAAGTAAAAACTGGGTTCATAAACAGGATTTGATTTTCAACAGAACATTTCTTAATATCATAAAATCAGACGTCTTCCAGGGAAACAAGCTGTCGTTGAAGGATGGGGTGTTATTGTTGTCAGATTGATTGGTTAACAAGATTTATCCTGGGAAATTTTATTTCTTCATGATCACTGAAGAAAATGCTCTGTTATTCTGGCTTCATCTATTCAGTAGAGTGTCATCTGGAAGATACCCTCTTTTTGTTCTAGAAGTTGTTTTATCTCTGCCAAAGAGGAGAGGATGTTAGAAATTTATACTCTTATAGTCCCAACACAGATGACTTTAATAAAGCGAATATGGAATGCAGGGATTCTTTAATTTACTGGAAAAGAAGGTGTTCTGTGTTTAGCTATCTCATGACAACACATGATGAGTTTCCATTAGAGTCTGATTTTGTTTTGCTTTTCGCCTGTGAGGGCCTCCTGTCTGCCAAGCACAGGGATGAAGAAGAAGGATTCTGAATGCTATCCATGAACAATACAACTTGGTCTTCTTCTGGGTCTACATTTTTTGGAATGTATAAGTCACCTTGCCCTCTAATATTTCTTAAAATAACTCAAAAGAGTGCAATTAATGTGATTTGAGTGCTCTACTGGTGACCAACCTGCCTACTTATAGATGATGTTAGGAAATAAAATTTTAAAAAATTGTTTAATAGTATCAAGCTGTTTAAAAACAATTCTTCTATGACATTTTTAGTGCTAAAATAAGCATGCACTAAGAATATTTCAAATTATGACCAAATAATAAAATCTTTCTCCTCTGATGTAAAGGAGTGCTCGGTTTGACAAGAGTAACCATAATTGGTTGTTATTTATTTGCTAAGGTAGAATAACATTGGATGAGGATAAGAGGCACTGCCTGAATCATGGGCACTGCCAAGAGGCCCTCTGAGGATTTGCTAGTGATACTGAAGGACAAAGAAAGGCCACAGAGGAGGCATTAGAAATACAGATCTATTAAAATGTGCAGAGAAATATTGCCTTCCATCTAATGGTCTGAGCAAGTCCTTCTAGCATCATTGAGAGCCTAAAGTTCAGGCAGTATTTCTAAGGAAAAACAGAAATGAGGGCTTTCTGTATTGAAGGTGGAGGCTTCATTTTTCTGGACTTTCGGAAGGTGCTGGGAGACAATGAGAGAATTTGCCCATTTCCATTGGTGAACCAGCTTCATTAGGCCTCACCAGTAGGTGTTGATAAACCAAACGTTTCTGTTGTCCAAGAAAAGGGATTTGAAGAGGATGCCCAGATTATAGATGCAGAATGTGTGACACAGAAGCAAAATGTGCTTTTTTTTTTTAAAAAAAGGGTTTAATTGATTTTAGAGAGAAAGGAAGAGAGAGAAACATCAATGAGAGAGAGAGAGAGAGAGAGAGAGAGAGAGAGAGAGATTGGCTGGCTGCCTTCTGCATGCTTCCCACTAGGGATCAAGCCCACAACCCAGGCATGTGCCCTGACCTGGGAATTGAACTGGTGAACTTTTGGTTCATGGGTCGATGCTCAACCACTGAGCCACACCAGCCGGGCGAAAATGTGCCTGTTTTAAATAAACAGGGCTTTTCCGTGTTTGACCAGTTTCCCAAAGGGTTTTGGCATTTTTCCTTTTACAGTATTGAAGTCCTGACTTTCCAGGTTAGAACTAGTTGAAATGGTCAATTTTATGGGGGAGAGAGAAATGTTTTATTTTTTTTGCTTTATTTAAACGTTTGTAAGATATGTTACAGAAAGGGTAAAGTTAGTGGAATTGCTTTTAGCCCCACCTAGTGAGATTGTAGATCAAAGCAAGGTGGAACTCGTGGATTAGGTTGGCCACTGCACCTTCTTCAGGCTACCCCTGCCTCATTAAGAGTGTGCTGAGCATAATGAAATAGAGAAACTGGTTAATAGCTGAGTTCTACTGGCAGTAGTGCAACTCTAAAGATCTGTTACCATCACTTTTGTCGTCATCACAACTATCTTTGTTTGGGATTCACTAGTTGGTTATTTAGCTAAACAATTATTATCTAAGTCCTCTTAATTCTATGAGGAACGTATTATTATATTATAAATAAGAAATTTAGGATTAGTGAGGTTAAATAACTTGGCATTTTCCCTTTATGGTAATGGTGTAGACCATATGTGCATATAAATTGGAGCCAGGTTTTAACTTATATTTGTTTCCCCAATTGATACCACTTCTGATGTCCTGAGGGATTGTGAAAATCCAGACTCAAAGTGTACACTTGGCTAACTAGGATAAAAGCCACAGTTCAGTTTAGTTGGAAAATGTATTATATCTTAGTGTTTTGCAGAGTAAGTCCTTCATCAAGATGCATCAATGCAGAAATGAAAGGCAAACCTGCCCTCTAGACATGAGTCACCATCCACACGACTGTCCCCAGTCGACACCTGGGCAACGGGATCCAGTTAGTCAAGACCTACTCACCCCTGACATCCGAAGGGACCCTTCTTGCCCAGGATTTTTTTTTAAGTTTTATTTTTTTTAATGTATTTTTGTTGATTTCAGAGAGGAAGGGAGAGGGAAAGAGAGATAGAAACATCAATGATGAGAGAGAATCATTGATTGGCTGCCTCCTGCACGCCCCCCACTGGGGATCGAGCCCGCAACCTGAGCATGTGCCATTGACTGGAATTGAACCTGGGACCCTTCAGTCCGCAGGCTGATGCTCTATCCACTGAGTCAAACCGGCTAGGGCTCGCCCAGTATTTCTAACAACACCACTCTTGTCATGTCACATCTATGTCACTGGGGTTTCTGACTTTTCAGTGACCCAAAGCAATCTGGCCTAGGCTCTCTCCTGTTGCTTACGTCCATAGATTGGAGCCTAGACTTTATTTCCACTGCTCATTCAGTCTGTGATACTAGCATTGAAAGTCTCAAAAGCCCTTCCTGCTTGGTATTTAGGAACTTCTCTCCCCTTTTCTAGCCTTCTTAAAAGGACTTGAGGCATTCACCCATGAATACAGGTACTGCAGGCAAACCTGATGGCAACTAGGTGACTCAGCTTCTTTGCCCTGTGGGGCTAATTAAAGCTTAACCATGAGATTCCAGCAAAGCAGGTTTTTAAAGGTCTGAATAATCAATTTCTATTCTCACTGTGTTTCATGCATTCAGGTCAAATTGTAACCCCAATAATATTAAAATTTATGAAACAGTTTATCTCCATCAGGTTACAAGCCCTACTGCTCAGGAAATACCACCCCTACATATCATCATAACCTCCTTTTGTGCCCAGGCCTCATCGTCCCTTTGACAGAGAGCAAAGATTTGGGGCTCTGAAGGAAAATGTCACCCCCTTTCAGTAGGAAGCAGTTACAGAGGAGACACTGCACCCCCTTTTTCCTGAAAGAATTCAGTGCCAAAATCCCAAGGGGGGACTGTAGAGCCCCCAAGCAAGGATGATGAGCCAGGTACAGAAACTCACCAGGGCAGAAAGCTCTGATGCCTAGCAAGGGGCAAAAGTGGGAAAATAAGAACTTTTCCTCCCCTTTCATATCACTAGGGAGGCAATTTAGACCTCTTGACCTTTTCCTCCCTAAAGATAACATCTAGGCTTCAGTTGTATTTCAGCTGCAGACCCAGAAAAGCAGAAAAACCACATAAGTGACACTGTGGCTGCCTCAGGACCAGCTTTTACCTCCCAAGTCACTCAAGGTTTCCTCAGCCTTGAGTATCACAAACTCCACCCAACATCTTAAATACTGACTGTAATGAATGATTTGACATGTGCTAGGGATTTTTTTTCTCTATCCCTTCTTAGCAGGAGACAGAGTTCTACTCAAAACAGGAATGATCAACTGGATGGGAATCTGTACTCTAGTCTCTCTCTCACCCAAAGTAGAGGTAGCTTCCCAATAATCAGTTTTTACCTATCCCTGTAACCCATCATATGTGACACAAAAGGGCAGTCCAGATAATCCCTCTCCTCTAACCCTTGTTATCTCAGCAGGTGGCATAGGGGGCTTAACCACTGCTCTATCATATTTTGCAAATTCATGAGACTACTGGCTAAATATTATAAACTAGAGGCCCGATGCACGAAGATTCATGCAAGAATGGGCCTTCCTTCCCCTGGCTGCTGGCACTGCCTTCGCTCAGGCCTGGAGCCACCTTTCCGCCTTCCCACGCTGCCCAGAGGCCTGGAGCTGCTGGGGCGGTGCGAAATGCCTGCGTCATCGCCATGGCGACGATGCAAGCATCCCACCCCACCCCCATCCACTCGGTGCCTGCATATGCAAATTAACCAGCCATCTTTGTTGGGTTAATTTGCATACTCCTGATTGGCTGGTGGGTGTCATGAAGGTATAGTTAATTTGCATCTTTCTTTTTTATTAGTGTAGATTGGTATCTACTTCCCTTCATAGGACCATTAACATTCCTATTTCTCATCCTTGTTTTTGGCCCATGTATTCTGTGTCATTTCTCATCTTTCCTTCAAGACCATTTTCGAGCCTTCACCAACCAGTTTCTGGGGGGGAGCAGGGAGAAATCATACTGCTGCAACTTTGAGGTGTCTCTTGTTATGCTAATGAGGAAAGCACCTAAGGGTAGGGGCTGGCTGCCAATAGAACCAATCACGTGATTGGAACAGAGGAAACTCCTTAGGCAGGATATGGGGTTTCCTTTAACTGTGAAACCAAAACCCATTAAGTCCAAATAGAGGCTACAGTTGGGTACACAACAGTTGACAGAATTAAGATAGAAGAAATGGTATGTTTCAAAGAGATATTATGTGAAATGCCTGCATCTGTATTACCTTTGTGGGGAAATAGACTGGGGCTTATGGCAGGAGCCTATGAATGCCTCTCAGTGATGACTACCGGGACTTTACATGAGAGAACTGAAACATCTAATGGAGATGGAGTGCCCAGAAGAGTCCATAATAAAGCGGAAATGGTTTATACGGGACCACGGTGCCTGAGGAATACAAGGAAGACATACAGGAGAGGCAGGCAGGGGGCCCTTGCCCTAGCAATGACTCTGGAGCAGTGCCCTGGACAGTGCTCTATAAACCGCTCTTGACTGACCAACAAAGAGCTGTTTGCTTTGTGGATGGGCAGTTCCAAAGTGAATGGACAACATCCTGTTTGGGAAGCTGCTGTATTAAGACCAGCGGATGGAAAGACTGAAGAAGGTAAAAACTGATCAGCTCATTTGAGCTGAATTGCATGCTGTTATTGTAATGGCGATGGAAGAATTGAATAGTGGCAAAAGCCCTTATGTTTGGGGTTTCTATTGAGTCACGGGCAGTGGCTAGTGGCCTGGCTATATGGTCCGTATGGCTGTGTGGTGCAGTGGAAACCTGCCCTGCTAACCGGGGGAAGTTTTAGAGGTGCATTAAAGTAGGACGTGTCGGTGCCCACCAGAGCTCCCTTTGAGGTTTGGAAGGTGATTGGAATCGACAAGCAGGTACCTCAGTGTGCTCCCTTGAAGTGTCCACCTGGGCCTGTGAAACAAGTGGACGTGGGGGTGCTGCAGCATTGCAGAGATGGACTGACTGTAGACAGAGTCCTGGCATCCTCATAGGCATAGCATTTCCATAAGAACTGTCCTGTCTGCCAGCAAAAGAGAGACTGCAGATGGCCATGTGGCAGATTCCCCAGTGGGAAGACCCTGGATGTAGCTGGCAAGTGACACTGATGCTCATAGCCCTGGGCGCCATGCTGGGGCGGTGCGAAATGCCTGCGTCATCGCCATGGCGACGATGCAAGCATCCCACCCCACCCCCATCCACTCGGTGCCTGCATATGCAAATTAACCAGCCATCTTTGTTGGGTTAATTTGCATACTCCTGATTGGCTGGTGGGTGTCATGAAGGTATAGTTAATTTGCATCTTTCTTTTTTATTAGTGTAGATTGGTATCTACTTCCCTTCATAGGACCATTAACATTCCTATTTCTCATCCTTGTTTTTGGCCCATGTATTCTGTGTCATTTCTCATCTTTCCTTCAAGACCATTTTCGAGCCTTCACCAACCAGTTTCTGGGGGGGAGCAGGGAGAAATCATACTGCTGCAACTTTGAGGTGTCTCTTGTTATGCTAATGAGGAAAGCACCTAAGGGTAGGGGCTGGCTGCCAATAGAACCAATCACGTGATTGGAACAGAGGAAACTCCTTAGGCAGGATATGGGGTTTCCTTTAACTGTGAAACCAAAACCCATTAAGTCCAAATAGAGGCTACAGTTGGGTACACAACAGTTGACAGAATTAAGATAGAAGAAATGGTATGTTTCAAAGAGATATTATGTGAAATGCCTGCATCTGTATTACCTTTGTGGGGAAATAGACTGGGGCTTATGGCAGGAGCCTATGAATGCCTCTCAGTGATGACTACCGGGACTTTACATGAGAGAACTGAAACATCTAATGGAGATGGAGTGCCCAGAAGAGTCCATAATAAAGCGGAAATGGTTTATACGGGACCACGGTGCCTGAGGAATACAAGGAAGACATACAGGAGAGGCAGGCAGGGGGCCCTTGCCCTAGCAATGACTCTGGAGCAGTGCCCTGGACAGTGCTCTATAAACCGCTCTTGACTGACCAACAAAGAGCTGTTTGCTTTGTGGATGGGCAGTTCCAAAGTGAATGGACAACATCCTGTTTGGGAAGCTGCTGTATTAAGACCAGCGGATGGAAAGACTGAAGAAGGTAAAAACTGATCAGCTCATTTGAGCTGAATTGCATGCTGTTATTGTAATGGCGATGGAAGAATTGAATAGTGGCAAAAGCCCTTATGTTTGGGGTTTCTATTGAGTCACGGGCAGTGGCTAGTGGCCTGGCTATATGGTCCGTATGGCTGTGTGGTGCAGTGGAAACCTGCCCTGCTAACCGGGGGAAGTTTTAGAGGTGCATTAAAGTAGGACATGTCAGTGCCCACCAGAGCTCCCTTTGAGGTTTGGAAGGTGATTGGAATCGACAAGCAGGTACCTCAGTGTGCTCCCTTGAAGTGTCCACCTGGGCCTGTGAAACAAGTGGACGTGGGGGTGCTGCAGCATTGCAGAGATGGACTGACTGTAGACAGAGTCCTGGCATCCTCATAGGCATAGCATTTCCATAAGAACTGTCCTGTCTGCCAGCAAAAGAGAGACTGCAGATGGCCATGTGGCAGATTCCCCAGTGGGAAGACCCTGGATGTAGCTGGCAAGTGACACTGATGCTCATAGCCCTGGGCGCCACCAATGGGACTTGGCAGGAATGGACACTGACTCTGGGCTAGGCTTTGCTGACTCGCTTGTAGATGCAAATGATCAGAGAGCTGTGGAAGAACTGAAGGAACCATACTGCACCGATGTGGATGGCCGAGCATCATTTCTTCACAGGCACACAGTTTACAGCCTATGCCTGGCAGTGAGCAGGAGCTATGATCCCAGCAACAGTGTGATAGAAAATTGGAGTGCACAATGAAAGCATCGTTTGTCTACCATGGGGGGAGACAAGGCATGAAGGGCTGTCTTACATGCTTTTAGGAGTGTTGGTCACACTCAACATGAACACAGTGGGCCTAAAGGAGTGTTCCCACCAGGTAGAGTCCTGTTTCTTTGGTGAATCTGGGGAAGAAAGGATCATATGAACTTTTCCTTTTCATACTTGACGCAGTGGTCACAGGACCAGCGATGTGACCACAAGGGCTGTACATGGTGATTTCTAAGCAAGAAAGTGTAACTACTTTAACCTCAGTGTCAGAATACCTAAGGGCCTGATTGGACAGGATGTGCCTTCAACCCATTCTGACAAAATGGGATTAAAGAGAATCAGCCATATTGCTGGGTGGTAAAGACAGTCCCAACTTTGGAGAGATCCAGAAGTTGTTCCAGTTTGGCTTCCGTCCATCTATCTCTTGGCTTTCTCTTTTCCTAAATTCTGCACCTGCTTAATCTCACCCTCTGAAAAGGAGTGAACTGGGAGCAGGGGCACTTGTTCGACTAGTATTGCTGCAGCATCTAGATCAGCACAGTGGTGAACCTGATGTCCCTTTCAAAGGTGGAAAGGTTTGGGTATGAATGGAAAGAAGGAACAATAGTATCTACGGGTTAAGGGCTGAATACATGAGATTATATAATGACAAAAGTCCAATGTTACATTAACATTTTGAGAGCAGTTCAGACAAAGTGAATTGTATTTTCTCTTAGCCTGATTATACTAGGTGCTGAAAGGGTGACAGCATGTATTGCTGATAGCAGATTTAAGAAGCACTCTAGTCAGGCCAGTGTGGCTCAGTGGTTTAGTGTTAACTCATGGACCAGGAAGTAAAAGTTCCATTCCCAGTCAGGGCACATGCCTGGGTTGCAGGCTCTCAATCCCCAGTAGGGAGTGTGCAGGAGGCAGCCAATCAATGATTCTCTCTCATCATTGACATTTTTCTTTCTCTCCCCCTTCCCTTCCTCTCTGAAATAAATTAGATTTTTTTTAAAAGTGCTCTCTTATAGTCTCCTTGACAAACTGTACTTTGGCTTTTGATTGAGTACTTCTGGTGATGGAAAGCTCACCATGATCCGAGGATGTCTAGGCTACTTTCAGATGGTTATCTGTAGTTGTCTGACTTTCTTATGTTCATCCAATTGTTCTTTGAATTGCTTTACACCCAGATTCTTTACCAACTTGGTTGGTTCTCTCTATATCAATCAGTGTCTTTTTAAAATATGGTCCTGAAATTTAGCACAATATTCCAGATGTGTAGGAACCAGTAGAACTATTGAATTTCATTATTTGAATAATATTCCTGTCATTTAGCTATTATAAAATTACATAATCTTATCAAGTCTTTGTGATAGCCTCTTGTCCTTCCTTGTCATTGAGCAATGTTTTAACTGTGGAGTGGTAGAATCCACCAAAGAAGGATTCATTTTTAACAGTATTGGTTGGTATGCAGAAAAATACTTAAATAATTGGCAGTTATGTTTATGGGAACTATCTTTTAGTAGGTGAGTCCAAATTGACATTACACCATTCTTAGTAAACCTTATACATAGCTTTGGAAAGCTAAAGAAAATGAACTTTGGAGAGATCCAGAAGTTGTTCCAGTTTGGCTTCCGTCCATCTATCTCTTGGCTTTCTCTTTTCTGATGTACTATATTTTACTATTAAATAACTCTTGTTAAAAATATCATTTTAATTTTGGCATTGGCCTGTCAGGACTGGGCATCAAGGAATAGTTTCTCCCCTATTGATCGGCTGCCTCCTGCACGCCCCCCACTGGGGATCGAGCCTGCAACCCAGGCATGTGCCCTTGGCTGGAATCGAACCTGGGACCCTTCAGTCCGCAGGCCGTCGCTCTATCCACTGAGCCAAACTAGCTAGGGCACAACATGCTCATTTTCAATCTTTGCTCCAGTGGCTCAACTTCATCCTCTGGTCCAGTCCAGGTGTTTAACCCTCTGTCCCCTGGGTTGTTCACCTTTGCATTTTGATTAGCATAATGACATACCTTCCCCTTTTTATTCTGCCTATCACATCCTATTCATTTTGGAAAACATGATTCTGATTCTTCTCTCTGTGAAGCTGTAAGATAATAGAAAAAATATATATTGGTTTTTGCAACCAGCTCTTGCCATAGAGCTCCTGAGCTGTTCTAGCAAATTAACCAAGCCCAAAGGAGGGGTCATTAGGACTTTCGATCTTGTAACCAGTAACCAGGTGATAACTGAAGTGTGTATTTGGTGGGAGTGGGGGGTTTGCAGTCTTGTGGGATTGAGCTCTTAATCTGTAGGATCTGATGCTATCTGGGTTGATAGTGTTAGAATTGAGTTAAATTGTAGGGTACCCAGCTGGTGCCACACAGAATTGCTTGGTGTGGGGGAAAAACCGCCACACATTTGGTGACCAGGATAAAGTGTTTTATAATAAGTAGCAAAGGAGATTCACAAGAGAGAAACAATAGGGAAGAACCGAGTTTTTCCCTACCCAGGAAGGAAAAACTGAGTCTTTCCCCCCATTTACGGATGTTTTCTCAGGTCTTTCCTGTTCACAGTTATTTCTCTTTCTATTTTAATAACACTCAGTTTATCCTACGTACAGAGCAGGTAATTATATTCTGCTTTATATTAGTTTATGGTGGTATATCAAACTTTTATTAATTTCTTGTGTTATCATATCTTCCATGTTCTTTATTTCCCCAATAAAGCTGAAAAATGTAAACATTCCAATAAAACAAAAACTTTGTGGGATCTGATGCATGTGTTTTTTTTCTCATCCTGTGATTACTTTTAAAAATATTTTTACTTTTCAATTAGAGTTTACATTCAATATGGTTGAGAGCCCTCAACAAAATGCTTTGTACTTGGGTGCTTGAGAAGAACCCGTTAACAGTTGATCTTTCTTACAGCTCCTAATCCAGGGATTGCTTAAGGAGAAAGAAATAAAGCACATTTCAATAAAGTTAGGATTTAGTGTGTTTTCAGGCACAGAATGCAGGAAGAATTAGTATTTTTTGCTTTAGATCTCTTAATACCAAGTTTTCTGAAAGGAAAACAGCAACCTAAAGCCCATAGCAGTATACTACAATCCCTATCATTTTTAGTTTCTTGTGATTTGGAAAATTCTATCCTCATGCCTTAATTTATGGCCATCCATTCATATTAGGAAAATGTGCTTTAACTCTGGACTTTCCACCGAAGATGACTTATTTAAAGTGACACACCCCTACAATTTATTACTTTCCTTTGTTCATTCTCATGTTAAGTTCATTAAGTTTTGAATCCACATATCTTCTTAGGTCCTCCCCTCATTTTAATCTGTTTTACAAGTCTAACTGTAGAGATTTACTCTGTGTGTTATTAAATTATCGGAGATTATTAGTGCAGGCTAACTGAACGAATGCTAGTGCCAAACGTCAAAGAAAAATCTTAGAATTTCATGTTCAGTTTATTGGCTTTGGGGGAATGCCAGTA
Organism: Myotis brandtii; assembly: GCF_000412655.1. Taxonomy (NCBI): domain Eukaryota; kingdom Metazoa; phylum Chordata; class Mammalia; order Chiroptera; family Vespertilionidae; genus Myotis; species Myotis brandtii. The sequence goes on from NW_005357115.1 coordinate 1,872,324, forward strand.
AATGTCCTAAATTTCAAGGATTTGCAATAAATTAAACATGTTTTGAACTTTCAGGTGTACCTAAGCAGTTTCTGTTTTCCATCAAATACGTTTATGATTTGTGGAGACAGTTAAAGAACATGAATTTCCCTTTCTCTTCAAGGATTTCATCAGAAGGAAAAAATATTTATGGACTAATTTTTACTAGAGTTCTCAGCAGCTGAAAAAGAACTGACCTTATATTTTGATACTAACTGCTTTTCCAAGCTGCTTTGCCCTTGTTTTCATAGGAGTTTCATCTGGATTTGTCACCAATCCCTAATTTCCAGGTACTCATGCCAGGGATTGAGTCAACATGTGTTGGTACAATGTCTTCTGACGGGTTATTTTCAGTCTATAAATACTGCTTCTGTATTTAAGAAACTTCATTGAATGAAAGGAAAGCAGGTTTTAGTGGTTGGCTCTAGGCTGGCCACTGCCTTGGTGTCTCATGGTGGCCAACAGTGGAGGGACCCAGGCACCCTTCCCTGCTGTCTCTCTCAGGCATCTCGTAGATGCATTTGTTCTAGAATGGTCTTGGGGGTTAAGGCCCTCTCTGAGGTGGACCTGGGATCCTAGGAAGACCTGGCCCTCTTGCTTGAGAGCTGTGCTTGTCACTGTGTTGTTGGCCTGGCCTCTGGGGGCTGCTCGTTTTGAGGTGCGCTGGCTGAGGCTACCTAAGACTCAGCAACTTGACTTTTATGCTTTCTTACATATGCTTTACTACCAACAACATATTTATATAGGTACTTATTGTTTAGCATACTCTTACAGTATCATATTGGGTTCTTGCAACACTGACAAGCTAGAGAGGAAAGGATTCCATACCCCACATCACAATTAAGAAAAGTCACTTGTTCGAGGTCACACAAGCAGCAGGTGACAGCTTTCTGTAGAGCAGGGTTTGTCAGCCACAGCACTGTGGACATTTGGGGTGGAGATACCTTTGTTATGCAGGACTTTCTTGTGTATTGTAGGATGTTTGGCAGCATTCTGGTCTCAAACCACTGTATGCCAGTTGTAAACTACCTCCCCACCCCAAGTTGTGATCATCTATAATGTCTCCAGATATCACCACATGTCTTGAGGGCAAAATTGCCCCCAGTTGGGAACCACTGATCTAAAATAGAGGTAATTTCCACTCTAAATCTAGGTCATTTTTTATGCTGCTGGTGAAGCCCCACACTGCTTAGTCTTATATAGTGCAATAGTCATAAAATTAAAGCTTTTTACAACTAGGTAGAACCTACCTATATATATAAAAGCCTAAGCAACCGTTCGACTGGTCAGCCAGTCGCTATGACATGCACTGACCACCAGGGGGCAGATGCTCAATGCAGAAGCTGCCCCCTGGTGATCAGTGCACTCCCACAGCAGGAGCGCTGCTCAGCTGACTGACAGGTGCCAGATGCAGGGCTCATGGCTGGCCACCGTAGCCCAGAGATCACAGTGGAGTGGCAGCAAGCCTACCGAGCGGCAGTGGTGGCAGGTGCAGCGGGGCTGGGATGAGCAGGAGCGGCAGACAGGAGTGGCAGGCAGTGTTGGACTGCCGGGTTTTGGCCCAATCCCTGCAGGCCACGCGGAGGGACCCCACCGGTGCACGAATCTGTGCACCGGGCCTCTGGTATGTAATGAAAACTTTCTTTATGAAAGTGAGAAAAATGTCACCTCCACACTTCAAATGAATTTTTCCTTGATCTTTCTACTGTAAGAATTAACATCAGTTACCCATTTCCCATAAGAGTGCTGAATTGCTCAGCCCCACCAATTGCTCATCACATGGGAGGTTCAATTTATTTCTCACTTCATTGGATATGCAGGGAATGCTTCATTGTACAATGTCTTCTCCTATGTAAAGTGCCATGCTTGCCTTAAGGAAGTTAACAATTCATCCATTAAGTAAAATGACCAAGGATATATGAGGTGACCAAGGATATATGAAGTCTGGCATAGATACCTGGTAATATTTTAGGCTCTCTTTGATATTCAAGAGATGAATAAGATATGGTTCAACTGACTTTAAATATTTATTGAGAGCATCCATTATGTGCAAGGCCCTGAGCTAGGAGCCAAAATGCATTCCGTGCATGGCAGCTGTCCTCCAGGGACTGGCATCCTCTGCAGGCATCAACAGGGTACCATTCATTGTATTGTTAGAGGGATGGGAGGATGTGCTGGAAGCCTGAGCGTGTGGGAGCAACTTGGTGAGTAGTTATAAAAGTACGCAGGGATTTCGAAGTAATATAAAAATACAAAAGGAAAAGATTACGTAAGTCATAATCTCATACAATTTAGAAAATGAATTTTGTTGTCTTAAAGTAATTCCAAGCATTCAATTCTCTGTTGAGTTCTATGTGTTATTTATTTTCCCAGCTATGAGATAAAACTGGTCTAGCAGTACAACCTGTTGATCTGATATAGTATTTTGCAAAATGATGACCACCATAGTGTTAGCTTGCACCTGCATCATGTCACATAGTTGGCATTTCTTTGTCACATGCAGTCATTTCTTAAAGCTTTATCAAGTGTGGCCAGTCATACACACAGTGCCTTAGACAGTGATAGGATTTACAGCCTGCTTGTGGAGTTTTATTTGTTTTTCCATTGTCAATCTGCTTTAGAACATTTTGGAGGGGAAAAAAAAACTTATGACAGCCAGACCTTTTGGGACAGAGAAAGACTAGCTAGGACTAAACTCTTAATAAAGTTGCTGATGTTTATGAGGTATGAAGACTTTTTCTGGGATCTGAGCCCGCAGGGAGATGGAAGGAAGAAAATCACATTTGAAAGCGTGTTATGAAGTACATTTTGTCTCCCACATGTGAGGTTATATAGAAAAGGGAGTGACATAAAGGGAATAGATTGGCTAAGGGTAGATTTTTATTTAAAACAATTGTTTTTTTCCCAGTGAGTTATAAAATTGTGGCAAGAGAGAAATGTGGACCATAACAAGGTTATACATTTGGTTGGACTAAGTTTATCCTGTTGGGATGCATGCTCATCTCTTATAAAACTGGGAGACAGAAGAGGGGAGATTGAGGCTATGAGAAGGGGCTGGGGGAATGAGCATTTCTTAAGCATTCACTGTGCTTTAGATGATTTAATGTATATGAAGTAATTTAGTCTTCTGTCAACCTTCTGAAATAGGTGATGTTACCTCCTTCTTACAAAGAGAGCTCCGTTGCATAGGAGAAAACGCAGATGCCCATTTTGTGTCAGTCCTATCTATCCCCTTCTTTTTCTGCTTCTGGAATAGTCTCCCAATGGCCAGTCACAGGATCAGGGTACATGGAAGAGGGAACAGCAGGAGATTTGGAATCAATTCTCTACGTTGTCGCCCTAGAATAATCAAACTATTTCTGAGGCATTCTTAACCTTTTGCCAAATCTAATTGCATTTGGTATCATTCAGATTCTTCTGTGACACAATTTGAAAGAGATTACAAAAAGAAAACTACTTGAAAACAAACGGGAATCAATGAAAAACAGATTAATATGATTTTTACTGGGCAGGAGAGGACAGGCCATTTCCCTGGGTAGTTAACTGGGTTCAGAGCAAGCTAGTTTCTGAAAAGTGTCACTGGCATCAGTGACTAATAGGTTCCCGCTGGATCTGAGTGTGTCAGCCAATATCAGAGAGCTTCAGACTGTTATTCCTTAAAGGTTTTAGTACCTCCCCGAGATAGACATGAACATTAATAAAACTGGGTCTTGGTTACTAGTAAATATTACCCTTTCCACTCTGATAGGAAAAAACTCAAGAGGAAATACATTTATCTAGGTCACTCACAGTTGGTGATATCCTGTCACCTTTGCTGCCCCCCTGAGAGTCTCTACCTTCTCCACAAGACAGCTTCTCCATAAATTTCTGGAATGAAGAGAGAGTGCCAAGATGAAAGCCTCAGGCCAGCAGGTCACTTGTCCCCCAAATGCAGTGTCCTTTTTTTATTCAACCCCATGGGCCTTCCCAGGGTTAGGGTGTGATGGAGGTCCATGGTGAGCAGGGGCAGGGGCTGGCTGGCTGGCATAGGGCCAGAATGAGAATGTAATTCCAGGGCAAGCGGTGTACTGGGAGAACCCTGGAGGCAAGAGTGAAGTGATCAAATAGTTGCAGAAAAACAAATTTGCTTGGATGATATAGAGGAGCGGATTTGATGAGCTAAATGATAAAAGGAAATAAAGATTCAGGTCATGAGGTAAAGGGCTTTGGGAATCCATTACTTTGTTCATATCTCCATTTCAATGGGAAGCTGCTATGGGCCTTAAGGAGTTGGTGGAGGAAAAAAATTCCCTTTGACCTAAATGCTGAGGTTTGATCCAAGAGTTCATGGGCTGTTTATTGAATGTGTGATTCACAGGTGAGAGAGGGTCAAGGTCTCATCTATGAATCTTACTCTGGGAGAGAAAGGGACAGGATGTAGGGTGATGTGTTCCTGTTCTTGCATTTTCTACTTTTGCTATTAACAATGCACTCCACCTTGGCTCTTTCATAGTTTGTCTTTTGTTATTTGCATGGTCTCTGTTACAGGAAATAGAATAATTGTTCTAGAACATTGCCATCAGAATAGAACATTGCCATTTTCAATAGGAAGGGCAATGTCACCTTTAACATCTTCTGATGTTGACAAAAAATTGCGCTATAGAATTTTTTGATGTATGCCTATTCTTTTCCACAAATGATCTCTTTCACCCTCTTAGACTTGGGCTTGGCTTGGGAGGAAGAACAGAAGTCTGGTTTTGGTTTAAGGACACTGAATTCCTTTAAGAAATTCTTAGTTATATAGCCAAGAAGTTTTCTTCCATTGCTTAGCTCTCATTGTCCTTTCAATTTACCTTCCATGTAACAGTATAGCTTCATTTCATTTCTTTCCATTTTCTATGGAAGGCTGACAGTGATCATTAACCAGATTCAACAGTGCATTTTACTTCTGTTGTTTAAGGCGTCAGAATTTAATTTAATCAAAGTGGCACTCAGGAGAATTGCTAAAATTCTGTGCACAAAAATCGCCTGATACTTATTGGGGTTTAAGGATAAATAGTAACCCTCTCTTTTGTTTTCTGTTTATAACCTTCTGAAAATAATGGCACAGGAGTTCAAAAATGAAGGTAAATGTTTTCTCTCTCTCTCTCTCTCTCTCTCTTTTTTTTTTTTACAAATCATGTGTTGATTCCAGAACATGCCTTGACCTATAGGCAAATGAGTTTCTTAATTTCATAATAATTTGTCTAACTTGCACATCTGAGTTGTGTGAGTTAACATTTTTTTGATCCTGTTATATGTACATGCAGATTCAAAAAATCTGGTACTTCCTGTAAGAAGTCAGCAAAATTTTTAGTTAGGGGAATTATGTGAATGTTTCAAGCCAGGAGACTGTCATTTAGGAAATTATCTCTCCTACTTAGTACACAAAATGGTGCGAGCTGGCCGTGAAATATTGCAGCCCCTTTTTAAGGCTAGCCAACAACTCTTTGCTCACCTAATATCATCTCATATCTGTATAATCCTTTACAATTTATTGAACACTTATATATGAGAAATGTCATTTTATTCCCTTCTTGGTGGAGATCCCTGTGAGCTAGATGGGAATGCTTAGTAAGGGAGAAAGGCAGAGCACTAAAATCAATGTACCCAAATTTAGCCCAAGATACCAAACTTAGGATTCTTCGGAAAATACAGTAATGCTGGGGGAAAATAGAAGGCAGCAGGAAAAATGGAAGACCAAACATAAGATGGACTGACTCCATAAAAGAAGCTATAGATGTGAGTCTACAGGAGCTGAACAGGGCTGATGCGACATCATTCATAGGGTTTCCAGGAATCAGAGCCGACTCAAGGCACATAGCACTCATCAAACGTAGTGAAGAGTGTAGCTGGGATTTAACCTCATTTCTGCTTCTAGTTCTAGCTTTAGCTCAGGGGGCTCTTACCGGTTTCCTCTCATGCACTTCTAGTCTAGTGGCACACACAGAGCTGGAAAGGTGTCAATACAATGTGATAAGGATTTTGATAGTGGAAATCACAAGGTTGTAGATGGTGAGGTCATGTGGAGAGGTTGAGCCAATAAAAGACAATTGATCAGGCAATTCCCTGAGGCTTTCTGCTGGGCTGAATATATATCCTGGTAAGTTGAAGTGCCTACAAAAAATGGGTCCTGTTAATTTGAAAACACACACACACACCACCTTTCTCATATTAATCATTGATAATTCCCTTTTCAATATTCTTAGGATACTTAGGCCTGATATGTGTGCCTAATTCTTTTTTGAAAAAAAAATATTGAATTTATTTAATTAAGAGAGGAAGGGAGAGAGAGATAGGAATATCAATGATGAGAGAGAATCAATGATCAGCTGCCTCCTGCAAGGCCCCCCACCACCCCCACTGGGGATCGAGCCCACAGCCCAGGCATGTGCCCTTAACCAGAATCGAACCCAGGACCCTTCACTCCCCAGCCGATGCTCTATCCATCAAGTCAAACCAGCTAGGGTTGTGTGCCTAAGTCTTGAGACCAGTGTGGCTTCATAGATAGGGGAGACCAGGGCTGCTGCAGCAGGAGCATGGGTTTCGTGCTTGGGTCCTGACCTAAGAGAACAGTGAAAACATATCAGGTACAAAACCAGGAGATATGTAAATGGAAATGGGGTAAATGGGAGTTGGCGAAATCCAATGACAAGACCAGTGTAGGTAGGTCTCTTAGAGAGCAAATCAAAAAAGTGTTCAGGAGAAGAAATGCCCAGGTTGAGACATAAAAGACAAGTGGGAATTTGGCAGATAAATGTAGATGGATGGGTGTTGATTCCAGGTAGAAACCATAATGTGTGCAAAGAACTTTGATATAAAAACCAGGCAAGAACACTACAAAAATAAATTATAGGGCCATTTCATTTTTGTACATAGACGTAAAAATCTTAATAGATTGCATAGTCAAATCTAATAGCTTTTTAAAAAATAATATATTTTATTGATTTTTTACAGAGAGGAAGAGAGAGGGATAGAGAGTTAGAAACATCGATGAGAGAGAAACATCGATCAGTTGCCTCCTACACAACCTCTACTGGGGATGTGCCCACAACCCAGGTACATGCCCTTGACTGGAATCAAACCTGGGACCTTCAGTCCGCAGGTCAACGCTCTATCCACTGAGCCAAACCGGTTAGGGCTCTAATAGCTTTTTAATGCATGATGATTAAATATAGTTTTATCTCAAGTAAAGAGATTCAACATCAGAAAACTTAACATGGTTTACCACACAGAATAAGAGACAAAAATACCTGAGAATTATCTCAATGTTTCCTATTTGCTATGCTTTTTCTTTGAAAAATTCTGTCTTTTTTTTTGGATAAGCTTGAAAGTTGAGCTTTAATTTTTATTCTTCTGGTTATGCCTAAATTATTGAAAGTCAAATGTATACCTATCTCTCCTATCAATTTATAAAGTGGATCTGACTTATACCTGTCCCCACCACCCCCATCTCCCTGCCACCCCCATCTCAAATAGAGGAAAGTAAAATCCTCACTTTCCTATGGTCTCTCCTGTCCGACCTCTATTTCCTAATTCTTTTGCTAATATTTTAAAGCCCCCCCCCACCCATTTTATTATGGGTATATTTTCTTCCTCTTTTTCTGTTGTCGTTGTCTTTATCACCAGTCATCCCTGTCTCCACCTCCCTCCCTCCCTCTTATCTTCCTCCCGCTTCTTCCTCTTTAAACCACAAAATTTATAAATTCTTGATTTCTAATTACTTCCCACATCTCTTTGCTTTCTTCTGTATTCATGTCTTTTCTCCCTATAGAATATCTTTCAAGGCTTCAGTGTTGGTATATATGCTGATATCTCATATCCAGAAACATTTAAAGTCATATCTTGTCCCTGCTTTATGATTCAACATTCATTTGCTTATTTTACTGTAGGTCTTTCAGTTCTGCATATTTGTTATCCTTGTTTTAAACTCCTGTTCCATTGCTTTTCTTCATATATAAGTTGTTCTACTAGTTGTACTTGAGCTTCATAGATAGTCCAGTTTGGCCTGACTATCTTGCCCTTGCTGCTCCTGACTGTGGCCCCACAGGTGAGCCAGCATCTCGCTCCACTGTGGGCTCATTATCTCCAGTGCACAGAACAGAGGATCAGGCACTGCTATGGACGGAATGTTTGTGCGCTCCTCCCTCCCAGTTCATGTTTGTAGCCTCAGTCCCCAATGTGATAATATTTGGAGGTAGGGTCTTAGGGAATTAATTAGGTTTAGAAGAGGTCATGAAAGGTGGAGGGCCCGTGATGGGATTGGTGTCCTTATAAGAAGAGGAAAAGACTAGAAAGCTCTCTCTCTCACCAGACCCGACCATGCTGGCACCCTGATCTTGAACTTCTGTCCTCCAGACCAAGGGAAATAAACATCTGTTGCTTAAGCCACGTCTGTGGTATTTTGCTAGAGCAGTACAAGCTAAGATGGGCACTAAGAAATTCAAATGGAGTCTTCATGTTTTTGGTGGCTAATTCCCCTGAGAAGGTATTTACATGCTACGCAGATGGTCTGGCAGGAATGACTAGGGAATGGCTAATTTAGTGTGAGCTGCTTTTGCATCAGAGAAATTTAAAAAAAACAACCATTGCTTTGTGAACTATTAAAAAATGTAACTTGTAGAAAGGAACATAAAACATTAGTGCAGTTAATGAACATAAATGTGTAAAAGCAAATAGTAAGGGAAAACTAATAATTTTGAAAAGATAGCTTAAGTAGTCTTTTATTTTCCTCTCTGAAGCAGAAAGAAATATTTGTTAAAATGTAAATTCATGAAAAATCAATATATTCAACTTCAGCTCTTTATCAAACAGCTTGAGGAAAAACACATCATTGTTATTCTGTCACTACTTTCATTTCACAGCCTGTCAGTCTCATCAACCAAACAGACAAATTCTCCTGAAAACCATTAAGAACCCGAAGTCAGCATTCAGTGCCGTCATTATCCTTTCTGACATCCTCTGCTAATTGTCAGACACATTTTTAAATAAGCCGTGGATTATCACTTTCATGCAAACCCTCCTCAATTGCACCAAAGATGAAAGCAGGAAAATAAAGTCAGCACATGGTTTGCTATAGCAAGCAATCAATAATTCTGTCAGCTCCTTTTTTTAAAAGTTGAAAAATATTTTATTTACTTTTCTTTATAAACACTATTTATTTATTCTTGACAGTATTACAGATGCCCCCATTCTCTCCCCCTCCCTTTGCCCTCCTCCGTCCAACCCCTTCCCTCGCCTTCACCACACTGTTGCCTGTGCTCATGGGCCATGTATATATGTTCTCTGGCTAATCTCTTCACCTTCTTTCATCCAGTCACACCACCCCTGCCCCTCCAGTGGATGTCAGTTTGTTCCATGTATCCATGTCTCTGGTTCCATTTTGTCTGTCAGTTTATTTTGTTCATTAGATTCCACATATAAGTGAGATCCTATGGTATTTGTCTTTCTCTGACTGGTTTATTTCGCTTAGCACAATACTCTCCAGGTCCATCCATGCTCTCACAAAGGGTAAGAGTTTCTTCTTTTTTACAGCTGGGTAGTATTCCATTGTGTAAATGTAACATTGTTTTTTTTATCCACTCATCTACTGGTGTGCATTTGGGCTGGTTCCGGATCTTGGCTATTGTAAATAACACTGCTATGAACATAGGGATATATATTCTTTCTGCTTGGTGTTTTGGGATTCTTAGGTTATATTCCCAGAAGTGGGATTGCTGGGTCAAAAGACAGCTCCGTTTTAATTTTTTGAGGGAACGCCATACTGTTTTCCATAGTGGCTCCACCAGTCAGCATTCCCACAAATAGTGCATGAGGGTTCCATTTTCTCCATATCCTCACCAGCATTTATTGTTTTATTGATGATTGTCATTCTGACAGGTGTGAGGTGATATCTCATTTTAGTTTTAATTTGCTTCTCTGAGATCAGTGATGTTGAGCATTTTTTCATGTCTATTGGCCTCTGGTCTCTATGGAGAAGTGTCTTTTCAGGTACTTTGCCCATTTTTTAATTGGATTGTTATCCTGATGTTGAGTTGTATCAGTTCTTCATATATTTTCGATATTAACCCTTTATCAGGTGTATCATTGGCAAATATGTTCTCCCATACAGTGGATTCCCTTTTCATTTTGTTGATGGTTTCTTTTGCTGTGCAGAAGCTTTTTAGTTTAATGTAGTCCCGTTTGTTTATTTTTTCCTTTGTTTCTCTTGCCATAGGAAATATATTAGCAAAAATATTGCTATGAGAAGTGTCTGAGATTTTACTCCCTATGTCTTCTTCTAGGATTTTTAAGGTTTCGTGACTTACATTTAAAACTTTTATCCATTTTGAATTTATTCTTGTGTGTGGTGTAAGTTGGCGATCTAGTTTAATTTCTTTGCGTGTACCTGTCCAATTTTCCCCACACCATTTATTGAAAGAGACTGTTTTTACTCCATTGTATGTTCTTGCCTCCTTTGTCAAATATTAATTGACCATAAAGGCGTGGGTTGATTTCTAGGCTCTCAGTTTTGTTCCATTGATCTATATGCCTATTCTTGTACCAGTTCTGGGTTGTTTTGATTACAGTGGCTTTGTAGTATAGTTTGATATCCAGTATTGTGATCCCTCCAACTTTGTTTTTCTTTCTTAAGATTGCTAAGGATATTCAGAGTCTTTTTTGGTTCCATGTAAATTTTTTCTAGATCTGTGAAATATGCCATTGATATTTTAATAGGAATTGCATTGAATCTAAAGATTGCTTTGGGTAGTATGGACATTTTAATTATATTAATTTTTCCAATTCATGAACACTGTCTATGCTTCCACTTATTTGTATCTTCCTTAATTTCTTTCTTTAATGTCCTATAGTTTTCCAAATAAAGGTCCTTTACCTCCCTGGTTAAATTTATTGCTAGGTACCTTATTTTTGTTGTTGTTGCAATAGTAAATGGGGTTGTTTTCATAGTTTCTTTCTGATAATTCATTATTGGTGTATAAACATGTAATCAATTTTTAGATATTGATTTTGTATCCTGCAATCTTGCCAAATTCATTTATTAGATCTAATAGTTTTTTGTGGAGACTTTAGGGTTTTGTATATATAATATTATGTCATGTGCAAATAATGACAGTTTTACTTCCTCCTTTCCAATTTGGATGCCTTTTATTTCTTCTTCCTGTCTGATTGCTGTGGCTAGGACTTCTAGTACTTTCTTGAAAAAGAGTAGTGAAAGCAGACATCCTTGTGTTGTTCCTGGTCTTAAGGGAAACACTTTTAGTTTTTGCCTATTGAGTATGATGTTGACTGTAGGTTTGTCATATGTGCCCTTTATTATGTTGAGGTGTGATCCCTGTATTCCCACTTTGCTGAGAGTTTTTATCACAAATGGGTGCTAGATTTTGTTGAATGCTTTGTCTGTATATATTGATAAGATCATGTGATTTTTATCCTTCCTTTTAATTTGTGGTGTATCACATTTATTGATTTATGAATATTGTACCACCCTTACAGCAATGCGAATGAGTCATTCCCTGGTTATTCTCACTTAACTTTGTCAACTGTGTTTTTCCCTTGAGTTGAAAGGTGCGGCTAATCCTAAAACACTTAACTATAGATGCTTTTAAACAGTTATTCTTGATCCATTCTCAACTTTGAGGTTATTGTCCTTCATGCTAGTAGCTTTCAGTAAATAAAACAAAAGCTGAGGGCTTACATCACCAGTGCCACTAAGATTTTTTTGCACTAAATAAGCAAGTAGACATGACCAGAAAGATTATAATTCTACTAGAGGGTATGGTCCCTAGGCCTGGCCTGTGACCAGGGCCATCTTCCCCAGCTGCCCACAGCTGGCCCTGCACCCCACCGCCACCCACCCCCGGTTCCCCATTCGCCATCAGGTGATCGGTGCCTGACGGCCAGGGGAAGGGACTGAGAGGTGGTCAGTGTGCCTCATAGTGACTGGTCCAGTGGTCATTCTGGTTGTTCCACCGTTAGGGTCAATTTGCATATTACCCTTTTATTATATAGGCTAGAGGCCTGGTGCATAGGTGTGGGCCAGCTGGCCTGCCCTGATGGGGTCCCCGGATCAGGGTGGGGGTCTCCACTGTGGGGTGGGGCTGGCCTGGGCAAGGGGCCACAGGCAGTTTGCAAGCCAGCCACGC
>NW_005357115.1:1885049-1898828 GCF_000412655.1 Myotis brandtii
TTCAAATATTACTGAAGATGGACACCAAGTGAGGACTCCAGTTATTTTAACTTGCTAAAAATGTTAATATATGGGAAGATGTTACATCTAAAATTCAATAAAAAGGCAAACCTGTGTGCAAGTGCACTAGCTTAAAACCATAGAATCCTAACCACACATAGAAGAGGACGTGGCATATATTCATGATGTGTACGCCCCTATGGACACGCTCTCACTAAGAGAAGGCGCTTAGAAATAACGTCTTGAATATAAAAAGTTAACTTTGGCCCATCTGGTGTGGCTCAGTGGTTGGGCACATGGTTCAATTCCTAGTCAGGGCACATGCCTAGTTTGTGGGCTCCATCCGCATTAGGGGATGTGCAGGACTCAGCCAATAAATGATTCTCTCTCATCATTGATGTTCTATTCCTCTCTTCTCTCTTTCTCTCTCTGAAATCAATTTTTTAAAAAAGTTAACTTTGTAGAAAATTCATATTTTTGCATTTTAAGCAAAAAGCCGGGCAAAAGGGCAAGAGTTTTAAACTTAAACAATAAAACTAAAAGGTCTAATGGACTGAAATACACTGGAATAAATGTTCAAAGAGATTTCAGATCGAGATAGGAATTACATCAAGTGACACTTACCAGGTCTTCTCTTAGAAGATTCATGACTCCTACACTGGCAGCTGAGAGAAATGTTTAAAGCATAAAATCAGCCTCACAGATAAGTGGATCATTCTATTAAACTGCTTCAGGAAGTAGTTTCAAGAGCTAGTGCTTAAAACTAACTTATTGCATGACTTTGAGGCCACTAAAAATGAAAAGGATGCTAGCACAGAATGAAAAGTTTTTATGCTATTAGGCCAATGGCTATGATAGTAAAACTGGTGAGGTTTTCTATTAACTACTCTGTCACAAAATGTTTGTTTGGCTTTGAAGTGAGAAAGATGTCATTAGTTGCAGCATCTGACCTCGTCCAGGAAAAGGCAGGTTGCATACTTGTAAACCATCCAGCTTGCTGAGCATCCATGGGAACTCATCTTCCTTCCACTTGTTTTCCTTCGGATCTAAAGTGAGAATGGAATCGCTGTAATGACCATTGTAGCAAAGGCCTCCAGGAACCATTATCTGGTTGCCCAGCACAGACACACTGTGGCCATGTCTACCGATTGGCATGGATGCCAAGATGGTCCACTGACTAGTCTCTGGGTTGTACACTTGTGCAGAAGGGCACCCCTGAGATTCAAAAGAGGACCTGGAGGTCACACAGACACCACCGAAGATGTAAAGCTGACCATTGTAAGAAACCATCTTGTGAAAGCATCTTACATAATTCATTTTGCTCTTATTCTCCCAGCAGTTGGTAACAACTCCAGTTATTCTGGTCCATTGTTCTATGGTCCCTTCTTTACTGGGGCCAAAAACCCACACTTGTTTGAAGGTGGACAATGAGGTGATTCCACTGGTGATGTACAACTTGTTAATGAGCACTGTCCTCTCATGTCCATATTTATTAATGGGATAAGGTCCACAAATTCCCATTTATCATTGGTGATGTCTCATCTCTGGTTCTGCCTGCTTCAGCATAAATAAACTTCCCAGTAACACCAACTGCAAATTCTGAACATGGTTCAGGCATGTCTGCCATCCGGAGCCAAGGGTTTTCTCAGTTCATACCTGAACACTGGAAATAGCATGGAATTTGCCATCTGGGCCCAGTTCTTCCTTGCCTAATAAGAACATGAAGTTATTGACAATAGCAAGGCAGTCCAGGCACAGAGGTACTTGGGGGCCTTCTGGTTCCCATAAGACTCTTGGTTTCTTTCAGAGAAATATTTTACTTTTAACCATGCTATGTCTAATCATCCCTCAAACACTGATGTTTGGGGTTTGGCAGCATGGATGTGGCTTGATTTCATGTCCAACAAAGGCTGCTGGTGAACATTTTGAAAGTAATTCAATGCTTTGTCAGTTTCATAGTGCAGCTGTCAAGAGTATAAAGTTCCGATGTCTTAACCTCCTCAAAAAACACTGGATGGGGTCACTGATGTTCTGAATAATGGTATTGGTATGTCCCCAGCATCTTCTATCATGCCGCAGGCAAGACCGCACAGCCTTGTACAGCTTAAGCTCTGGGAACCTGCTCAGATGATCATTGTCCAAATAAGATACGAGCTTCTCAAAATTCACAGGACAGGGAGTCAGGCCTGGACATGAGTGGCGCAAAGTCATCTAGCAGAACGGATTCCAGCTTCTCTCCCTGATCCAGAAATCATCTAAGAGTCTCAGGATTTCTGCACAATTCTCTAAGCAGGGTTTTGCTAATAGGAAAGAGAAGCAGGACCTCCCCACACCTATAAGTTGAACATCCATGGCAGCCTGAAGAATCTCACAAACCGTATTCACACTCAGTTCTGTAGTTCCAGAGTGTGCAAACTGAAGGACGCGGTAGAAACCATGTCCTTTTAAATGAATTTTGTCCGGACAGGGAGTCAGGCCTGGACATGAGTGGCGCAAAGTCATCTAGCAGAACGGATTCCAGCTTTTCTCCCTGATCCAGAAATCATCTAAGAGTCTCGGGATTTCTGCACAATTTTCTAAGCAGGTTTTTGCTAATAGGAAAAAGAAGCAGAACCTCCCCACACCTATAAGTTGAACATCCATGGCAGCCTGAAGAATCTCACAAACAGTATTCACACTGTTCTGTAGTTCCATAGTGTGCAAACTGAAGGACGTGGTAGAAACCATGTCCTTTTAAATGAATTTTGTCCTGATCTCACTCATGTCTGCAGAAACATACAGTCAAACCTCGGTTCTCAAATGTCTCCCACCTCGAACAATTTGGTTCTGGACCAAGTTGACCTGACGACTCTTTCATGCAGACACCTCAGCATGACAAAAAGCATCTCTCAGGCAACAAACAAAAAAGAGAATGTGTGACACTAAACCGTGTTGTTAATATCTCAGGACATTGTGCTGTGAATATTTTAGTGGGTTTTATGCTTTTGTTGCTGGCAAGTTGACGATTAGCACAATTTTAAAACATAAAGAGGCCATCGTGAGTGCTGATGGTGCTAAGGGTGTGAAAGTGCGCATGAAACAACAATCACAGGAAATGGAAGAGGTAGAAAAATTGTTTTGGATAAACTAAAGGCAGTTAGGCAGCATTCTGGAGGCAATGATATGTGAAAAAGCGAAGATGCTGCATGATGACTTCCTGAAAGATCCCCTGGAACAAGTGATTCATTTAAGGCTAGGAGACGGTGGTTCAATAAATTTAAGAAAAGAAGTGTTTATTTATAGATTAAACAGTACATTAGATATGGTTAAAATAGGGAATCATTTGTGGGTCTGGAATGGATTAATTCAATTTACATTATTTCTAATGGAAAATGATTTAGTTTCCTAACAAATCATTTCTTGAATAGCCTTCTGGAATGAGTTAAGTTCAAGAACCGAGGTTCCACTGTAAGTCTGAAGTAATCACTCTGGTGGCCAAGAGTGCTCTAGGGGCCTGGAACTGCTGTGACATCAAGAAGCAGTCCTACCTCACACAGTACTCTGGACCCAGCAGAGACGCTGGTGTCACGGATGGAGGGAGGGACAGAATCGTCCATGTCCCCTGCATGAAACACCTCTGGGGCTCACCCAGCCTCTAGTGTTGGGCAGGCAGTCTGCAGCAGGACAGTGCGCGGTTGGGTGTGGACAGCACTCAGAAGGCTCCTCGAACATCTAAGAAGGGACCTTCCCTGGCGCTCATGCAATGGGGAAGGGGTGTGCATGCCTGCCGCCTCCCCCTCAGAACCAGTCCTGGGAAAGAAGACCCTATTGGCTCTTTTCTGTCAATTTTTATATCACCCTTACCTTTTCCCCTAAAAATGCCCTTGTTTTCTATTTGTATTTTGCTTCTCAATATCTCATATTCTTTCTTCACTTTCCCCATAGGTGTCTTTTGTAATACCCCATCTTTTATCTACTTTGTATTAATTTCAGGAAGCATTATTTAAAATATCAGTGTGCTTAGGTTGAGTGAAGAGACAGAAGTGAATAATTGTTTTTATACTAAATAACATTGTGTGTGTGTAAATTAGGGTTAATTCCTGTATTACAAACAAAACAAAAGGTTTTTTGTTGTTGTTGACTTTAAATACATTTTTATTGATTTCAGAGAGGAAGGGAGAGGGAGAGAGAAAGAGAGAAACATCAATGATGAGAGAGAATTATTGGTTGGCTGCTTCCTGCATGCCCATCACTGGGGATCAAGCCTGCAACCCGGGCATGTGCCCTGACCTGGAATTGAACCATGACTTCCTAGTTCAGTGATGGCGAACCTATGACACGCTTGTCAGAGGTGACACGCGAACTCATTTTTTTTGGTTGATTTTTCTTTGTTAAATGGCATTTAAATATATAAAATAAATATCAAAAATATAAGTCTTTGTTTTACTATGGTTGCAAATATCAAAAAATTTCTATATGTGACGCGGCACCAGAGTTAAGTTAGGGTTTTTCAAAATGCTGACACGCCGAGCTCAAAAGATTCGCCATCACTGTAGTAGAGGTTCCTTTAATATAGGCAGTGATCACTGGGGGCCAATTTAGACAGAAGGCTGTCTCCCACCCTATTTCACTGACACTCTTGTTCCGTTTCATGCAGGGGACATGGAAGATTCTGTTCCTCCCTCCATCTGTGACACCAGCGCCTCTGCTGGGTCCAGAGTACGTGTGAGGTAGGACTGTTTTTTGATGTCACAGCAGGTCCAGGCCCAGAGAGCACTCTTGGCCACCAGAGAGATTACTTCAGCATGGCAGTGGAACCTCGGTTCTTGAACTTAACTCATTCCAGCATCAGTGAATATTCAGGAAATGATAGATTAATTAATGAAGATGTAAAATTCACCTACAGTATCATGCCTATGATCTGCCAAAGGCTATCCTTGTGTAAGGTAAGAAAGTAGATGTTGATGTCAGATATCCTTGAGCTTAAATGCTGAGATTTCAATTTACTAGGTGAATTATTTATCAATTGCTGCACAACAAATTATCCCGAATCTTAGTGGCTTAAAACAGTATTGTTATTCCACAGTTCCCGTGAAGCTGGATCCTCAGTCTGAGAGGCTCCACCAGCTGCCGTCAGCGTTGGCCTGGGGTGTGCTCATCTCAAGACACAACTGAGGGTAGATCAGCTCCTAAGCTCACTCTCCTGGTTGTTAGTAGGACACAGTTGCCTGCAAGCTGTTGGGTTTAGGGCCTCGATTTATTGCTGGCTCTTTACTGGAAGCCACCTACAGTTCCATGCCATGTGGGTCTTTCTGCAGGGCGGCGCGTGCCAGGCATCTGGCTTCCCTGGAATGAGCCAGCTTTGAGAACTGGAGAGTGCAGCAAGGCAGAAGTTAGTGTTGTGTCACCTAATCGCTTTTGTTAGAACTCAGTCATTAGTAAGAGTGAATACCAGAAGGCAGTGATCCTTGGAGGCCAATTTAGACAGAAGGCTGTCTCCCACCCTATTTCACGGACACTCTTGTTCAGTGTCCTCATTATACAGACACAAACACGAATAGAACCTATTTGTTGAAGCTGTTGTGATAAAAATGAGAACGTGCACATCAGTGACTTAGGAAAGTGTTCGACCCAGAGCAGAAGTCAATGTATGCTAACGATGAATACAGTGATTTTTTAGTTATGTCATTTCCTGTGCATGTTGATTCCTTATTTGTAAAGTAAGTGAGGATCCGTTGATCTCCAAGTCTCTTTATAAGCCCTTTGTAATCGACCCATTGATTTTTCTAGCCCCTGGACTCTATAGATTTCTTCATTTTCAAAAAAAAGTCTAACTTTTTTTTTTGCACTCAAATTTAGTATTTTTTGCCCCTCATCCCTATATCTAATCAGGATCATATTTTAAAAATCTATTAAACCTGAAGGAGCTGAGCCATCCTCTACTACTAATGTCTAAAGCCATTCAAACATTGTCATGGGGCCTGTCCTAAGAGTCAGAAGACGAGTTTCTTGAATTCTAGTTCCCATTCTGCTCCTTAAGAGACTGTAGGCAAGTGTTTTCATCTCTTTGCCTTAGTTTGTTCCACTCATGGAAGGGTGGGGGAATTGGACGGGATCACCTCTAGCATCCTTTCTTGTATCTTTGAAGCAACTGCTAGCAACAAGCCTGGGAAAGAGAATATTCACTGATGCTGGAAGTGGTGAGCAGGAATTTTTCCTGGAGGTTTGTCTCATGGAATCGAAGAATGAAGCCTCGGACCAGAGGTGTTCAAACAAGGCAGGAGTTTATTGCAAACAAACACAGGCTCCCTGCTCAGGGAGGAGATTCAAATGGGTTGCCCCCCCCCATGCATTCTGCTCTTCCCCTTATATCTGCTAAAAGCCTGCTCTTTGTCTGTGTTGCTCTCTGATTGGTTCCTGGCCTTTTTGCAACATTATTCCCTTTCACTTGCAAAAAAAGCATCCTTGTTTCAAAACACCGGTTTTTCTGCTATCCATCCTGTTTTTTTGCCATCCTGTTTCCTACAAAATACATTTTTGTTGGTTTCAGCTAGCTCCACTATTCCTCCTTCTTCCACCCCTTACCCTATCTACCCAATTCTGCTTTAACTTCTTTCATTCATGGCGATGACTTAATAGCTTTTTCAGTCTTTGAACCCAATTTCCATTTGCTGCCAATATTGGTTTTTCATTTGTCTTCATGTATTTCATACATATTTCTCCAGGGCCGATTTTCTGAGATTAGTTTTCAAGCTTTATTTTTCAGGACACTTTTTAACTTCATAAAGATTATAGGATTGATACTGAGTATGCAGTAGTTATATATCTTTAGGAAGAACTATTAAAATGTAAAGAAATAAATTATTGTGAGGATCAGTAAACCTCCAGAGTATCCTTATAGAGGCCATTTCTATAAAGTCAAAGAAAAATAAAGTCAGGTGACTTCATCTGTGTGCATCGGGGGGAAAATTACTCCCAATTGAGAAAAAAGATGTTGGGGCCTTTGAATTGAATGGCATCCAAAGTAAAAAAAAAAATTGTATTCCCCCCGCCCCATAATGATCCAAGCCACTGGAAATTTTCTGAGGTCTCACTTGTGCCTTCTTGTATGTACTAAGTTGCTGCAATACAATGAGGAAATTTGAATTTAAAACAAATTGTACCTTGTACGTCCGAAGAGGTTCAGTCTTTTTCAGTCATTTTTTATAGGATGCTGTTACAGCTTCCTCATCTTTGAAATTCATTTTTCTGAAATTACCTGCACAATCTGGGGGCAAATCCTTCTGAAATGCTCATTGATGGAAACTCTCTATTGTCCATTCCCTGAAATCAAATTTATACTCAGAGAGATATTATTTTAAAGTAAAGCACAGTGAATTGAGTGGCTGGTCAAACTGGCTAATACTTTCTAGTGCACAAAACAAGGAACAACTAGATGAGAGCGAGTTTCTCTTGTATGGAAAAACTAGCTCCAAGGTAGTTCAAACGCTCATTTCTGAAATTGCTTAGAGTGAGGAGTCTACTTTGAAGAAAAACTCATATGCCTTTTGCTATGTTTTGGAAAAAAATACCAGTCTTATGTTTGTATGGAATGTTACTTGACTTGAACCTGAACTATATTGTTGGCCAATTCACATTCTGGTTCTGCCACTTGAAAACTGTGTGACATTAGGAAAGATACTTGGTATTCCTGAACTTCATTTTCCCTTACAATATGGGGCAACATATCACAGTGATGTGGTGTCTATTAAATGAGGAGATACATGAATCTATTTCACAAATTAATGGGTAACTCCAGGATAGTCATCACCATTACGGATGTTATTTTATGCTTAATTTCATATTTACATTTAATGAAATCACTAAAACTAATAAGATGCAATATTTCAAAGATGATGATAACGGGACAAATAATAGACATTTTCAGCAAACTTCCTGCCTTGTCAGGCACCCTGCTAACCTCTTATGTTATTTAACGTAATCATCTTGAATGGTTTCAGAGCTTCCGTTTTACAGGCGAGACAACTAAAGTTTAGAGAGGTTAATTTTACCCAAATTATAATACTAGCAAGTGACACCTCAGACTGGATCCAAATGACCCTTGAATGGATCCCTTTTAAGTCCTGTGCTAAACTGCCCCCATTTCCAGCACCCAATAGGAAGAGAAAAGAGGTGCCGAAGGCTTCCTGGTTCTATTACACCAGCGGCTCACAGTCTTGGCTGCCCATGAGAGCTACCTGTGAAGTTGTAGGAAAAATCCGAAAGTACAGGGCACACTTGAAATCTATTAAATCCCTCGAGGGTTGAATCCAGATGTTACATTCAAGAAATAACCCCCAGCTCTTGAGGTGATTCCAGCTTGCAGTCAACTTTGGGACTCTGCTGCATGCTCAGCCCCTGAAATAGACCAGCAGAGTGGTTAAGGCTCTTTTCTTGGGAGTAAGGCGATTTCACTTCCTGTTTGGCCACTTAAAGCTGTGTGATGATAGGCGAATCACTTCCCTAAACTTCAAAAATGATACTAATAGCATCATATTTTGTGGTGAAAATCAAAATAACCTATGAAATGTTCCCAGCACACTGTCTGGAACTTAGGTCACACCCGGTAGTGGTAGTATTTCATATCTCTTTCATGTTCTGTACCAATATTTGGTTGCTTCATGAAATCTTAAGCATGCATTTTTCTGTCCCTGGATGGAAGTAGGAGGCTACTATTGGTCCCTGAAGTCTCTTTCAAATTATTAATTTGACATCATTTTTAAAAAGTAGTATGGGATTTGTATGCCTATAGGAGATTGACAATATTTAGCAAGAGAAGCAATAAAATATTTATTTTGGGAGAAACCCAGGCCACTTAAGTAATAAGTAATAAGAACTGTTATTGATGCCTTCATTAGTTAATATTGGTATGTGCAAATGACCATTTACATGCTTTTATAGACAGGTGTGTGTGTGTGTTTTTAAAAAAATATATTTTATTGATTTTTTACAGAGAGGAAGGGAGAGAGATAGAGAGTTAGAAACATCGATGAGAGAGAAACATCGATCAGCTGCCTTCTGCACACCCCCTACTGGGGATGGGCCCGCAACCAAGGTACATGCCCTTGACCGGAATCAAACCTGGGACCCTTCAGTCCGCAGGCCGACGCTCTATCCACTGAGCCAAACCGGTCAGGGCTGTGTGTGTGTTTTTAATGTAGATGCTGTCCTTGCCTCTGAAAACTTGTTTGCTTGCTTCAGCCAGGTGTAGGCAGCAAGGTCTTTGGAATTAGTCTTTTAAGTGAGTGCTTAATGGAGATGAGTAATTGTTTGCAGCTGCACATATCTGTAGGGACTAGTTTTTCTTTTAGTAGGGGACAGGATAATTTGCCTGATGACTTTGGAAAGCTTAGTCTTGGTTATCCCCGTATGCTTGAGGGTGACTTTGCTTCTTGACTTGAAAAGCCACCAAAGATTCCCGCCCCTCCACAAGACATCATGCATAGCAGAGGACAGGCAGCCAATTTTATTTTTAGAGGTTTTTTTTTTCTTCTGCTTCAATAAAAGCAATCAGTAGTGTTTCATTTTGAGTGAGGATTATAAACATGAATGGTGGGTAGGTTGTTTTTTTGGGGGGTGGAGGATGATGATTTCAAGGGATTGGGCCCTTCTAGCTTAACACCTAAAATATATTTTAAAGATGAGGTATTGGGATATAATAGATATTGTATACCTTGAAAATACAGATGTGGGCCTGAGGATATAGTGAGCCACAGGAAGTCTTATTTGGCAATTTTGGGAACAGCCTCTGCATCTTCAGATTTTATTGGAAGTTTTCAAAATACCAATACACAGAGCCAATTCCATTGCCCGCTGGTTGTTAAGGCAAAATGTAATGTGTCCTCCACATGCAACTGTGAAGCTATGGACCCAGAAAGTCACGAGTGAGGATGTGTCTATTAGCGCTGATAGATTAGATGGGAGGATTGACAGTCTACCCAGCCATCCCCTGTCCTCATCTCTTCGATGGCTTGGCAGAGCCATAGCCGACCTGGGAACAGGAAACAGCAGTAGTGGCTTCTTGAGAATATGGAACTCTGGCCTGATCAATCTCAGACTGGTGTCCCCGTCCCCTAATGAAGGCTGGATTTTGAACTGGAGGCACTGTTGAAAAGTAGGCTTTGAGACCTCCCATTTAGAGACCTTATCTAGAGACCTTCTAGAGCAGTGGTTCTCAACCTTCCTAATGCCGCGACCCTTTAATACAGTTCCTCATGTTGTGGTGACCCCCAACCATAAAACTATTTTCCTTGCTAGTTCATAACTGTCATTTTGCTCCTGTTATGAATCGTAATGTAAATATCTGATATGCAGGATGTATTTTCATTGCTACAAATTGAACATAATTAAAGCATAGTGATTAATTACAAAAACAATATGTAATTATATATGTGTTTTCCGATGGTCTTAGGCGACCCCTGTGAAAGGGTCGTTCGACCCCCAAAGGGGTCTCGACCCACAGGTTGAGAACCGCTGTTCTAGAGGAAGACCAGGCCTGGCAGCAAACAATGGGGTTTAGGATCATAGCTCGGCCATTTCCTAGATTATGTGATCCCGGGTGATCCACTTAACTATCTTGGCCTCATCAGTATAAATGGGGGATAATGTTTTTCTAGATCCTCCTTGTGAGGACGAAAAGAGACTTCAGTAGTTTGAAGAAACTACATGCTATAAAGCCCTGAACAAATGTGAACATTTTGCTTATTCTGTTTTCTGGTTCATGCATGTCAAGCAAAGGAAATGTGAGTGAGTAGGGAGTTTTTAATTGGGAATATTTTGACTCTTGGGCAATAACTCATTTCTCTGTCCTCTGAAATCTGACCAGCCTGAGCTTCAGTCTTAAGAGTAACCCGTCAGTGACGGCATAAATCCCTAGTCGGCGTGCCCCTGCACACGGCTGGGCTTGCCTTAGGCAGTGGCACAGCATAGTGTTATCAGGGTGCAGCTGGAGTTTAGGTGCCTGCGTTCAAGTGCCCATTGGACCACATATAAGCTGTGTGATCTTGCCCTTTCGTCTCTCATTTTCTTGTATGGGATACTTAGAGGATTAAATGAACCATTCCATCCAGTCGTTAGCATATAGTGAATGTTATTTCAAAGAATTAGTAAAAGATACAGCACCTGGAGATATGATCCTATGATCTTATCTTGCTAATTAAATTGCAAAGGAAAGGCTGCACTTGTCTTCTATTTTTCATAGTTCTTCCAAATGACCTTTCACCTAGTGTTTGAGTTTCTTTGGCATCTGTAAACTAGTACAAACTTATACCTAATAATGTAACTTATGGAGCACCTACTACATGCCAGGAATTGTACATCCGTGTTTCCCCACTATGTTTGTGAGACGGGCATTATTTTTATTTCCATTTTTATAGATGAGGTAACCAAGCCATCCTCAAATTGAGTAACTTAACCAGGATCTTTAACCAGTAACAGGGCCGGATTTAAACTTGCATCTGAGATCCTCCAAAACCTGTGTCCTTTTCTCCACTCAATTAAATATTCTTGCCCTGCTACTGGTGGCAGAATTATCTTTTCATCTTTAAATGGCAATGAAAATTTATATCCTTACCCTACACCATAGGAACATTCCTGGAGTTGTGGACAAAGAAATTGTTTTTGTAAGTCAAATCACATTCAGAATTTACAAGGAATATTATTATTGAAACAAAATCCTATCATAAATCACCTTGAATTTTTTAAAATAAACTTAGATATTACTCAGAGTGAGGCTTAAGTATAGTCATAACAGTTAACCTAGCTAATAACTGTTGTTTTAACGTGTCAGTCCACAATACCATAGAATCGGTTAGTATTTAGTAAAAAGAAATACAATTATTTTGTGAGGTTGCTTTTGATAGAGTGCTGTCAACCTAGTAAGGAAAACTAAGTAGACAAGTTCAGCTCTGTCAATCCAGCTCCCCGTTCTAGCCACTAGAGGGTAGTGTTGGCATTGGAATGACACCGAAGACACAAGTTTTTGGGAATGCTGTGTGAAATGCAGACTATTGCTAAGTGTACAATATAGAAAATGATCTGATGAAAGATCCCGATGTGACAGGAGACACCACATGACTGTAGTTGGGTCTGATGTTATTGGCAATCTATGTCCTAAAAGGTATGGTTGATGTTCTGTGCCTGTGGGTTGTGGGGATGGTACCTCAGGTACCAAAAAAACTGTGTGCCATTGGGGACTCATCCTTTCCTTCTTACCTTTCTACCTCAATTCCTGCTTCATTTTTCCATTTGCAAATTGAAGGCATGCTGGAAGTTTCCAAGGTGAATTACCTTCCCTTTCCTTCAAACTGCAATCATGACCACCACAGAAGTTGATTGCTCACTTAATACGTCTCAAGGAATTCAGTTCTTGTCACAGATGGCATCCTGCTTGTCCTCATTTGGCATCTGAGGACTGCTGTCCTCATGCCTTTTACAGAGACAGAAAGATAAAGTCCTTGCCCTTTCAAGTCCCCTCTGCTTGGCTGAGGAGCAGGAGCTGGATTAGGGTGCATTTGTCTAACTCAGAGTTGACCATGTGGTTTCTAGTGCTTAGGAGTGACTTCCTACATGTGTGACCTTCTTTCCTGAGCCCTTTGTCCACTGTGCTTCCCACAGAGGTCCCCATACAACCTTCGGGCTGTAGTGGGTGAGTATCCAGGACAAACTATTTAAGAGTGTTTGTTATTTTTTTTTTTAAGAAAAATATTTTTGCTTGTTTAAAATTCTATTCACCATCTCATAAAGCATACCACTCCATTTAAAACTTTTAGTTGTTATACAATCTTATATTGGCTATATTCGTTTCAGGTATACAATATAGTGATTTGACATTTTTATACCTTACAATGTGATCACCCCACTAATTCTAGTAATTGCCTGTCACTGTGCAAACTTAACAGTATTATTGACTATACTAGAGGCCCAGTGAACGAAATTTGTGCATGGGTAGGTTCCCTAGCATCTGCCAGCTGCCACACGGGGCCTCCCTTCCCCAGCTGCCGGCTGCTGGCTGGGGCCTTCCTTCTTTTCGTGCCACCCCCTGGTGGTCAGCGCATGACATAGTGAGAAATCGAGCTCCTGGTTGGTCGAACTCCCAAGGGGACACTTTGCATATTAGGCTTTTACATATATAGATTCCTCTTCACCTTTTTCACTCATCCCCCAACCCTTTCGGTAACCATCACTTTGGTCTCTTTCTATGAGTCTGTTTTTATTTGTTTGTTTGTTTGTTTTTTTTTTTAGATTTCACATATAAGTGAAACCATATGGTATTTATCTTTCTGTCTGATTTATTTTACTTAGCATAATTCTGAGGGTGATAATGAAAATTAAAGGACATGGGTTTAGACATTCTGAACCAATGCCATGTCCCTTCAAGAAAAAAAGGTGAAGTAATGCAGACATTGGCTGTGTGTACTTCTCTCAGCTCTTCTACCTGTGTGACATTGGGCAAGCAACTAAACTTTTCAGGATTATATATATATAATCTTTATTGTTCAGATTATTACAGTTCCTCTTTTTTCCCCCCCATAGCTCACCTCCACCCGGTTCCCACCCCACCCCCTGCCCTTACCCCCCCTCCCCACAGTCCTCATCCATAGGTGTACGATTTTTGTCCAGTCTCTTCCTGCACCCCCACACCCCTTTCCCCCCAAGAATTGTCAGTCTACTCCCTTTCCATGCCCCTGGTTCTATTATATTCACCAGTTTACTCTGTTCATCAGATTTTTTATTCACTTGATTTTTAGATTCACTTGTTGA
>NW_005357115.1:1899656-1955981 GCF_000412655.1 Myotis brandtii
TGCTTCCCTGTGTTGATAGAGTGGCCTTGTGTGCTAGGTGTCCTATAGGGCCCAGTGGATCAGCCTCCCCAATTACCTGAGGTGTACACTCTTGGTGGACCCCTTTGTGGGCTGTGTGCACAAAGTCTTGTTGTTAAGCCTTGTTTGCTGTTGGTATCACTGGGAGGAATTGACCTCCAGGCCAATTGGCTGTGAGGACCATCTGTGTCTATAATGGGAGAACTGCTGTGCTGGAGACACCCTTATGGGGCAGGACTTGCTTCAGTGGGGCTTTGGTGCTCACTGAGTCTGCCCCTTGAGTGTATCTCTTATGGATGTGAAGAATTGTAATCTGGATGGTCTCACACTGACCACAGGGTACACTAGCTCTTGGATTTCCAAGGAGGTGCAAAATCAGCCACTGCCTGAGGCCACCCAGCAGGAGCTACAGAGAGATCTGCAGATTCCTCCTCTTTGTTTGGGTTTGGAAGTGCCCAGATGAGGCCCAGCTGTGAAGTAATGTAGGCTGCTGCTGCCGCCAGGCCTTAGGCCTTCTTTTGGAAGCTTTGGAGCTCTCTGACCCAGCTTCAGTTTGTTAGGTTTTAGGTTGCAAAAGGACAGGCCATTCATATGCAAAAGCTGCTGTGTAAATTGGGTGGGGTGGGGTCTCAGGGAATCACCAGGGCAGAGCAAACAGCAATGGCTGCCAGTCAGCCCTGCCCCAGAGAGGTCCCCGGGTCTCTGTGTCCTGTGGCCCCATGCAGGAACAATGATCGCTGTGAGCACCTCTGACAGAAAGCTACCCTCTCATTCCGGCCCGATGCCAGACAGTCCAATTTCTCCCTGTATGAGTCTGGGTCCCCAGCATCTCACCCAGAACTGGAGTTCAGAGCAATTGGGAGCTTGTATCTCCCTCCTGATTGAAAAAAACAACAGCGCACCCAGTTGCCATCCCATTTCACGTGCGCCTCCGTACCTCTGCACCTCCACACCTCTGCATCTCCTACCAGTCTCAATGCACTTTTTTCTTTCCTTCTAGTTGTAGAACTTCCCTCAACCAGCTTTCCCATGGTTCTGGATGATATTTGTTTTGTCTTTTAGTTGGAGTTTTGATGTGGTTGTGTGAGGCAGCAAGTACAGGGATTTACCTATGCTGCCATCTTTGTTGTCTAGGTGCTTATATTTGTCTTTAGCTGAGTTAGAGGAGGAAAAGGTGATAAGTTTGGGTTGGTCTGAGAAGGCTTTAGGGAAGAGGCTGGATTTCAGTTTGGCCTGGAAGGGTACACCAGGCTGACTACATCAATGCAGTTGGCTGAGTACTCAGCAGTGCTCTCTTCTTTTCCCTGCAGGACATCTTAAGGTGGGCAAACCTTGGTGAAGACTCCCCAGAAGGGAGAATTATTGAGTCAAGACCAAGCTGGCACTGCTCATAGCTTTAGAGCCTGCATGTGTCCCTAGGCCTGTTGCACCCAGTCTAGTCCTCTTCTCCTGTCTCTCTCCAAGAATGGCCTCCATCTCTCCTGCTGTTGCACATTCTAAAAATTCTCAGAGACTTATATCAGGGTCATTCTCCTTCAGAGATGAGCTTCTGAACCTGTACATTCTTAGAACTTTTATTGATGATACTCATATGGTTCATATTGCTTATATAATATTTACCTTATCTTGCCCTTTTCTGTCTTAACTTTCTAATTATATGTCAAGCTCCTGGAGGGTACAGGTTATGTTTCCTATGTATCAAAGTCCTAGAAGGGACTTAAAAGTCACTTAGAGAGGTGGTCACCTAGCTGGATTATCAATATAACTTGGGAGCTTTTAAAAATACAGATTTTCAGGCCCCATCTTATAAGTAATGAATCAAATCTTGGGTGTGTGTGTGTGTGTGTGTGTGTGGGCAGAGTGGGTTACAGAGATGTGAGGAGAAGCTCTGTTTTTGTTTTGTCTTTGTTCTACACCCCTTACTGTCTACAAAACTCTACTAAATATAGTGCCTCTTGATATATATGCATAACACCTATTATATACAGCTTACTTCCTAGTTCTTCATAACTTTTTTATGACCCCAATTCAAATTCAGAAAAGAGGGATAATTCTGTGTTCTGAGAACGGACAAAAAGCCCAGCTCAGTGCCTGTCATTCTCCTAGAGAGCTCTCCTGCTTCCACACTTAGAATTGTGCTCTGTGGGTCTCTGGTAGCCTGTCCTAGGTGTCGTGGGCTGCAAAACTAACATTTACTCTGTTTTTTCTGTGTGGAAGGTGAGGAAGACTGCAGTAGGCCTGGACTCAGTATATTATCATGCATGTCCAACAAACGATTTGCTAAATAAATGTGATAAAGCATGTAGTTATGTTGAAAAGATAATGTACAATGAAAAATGTCCAGCTGAAGAAGGTAACTCCCCCCCCCCCCTTGCTAAAATCTAAGGCGTAATTTCAGCATTTGGTGTCAGGAGTTGCTCAGAAAATAAAAGTCAAACTTTTATAAAGAAGGATTTTTATTCCTTGGTAAATCTAGTGGAAAATTAATCACATACAATATGACGGTGCCAAGAAAGCATTTGCAAAAGCGCGGATGCATGAATATGGAACATCACATTTCCCTGTCAGTGCGTTTCCTTATCAGAGCAGGCTCCTTCATGACTGAAGTGATCATTACTCACCAGTGATGGGGCATCTAGGCTTGTTTTCCTGGGTTTTAGTCATTCCTTTGGAATTGACTGTGGAAGCAGGAAATGCAGGGGAAAATGCCGCCTTGCTTTGCAGTGCACACTGTATAGTAACGGGGACATTTGAGGGTCTCTCCCTCCAACCTGCTTTGGGCTGTCTCTCTATAGATTGAATATTGAGATATTTGCAATACAGCTTTCCAACTGTCTGTCTAATAAAGTAAATTGTCACATTGATAGAATGCTTTCGCACTGTGTGAGAGGTGGAAGGAACAAAAGCTCAAAAGGCTTTGTCTACCGAGATTGTGGGATCCTTGCACAGCTTCCAATCCTGCCCCCATGATCACTCCGTTCATGGCCCCATTGTGTCAGCTTGAGGTGGTTGAGAAGACAGCCTGGCTGACATCCCCAGGACAAGTCACTCCTATCCATTTTGGGTTTTGAGAGTCTCTTCTCTGGTGACTGATCTCCAGAGGACATGGGGCATAAAGTTTGCACACTTTTTGCCTTACTCATATGTCTCTCATTGTATCTCCTTCACAGACCTTTTTCTCCCTAGTCTTCTAATCTGTTCTTTCTGGGACCATGGCCAACCAGCTGTCCCATTCACCATTACCCAGGATTTCTTTTATATCTACACTTCAGGCCATCTTCCTTTCCTTACAAAATAAATGATAAACCATACTGCTCACAACCTCTGCCCACTAGGATTTCCTTAACCATTGCCTTTTAGGGCCTCCCTGAGAGGACCTGAAGTCCCAGGAAGCAGGAAAGAGAGCAAGGGGGAGCAAGAAAGGCAGAAAAATCAAACATGATGGTGTACTAGCAAACTGGTATCAAGTGATACCGATTCTATAGATGACCGTTTCTCAGGATAGTCTGAGGAGAAAAGAAGATTTTGTCCACTGGTCAGAGTTTCACCCCATGTGTTAGTTCTTATGCACTTTTGGGTTGCATATGAGTGGTTTCCAATTGGGTTCCATAGAGTTTCACTCTTCCACATCAACAAGAAACCTTGGAGGGGATGTGATATGGGTACACGGTGAGATGTATTTGGGTTGTGTCCATGTGAGGTTGGTCAGACTTCCCATGGAGTTGGTAGCCACTGCAGCCAATGAGGTTGGAACAAGTGGCCAAATGCTCCGGGGACAGGTGAATATAAGAGGATATGATATGGTACCTAGAAGTGTCTGGTTTATCTTCCCTCCTTACAGAACACTTGATTGCAAAATAGTGGTGCAGTTAGCAGAATATCCCATATAACTTTCATGGTTCCCCAAAATTCCTCCATGAAATAGGCAAGTACTGTGTTAATTGAACACATATAACATATCCCTAGTTGAGGTTGAAGACACAAAGTTGAATTAGACCTGGTCAGTTTTTTCTCTGTAGGAGTTTGAAGTCAGTTATACCTTCATTTGACGAATGCAGAAAATCACTATCTTTTTTTGTTGTTTCATTTTCTAAGTCATTTAAGCAGAACGTGGCAAAGCTGGACCTATTAAGGTTTTATGACTTCTATTCCACATAAACCGTGCTGCCTATACCAGTTATTGGAGTATTAAAACAGCGCGTGACTGGCAAGCACAGATACGTGACTCATTGTAGAGCTTTAAGATCAAACAGTGCTTCACAGTTCTACATGAGATTTTTAAGTTCTGTGATAATGCCACATTGCAGAAGGTAGATCCTGAGTGACATTTAAAAATGCTACATTTGCAGCAGGTGAAATACTGACACATTCATTGTCAAAGGGCATTTATCCTTCTGATTGCAAAAGCAAAAATTCTCATTGTAATATCTTTAGAAAATAATTATACCAAAAAATCCAAATATAGAAAATAATACCATATGTAATCATTTCGACCTTACTTTATTGTGACTGCCTTCCCATATCATTTAATATTTGACTACATTCCGAGGAAAATGGACAGGGTGAAGGGCCTCTGCTTGCCGGGTCCCACTGATGGGCCCACTCGCAGTTAGGTCCTCTGGTGACCTCCTCCAACAACTTGTGACTTGCTTTGAACAGCTGCATGAAGCAAAAATCGTTGGCTGTTTCTGAGCCTCGGCCCCAAGAGGCTTCGCACACTTCATTTGCTCTCCTGGAGCCACCATGCGAATAAGCCCAGGGTGCCTGCGGGATAATGGGGCACATGGCTGGGTCCTCCATCACCCCGGCGGCTCTCCAGTCAACCCCCAGGAGCAGGGCTGTGTAGCTGATCTGTAGTTGAACACCAGTGTGTGAGCGAGTCCAGTGAGACCAGAAGAACCACTCGGGTGATCGCAGCCTAAATTGCTTTAGATTCTTGTTGTATGTTACCACATTGTGGGGATAGTGTGTTACCCACGGAAAGTTAAACGAAACACTCAAGATGCTATTCTGGAGGGGACGATGCAGTCATATTTGGCGAAAAATGATCTTAATTGAAAAATAGAATGTTGTTTCCATGACAAAAAAGATGAAGTCATTAGAAGCACAGTGTTATAATTTGTAGAAAGATAAAAATGAGAATCTGAAGTCATACCCCAGCTCATTATTAAATGTGTATGCATCCATATCCTCGGGAAGTATATTAGGCAGGTAATTCTGAGAGAGTGTGTAGTTTAATAGAAAGGGTCCCTTGCTGAGAATATGACGGTAAAGGGTTTAGTTTTAATTCTGCAACTAGAAAGTCATGTGAGTAGAGATGAGGTGCTTCATCTCTGTAGGCCTCATTTTTTTTTTTTTTTTTTTTTTACAAATGTGAAATAAAGGACTTGTATCAACAACAATAGCTAAGATTTATTGATGGCTTATTATGTAACAGGCACTATGCTGTGACCTTTTATGTATTATCTAATTTCTTACAGTTGTGCTTCAAATTTCTCATCTATAAAAGATATGTAATAATAGGACTTTGTTGTGAATAGGACCTTCTTTATTAAATGAAATGACCCTAAATAATCTCTGTGGTTTAACGGTCCTAACAGTCTCATACTAATCAACATTTTCTTTATAAGGCAATGCGATGAAACACAACACTTTTTGTTTTTATTTACCAAATTGATTGCGAAATAAAGTAGATATATTTTAAAGAATACTTCTTTTTTTCCAAATTATGAGAGAAAGTTGATTTAGAAAGTTACAGAGGGAGAAGAAGTGAGCCAGCTGTGCTGCGTAGGTCCAGGAAACAAGTTATAGAAGCAAAAGACGGGCCCTTGGAACTTAGGAGAGAGAAAGACAAAGGTAATGCACCTGTGGGGAAGAAGTGGGGGAAGGCGAAGGCATGGGCGTGCTCCCAGGAGGGAGGGGAGAGCACAGGCTGGGTCCTTCATCTTGAGGGTTTTAAAGTCTGGGAGTTTAGGGAAGGTCTTAAGGGAGGATCTCAATAGAATATTCATCAGCTTAATGCTGATGCACCAAATGAGATTTATTCCCCTGACTTCATCTGTGCTTGGGTGTGGTTGGCACAAATGGCATTAATTGGATTTTTGTTGTCTATCTCTCTGAGTAGGGTGATTTAAGCTATTTATCTTCTGATTCAGGAGGAGAAGTGTAAACCATTTACTCCGAAGTGTCCTTGGTTAGGGATAACGAATTCTTTGTTTCATTCACTGGGGATCTTTTGGGGTTGAATTTCTTAAGCCAATGTCAATAAATCTCATACATTTATGGGAAAACATAAAGATGACTAGTATATCAGCAGTATGTGAATACAAAGCATTTTCTGTATGTGAACAACTTGAAGGTCTAGGCCAGCTCTAGACTAAGCTTTGAGAATAGTAAAAAATTTCAAGGAAAACATGAGAAATTAGTAATTCAAGTGACAAAAAAAATTGACTATTTTGAGAGACTTTCATATCAACAAATGCCAATGTGGGAGCAATTTTACATCCATCAAAGAGAGACTGTCAATTTCTGGGCTTCTTACAGAACACAAAAAGCACTAATCATAAGAGAAGAATTTGATTTCTATACTACTTCTCCTTATCAACAGACACTAGAGAGTGAAAAGGCAAATACAGAGTAGGGGGAGATTTTTTAATTATCTACGAATACAAATATTTGGAACACACAGAAAACTCCCACATGTTGATAAGAAAATGATTCACAAATAGAAAAATGGGCAAAAGACTTGAACAGGCACTCACAGAAACAAATATCCAAGATGCCAATAAACATATGAAAAAGTGCTAGAAATCATCATTCATTAGGGGTGGGGAGGTTTACATAAATTAGAGTAAATAGGATGGCTAAAATGAAAAAAGACAGATAATACCAGATGCTTGTGAAGATGCAGGAGAATTGGAATTCTCACACATTGTTGATGGAAGCTTAAATTGGCACAACGCCTTTGGAAAACTGCACATCTGCTAAAGATGAAGGTGTGCACACCCCAATCAGTTATTTTAGTTCTAGTTTGATACTCAATAGGAAACGTATATGTCATGTTCACCAAAGATATGCACAAGGATGTTTATTGGAATATTCTTTGTAATAGAGCAAAACTGGAAATCAAATGCCCATCAACAGTGGAATACTTTGTAATAATAAAAATATAAATGGCATGCAATAACATGGATGAATCTTATAAACATCACATTGAGTAAAGAAGGTTGGCAGAAAAGAATACCTATTGCATGATTCCATCTATATAGTTCAAAAGCAGGCAATATTAATCTATAGTGTCAACTGTCATGGAAATCATTACTTTGGGGAGGTGGGTAATGCCTGGGAGGAGCAAATGTTTGTCTAAGGGATTTTAATGACTGGAGGAGGGCATGAAGGGACTTCTGAGATGCTGGAAATGTTCAATTTCTTGATCTGAATGGGCATTACACAGATGTGTTCACTCCGAATATTGATTGAACTACTTATGACTCATGAAATTTTCTATATGTTTATCATGCTTAAGTATATGTGTATTTTTAAAAAATGAGCCCTGCTTGGGAACTGTTAAGCTGCCTATAGAACAGCAGTGGGCTGTAGGTAACAATAGCACCTGGACGTAGCAGGAGTAGAGTGCACTGTAGGTAACAATAGCACGGCCAGTACGTTGGTCTCAGTACTAGGTCTTGGGAGCTAGTGACCCAGAAGAGACAAGGCCCAGGCACCTTGGCTCTGATTGATGATGCAACATATAGGCAAAGATCACAACTGGGCGTTCTGGGGGGCCGTGGAACTGACTATGGGTAAACCCTCACAGGCAGGAGTTCAGTTATCAGGAAACAGATGGTGGACAGTGCTCAGATCAGGGAAACATGTTCCTAGGTATAGACAGACATATGCAGCTTCAGGGTGTAGCTTGGCTGTTCACCCATGGGTGACAGCTGTTTCCTTCTTGGTGACGATAGGGCTATTTTGCTCTTCAAAGTGATGCAAGATTCACTAGAGATCTGATGATGGAAGAATAGGAAGAGGGTGAGAACTCTGGGGAGAGCTTGGTTCTAACGGTTTTAGGGGTTCAGGAAGGAAGGATAGTTATTTTTTACAGTTCTGTTAGTGGCAAGGGAAAACCTGCTGAGTGGGTGCTGTGCAAGATAATTAGAAGCAAAACCATGTGACTGGAAGACGTCCTACCTTAGCTGCTGCAACTTCTAGTAGAAGAACAAACAACAGTTGGTCCTCAAATGTGAATCGGGATATGGTGTGAATCCATCTCCCTAAACATGAACCAAGCCTGTGTTAGGAAATGGCAAGTAAATACTAATGCTTAAATCATACCTCATTTTATGCAGCACTATTATCTTTCCAGAGAACTTTCACAAATGTGATCCCATCTGAAACTCCAAACATCCGTGAGCGAGTCAAGGCTTGTATTCCTACCCGTCTAAATAGATGAGTCATCTGGGCTCCAAAGCAGAAAACGTGGTGTGTTTAAGGGCCTCAACTTGAGCCCAGGCACCAGCTTCCCTGTGCACGGCCGGTGCTAAACTGTGGTGCATGCTGGCAGGGTGCTAACTCACAGCAGCATGGGATAGTGAGGAAAAATAATTTTTTTTTTAACTTAGGTGATTTCACATGTTGCTGATGCGGACTTAGTTGTCTAGGTGTCAGCTTTCCATTTCTTCTTCTTTTTTTGAAGCTCTGTTTTCTAGGAAAAAGCAACATCTGGGTTTCCAAAGACTGACTATGCTTCCACTGATAAGACCTCAGAGCCCTTTGCTGGAAACTCATGGTATAGGATGGAGTTCAAATGCACAGTATGATCCATTAGTTGTGACGTGAGAACCAAGATCTGATTTCTGACAAGTTCCAGCTGATGCCGCAAGTCCCTAGACTACACAGAGAGTAACAGGACAGAATGTGCTCTTGTGGTCATTGAGGGCTGAGAGCTGTAGCATGGAGTCGTAGGGACTAAGGCTTTTAGAAACTGGCATCTTTATCAAGAAACAGGGTAATAGATTACATTTAGTAATCTTTCTGAGTCCTGGATCCACTATAAAAATATGTTTGGAAAATTTTCTTTCTTTTTCTGATTTTCAGGAAACAGAACTTACTAGAATGAGTGTGGGTGCTTAACTCATTCCTTCACTTATGAAGTGCCTACTATGTGGCAGCCACAATTCTAGACACTGGGTATAAAGCGGAGAACAGAATGGGAACGTCCCTGCCCCCATGAAGTTTATAGTTTAGTGGGAGCAGAGAGACGGGGCAAGTCAGACAAAAAGTAGGATGATTATAAGTGACACAGAGAAAAACTTAAAAAAAAGGGGGGGGCAGGAAAGGGGAGATAAGATAGAAGGCAAGGAATTGCAGTTTTAAATAGAAAGTCCTCATTGAGTAAAGGACATTAGAGCAAAGATGAGATAGGGGGTGAAGGAATGACTTGGGGAGAACATTCCAGGCACATGGAACCACAAGCACAAAAGCCCTCAGACAGAGCCAGCCTCGCATGTTTACAGAACAGTGAAAAGGCCAGTGATTGATGTGGAGGGGCAGGGCACAGTGGAGAGACAGATAGGAGGAAGGAGGGCATCTCAGGCAGCCTCACAGGCCACTGTATGGACTTTGGGCTTTTACTGTGAGTAATAGGGATGTCATGGGATGATTTTGAGCAGAGGAGTGAGAGTGACAGCATCTGAGTTATGCTGTAAAAGAGTCTTTCTAACATCTGTGCTAAAATCTGTAGGGATAAAGTTAGAAGCCATGAGAACAGGTAGGGAATATTAGTCACCCAGATGAGAGACTTGGTGAGAGAGGAGATGGCTGGGACCGTGGTGATTGCTGGCCTAGTGATGAGAAGAGGTTGGATATATTTAGACGTGATTCTCCTGTATTTCCCTGGGTCAGTAGGAGACCAGGATTGATTCATGTGGGTGCTTGACTCATGAAACTCCTGGCAGTGGGTTGACAGTTATGAGGCATAAAGTTTTTTAAAAGCATATCACTTCATTTTGTCTCTGCTGCTGCTGGGTTATTGCTTCCTTATCATTTAGAAACTATGGAATGATGGGAGAAATGTTATTTGAGGTTAACCTGCACCATTGCAGACTTCAGAACAATTTAGCAGCTTGTATTCCATTTTTAAGTTCTATATCACAGATGGGTGTCTTTCCATTAAGAAGTAAATCAGGAGTGGCAGCGATTGTCAATGTTATTTTTCTCCTTATAATTCTAACTCGAGTATTAAAGATAGAAACTCTCCTGAGAATTCACTATTCTGGGCATGGCAAATGCGTAGCGAATATCGTCACCCTGCCCCTTTCCCACCAATGACAGACATTGCTAAATGATCACAGCATTCGTTTTCACAGAGCCCGGATGGAGCACTGGAATCTTTATCAAAACAACCACAAATAGATGAGAGTTGGCATCAGTTAAAGCCTCTTTGCCATTCCTGTGTGTAATCACTCCTCCTGACAGCTTAATAGGATTGGACAGGAAACTGCATTGAGCCAATATGCAGCTGGAGCCAGACTTCATCTTTGTCCTGTCAAATCCTGTCTCCAGCACTTGCTAGCTCTTCAACCCTGGACTAGTCCAGCCGACCCTAGACTAAGCCTCCATCTCCATCTCTATAAAATGGAGATGGAGAATGAAATAATATACGTAAAGTGTTTAATACAGGTCCTCTCCTGATTCATTTAAACACTCAACGAATCT
The DNA here is from genome assembly GCF_000412655.1 of Myotis brandtii. Lineage (NCBI taxonomy): Eukaryota > Metazoa > Chordata > Mammalia > Chiroptera > Vespertilionidae > Myotis > Myotis brandtii. The sequence goes on from NW_005357115.1 coordinate 1,910,391, forward strand.
CAAACATTAGGATTTGAATTAGAGTTTAATTCATAGGCTGTTTTCAAGAGAATAAAAATTTTATAGAAATATCCTGGTGTTGCCACCTTGTCTGTGGGGCAGTAATATTTCCCTGGGCCTCACTATGGCCTGGATCTTGGGTGGGTCGCATGTACATACTGGAGCTTTACTTGCCCTCCTGACAATGACAGAGTAATAATGGATAGATTTTTTTCCCTCCACTGAGACTGAATGGACATAAAAATCCTTCCAGGAAGACATAACTAGGTGATGGAAAAGGGCATACAAAATAAACCCTTTGTTATTTTTGGCCTAAATAAAACTCTATTTTAAAAATTCATTCAATCAAGATTTTATTCTGTTCCTTTTCTTAAACAGAAATCTGCTAGTAATCTAATTGTTGCTGCTTTTTAAGGAATTTTACCCTCCCCCCTTTTTTTAGTTACTCTTAAGATTTTCTCTTTGCATTTGTTTTCTGCAATTTCACTATATAGTGTCTAGGTGTGGGTTTATCATATTCGTCTTGAGACTCACTATGATTCAAAGTGACCTTTTTCCATTCTAGCGCATAGCCAGCTATTACTTCCTTGAAATGACCTCTCATCTTCTAGATGTAAATTAGGACTATTCATTTCCCTTCCATGCCTCTTAACATTTTATAATACTTTCCAGTGCTTTATTTCTCCATCTCATTTTGTATTTCCTCAGACCTATCTTCCAGTTATTAAGTTTCTCTTACAGTGTTTAATTTGATACTAATCTGTCTTCTAGTTTTTTAATTTCAATGCCTATATTTTTATTTTGAGGCATTATATTGGTGATTTGTTTATTTTTCCTTTTATTTTTTAATATAATGTCTCATTCTCTTCTTAGGCTTCTGACTTTTTATTTCTTTATAACATTGATCTTTTCTTTAATGATGCATAATGTTAGCTAAAGTTCTACTACTGAATTTTATCATAGTCGTATTCAAGGATTTTATTATCCATTATTTTTTATGGTGTCTTATTCTTTCCTTAGGAATTTGATTCTTTCATTACTGTATTTAATACTTTTAAAAAGTATTTTCTTTCAGTTTTTCATATTATCAGCCAAAATTTTGGGAATACTTATGCTGCCTCTAGAGATCACAGTGTGGATTTATACATGGAAAGCTGTAACTCAGGTTGAGGCTGAGACCTTCCAGGGCAGCTTTTGCATGTATTCTGGACAAATACTCTAGGGCTATCTTGAGTGTGAAATTAGTTTCTGTTAGTTTGTTGATCTGGAAAATCTGGGACAATACAAATTTGAAATTAAACCAAGGAAGGACAGGCCTGGGTTTTAAACTTATAGAAAATGTTTGTTTGTTCTATCTAGAGCCTGACAGAGAAAGATAAATTTTATTCTCATCTCTCAGTGCTGCTGGGAATTTATTTTTTTTTTCAGCAGAATTTACAGTAAAATAGTAGCCCTCCAAAAATCCCAACTCAGTCCCACTTCTTCATTCCACATTGGCAATCTGACAGAGAAAGATAAATTTTATTATCATCTCTCAGTGCTGCTGGGAATTTATTTTTTTCCAGCAGAATTTACAGTAAAATAGTAGCCCTCCAAAAGTCCCAACTCAGTCCCACTTCTTCATTCCACATTGGCAAGGCCTCATCTCCTGTTTCTGCACGGACACGGGAGCCCAAGCCTAGCTTACCAGGATTCCTACCATCCACCTCTCACTTACCTCCTAGGCCTGCTATAACAGTAGCAGAACACATTTGTCTGGTTTTCAGTGCTGCCTTCATTTCGGATGTTTGGGAATTCCCCAACTTCCTTGTAAGCTTAGCTATGGATCTTAAAGAATGTTTCTTAGGTATCAGAGAGCATTTGTAGGTGTTTGTCATGGGAGGGTTTTCAAGTTATCTTACTCTGCTGTCATTCCAAAATCGTCAGCCTCCCACATCATTCATTTATTAAACTCTAATTAATGCGAGATACAGAGCATAGTACTGGGGATACACAGGCATACAAGATACAGTTCCTGCTCACAAGATAGTAGTCTAGTGAGGTAAGTAGCCATGTAATTTTCAGATAATATAGTGTAATTGGTACAAAAGGGATACATGTACAACCCTTCTGAAACAATCCACCAACGCCATAGGTGAGGTCAGGTCAGAGAAGGCTTCTTGGAAAGACAGATACTGATCTGTTCTTGATCCTGAAGAGTGAATAGAACCAAGGCAGGTCAAGGTTGGGGAAGAGAGAAGAAAGTGCACGGTAAATTCGAGGGAACTGAAACATCAGAACGATTGCAGGATAGAGTTCAAAGAAACAAACAACCACATCTTATTGCTACACTCAAGAGATTTCCAATTGATTGAGCTCTTCTAATACCTTGATAACAAGACAAGTACAATGCCATACAGATATAACATTTTCATTACAGAAAGGGGATAGCTCCTTGATATAGTCAAGTCCTCTGGGAAGCAGATGCCAAGAAAGAGTTAGAAGTGATATAGATGTATTGGGGGTGATGTCTATATGAGATAAAGGAGAACGAGAACAGAAGACGGTGAGGAGAGACTTCAGTCTGCAATGTAGGTCTCACACTTGTGATAGGAGAGGGAAAAAGAAGGAACACTGGGTAGGAGGAACCTTAGACTGTGGTGCAATTTGCAAAACTCAAGGGAGTTCTAGTACATTTGCCCATAGAAGAGTCTGCATTGGGTAGAAATTGCCAGGCCACAGTATCCCTGCTCAGTGCTGTGTTCAGTAATTGGTGGGAGCTGCTGGGTTAAGAGCATAGCCTTTGGCTCAAATGCTATGGCAGATCCCAAGGGTCTTTGGGCAGGTTCTCTCATGAACCTCCATGGCTATCACACTCATGATGGAAATTTCATAAACTGGCCTTTTGGTTTATTTACAAGTCTCAAGTGAATTTAATTATTGTGTACCTATCAGTCAGGATGTACTCATTTCTGAGTCTCCAGTAACTAGGCCTGAAAGAGTGGTGATAAAAACTACATCATGACAGATTTATCTACTGTGATGTCCAATGGGCCTCAGGCCTCTTGGCATCTTTTCAACCTTTCTGTTTTTGGCAAAAATGTCCTTGTCTTACTGTGTGTCATATGCCTGCCTCCCCCGCACCCCCCAAATTTAGTTATTTCCACTGAATTGTGCGTCTTGTCCTGGTGATTCAGACGTCATGCTCACTCCAGGTGCATTTATGGGCCTCTTTTCATCTAGACCGGAGAAGAGGGCTACAGATCCCCTGTTAGAAAACCTTGAGAATAATTATTCATAAAGAAATTCTAGCTATTTTAGAAAAAGGTATCTCAATATAAAAATACTAGCAGATTACTCTCATACTCTTCCTCTCAGGACACTTTTAACTGCTGAGGAATTGCTGAATACATGTCATGGAAAAATTGGTCACATAATTTGAACCTTGGAAATTACATGCTGTTTAAATTTTTTTAAAAGACAATGAGACTTAATCATTGAGAATGAGTCATTTATGTCCCCTTTGTGCACTAAACACCTCGTCAAGATTTAAGTTCATAAAATGTCCTTGAAACTCTTGGGGTATACGACAAGGGAATGTGTCTCTGCCTTTAAGGTTTTCGTTTCCTCTCCTTATTTTAGGGCATCTTCAGTGAATGGGATGGACAGTGAACCTGGTCCGATCACATACATCTCGATACTTTTGTGGCCTGTGTTTAGAACTTCACCTTCTGACATGTTCTGACCCTGAGTCTGTTCAGTTCCTTACATTGTAGAACAACGTTCTACAGTGGCAAGATCTTTTTCTTTCTCCCGAAGAGAATTTTAGTTTTATCAAACTGCATGAAATATTCCTGGTTTTCACTTGAACTCAAGTGGCATATTCTTGAAAAACGTGATATTTTAAAGCAAGTGATTTAGGCACACATGAATCGAAAGCACTTCTTCCTGGGAACTGAGTCAAGCTGTCAAGTACCTAAGCAAGTAGGTTCAGGGAAAATATATTTATGGTTTCTGTGTAAGAAGAGGGTGAAAAAAAAGAAAAGGAAGGATGTGAAAGAATATTGAGGAAATACTAGTAAGTTCAGAGAAATTGCTCTTTCTTAAAGATTTCCATTTAGGCTAAAGAAATGGACCCAACCAGGCCAGCATGGCTCCATGGTTGAGTGTCAACCCATTAACCAAGAGGTTACCAGTTCAATTCCCAGTCAGGGCACGTGCCCAAGTTGGGGACTCAATCCCCAGGAGGCAGCCGATAGAAGATGTTTTTCTCTCATCGATGTTTCTATCTCTATCCCTCTCCCTTCCTCTCTCTCTAAAAATCAATATTTATTTAAAAGAGGACCCAGAACTGCAAAAAGAGCTTCTAAAATTACATGGCATTTTCATTTACAGTTAAGTGCTGGAGATTTTCCTGATGACCAAATGTACATGTGGTTGAAGGCCAATTTAGGAATGTAGTCTAAGACCTTGTGGCTCCCAAAGGCACAAAAGATCTAACTCCACACAAATTCCCCCAGGTGTTTCTTCCCTGTTGATGTCCCAAAGTGTCCTCTCTTACACCCTACCTATGTTTCCAAGGTTCCTGGGCATATCTCTGAAGCGAAATTAGTATAGATGCGTATGAGTGTTGGCACTTAAATGAGAAAAAGCGTTCTATGGCATCTAATTAAAGAAAACTAATAAACATGCAGAAGTCAAAGAAGAACATAACAGAACAGATAGTAAAAGCCACTGGGCCTGTACCTCCGGATAGACTCATATGCAGATGAGCTCTCTAACCAGGCTAAATGCTAACTGCTCTTGCTTTATAATTGTTCTGCTCCAAGTGTTTATATAATTACTCTATTCTTTATCTTGGGGTGTTTTTGTTAGATAATTCAACTAAATGTTAAGACATCAAATGAATAAATAGAAGTGTAGTTGACTGGGGATAATGCCAGCACTGAATATCATTATTAAGGTTATAGGTTTTACAAAGATTGGATTAAATGCTGATTATATCTAAATACTCCAGTGGGAATGTTATTAAATGGTCTTTGGAAAGACTGTTTTTTGTGTGTTTTTTTTTGACTTGTGGTATGTTTTTGTTGCTCTTAATGGCATTGTTTCCATTTGGGATACTCAAAGTGAAAGGGATATTACCATGGATTTAGAATTTTTTTTCCTGGGAGAAGTGGGTGGGAAGGAGAGATAGAGTTGGTACTTTGCCACTAATATAGTTTAAGGAAAATAAAATGTCAGCAACATAGTTTCAGAATAACATTTATACAGCAAAATTAATTAAATATGTTTATTATTTGATTAATTTTGTCAGTGTCAGAGTCATCCAACCAAGAGAAGATTGGGAAAATTTCAAAGGATTTTGCTGAAAATCCTAAAATTCAGGTGAAAATTTCAGTATGTAAATGTAGATATAAGAATAAAAATGTGGGGATGAGAGTGGAAGTGGAAAGTATAAATGTTATATGTTTTTGTGACAAAGTATAAATAAAGCAACTGAGAAGTAGGAGGGAAAGGGAGACGGAAGAAAATAGAATTAGCTTATTGATTGTTTTATAAGCAGTAGGCTCTAGTTAAAGTATGGTGGCAAAATCCAATTAACCAACCATATTATACTGAAAGTATATATAAGCTTTATTATGCAATTTTACAAATTGACACTGAAATTATATAGATTTCAGGTGTACAATTCTATAATACATCATCTGTATATTGTATTGTGTGTTCACCACCCAAAATCAAGTCTCTTTCCATCACCATTTATTCCCCCCGCCCCTGCTTGACCTTCTTTTATCACCCCACCCTCCTTTCCTTCTGGTAATCACGATGCTGTTGTCTGTGTCCATGAGATGAGTTTTTTTTTTCTTAATCCTTCCCCTTATTCACCCAGCCCTCCAACCACCTTCCCCTGTAACAGCTTTCAGTCTGGTTTTTGTATCTATGAGTCTCTTGCTATTTTGTTTATTTTAGTCATTAGATTCCACATATAAGTAAACTCATATAACACTTACCTTTCTTTGATTTAGCATGATACGCTCCACTTCCCACTATGCTGTTGTAAAAGGTCAGACTTTGTTTCTTTTTTTTTTAAAGACCACGTAGTATTCCATTGTGTAAATATATCATAGCTTACCATAGCTTTTTTATCCACTCATCTACTGATGGGCACTAGGGCTGCTTCCAAATCTTGGCTATTGTAAATAACATTGCAGTGGACATAGGGACGCATATGTCTTGGGTTTCTTTGGATGTATTCCCAGAAGTGGAATTGCTGGGTCATAAGGCAGTCCCATTTTAAAATTTTTGAGGAAACGCCATACTATTCTCCAGTGTGGCTGCAGCAGCCTGCATTCCCACCAAAAGTGCAGGAGGGTTCCCTTTTCTCTACATCCCCACCAACACTTGTTTGTTGATTTACTGATGGTAACCATTCTGGCAGGTGTGAGGTGATATTGTGTTTTTAATTTGCATTTCTCTGATGATTAGTGACATTGAGCATCTTTTCATATGACTGTCCATTGGCCACCTGTATGCCCTCTTTGAAGAAATGTCTACTCAGGTCTTTTGTCCAATTTTCCATTGAATTGTTTGCTTTTTTTTGGTGTTGAGTTTTGTAAGTTCTTTATTAATTTTGGCTATTAACCCCTTTTCATATGTATCATTGGTGAATATGTTCTCCCATTCATTTTGTGAATGGTTTCCTTTGTTGTGCAAAAACTTTTTAGCTTGATGTAATCCCATTTGTTTAATTTTTCTTTTGTTTCTTTGGCCTGAGGAGACATATCAGAAAAAAATAGAGTTCTTAACTTGAATGGTTTGGATAATAGCTATAAATTATGACTCCATAGCCTCCAAAACAGTGTTTTTCAAATTATAACTTTCAACCCATTATTGGGTAATGGACTCAACTTAGGATTGTAACCAGGATTTTATGCCCCTCCTCCATGATGAAACAGAAAAAAATAGAATAGAATCCTATATAATAAAAGCCTAATATGCTAAGTGTCCAGTCCTCTGGTCGGCCGTTCAACCAATCAAAGCGTAATATGCTAATGATATGCTAAGGCTGCTTAATGTCTCGCTATGACATGCACTGACCACCAGGGGGCAGACGCTCCAACTGGTAGGTTAGCTTGCGAATGGCTGGGGGTTGGGGGGTCAATCAGGGAAAAATGAGACATATGTAAAACTTTAGACCAAAAAAAAAAAGTTGTTTTTGTCTTATTGCTTTTAAATAGTCTCTTGATCTTTAACCTTTGGCACTAGAGGCCTGGTGCACGGATTTGTGCACTGGTAGGGTCCCTCTGCCTGGCCTGCACCCTCTTGTAATTCAGGACCCCTCAGGGGATGTCAGAGAGCCTGTTTTGGCCCGATCCCACAGGCCAGGCCGAGGGACCCCACAGGTGCACAAATTTGTGCACCGGGCCTCTAGTACAATATAATTGAAAATATCTAACTATATCTCATATCTCATGTTGAAAGGCTACAACTTTTTAATGGAAAATTTGTTACTATCATATGCCTGTTTCCTCTTTCTCTCTCTTTCTCTCTCTCTCTAACAAGGAGCAGTAGAAAATACCAAATGTATTTCTTAAGATGGCTTATAGTCAACATTTGAAAAACTTGGCTCTAGAGAGTAACAAGGAGCAGTAGAAAATACCAAATGTATTTTTTAAGATGGTTTATAGTCAACATTTGAAAAACTTGGCTCTAGAGAGTCAGTGATGAATTATACTCATCTTCTATCTCCTTCTCTTACATTTCTTATAAGTCTTGCATTCTACATTCAAAAATGCCTACTGGACATTTTTCTCTGGGTTGTTTAGCTTTTACCTCATATTGATATTCTAAGAACTGAACTCTACTTTCAAACCATTTTATTCTACTAAAATTTTCATTTCTATTTATTCCCTGTCCTCCTAGTTACTCTTGGCCAAACCCCCAGTTACTTTAAACTCTGGCCTGTCTCTTACCTCTCTTCCCATCTTTAATCAGTGGGGTAAAGAGTATGGAACTAACATTAACTGAGTACCTGACATTTATCAGGCATCTCACCACACGTGTTATATATGTCGCTTCATGTAATTCTCACAATACCCTTATAATGAAATTCATAGAGATGGAGTACCTGCCTGATGTCTCACACACACTGTGTTTACCAGTATGTAGAGCGGCTCTTTTAGCTGTCAGCTCAGGTCTACCTGACTCCAAATACAATAGCTTTCTGTTACATCCGGCCACCTTCCCAAATGTGCTCTCTTTAAAATGATTTCTACAGAGTGATGTTAAAGCAGTTACAATCCAGAATAACAATCACTGCATGATCTTGGGTGGCTATCAGGGCCCATATTGCTAAAAGGACATCAGAGCTCTAAACTCTTATTTTACAAAAAAAACCCCCACATAATTAAGACACAAAGGCTAGGAGACTTAACTGAAGCCATACGCTATTCGAGGCAGAGTTTTGGCCAGGATTCAGGTCTTGATTTTAGTACAGTGCTCTTTTCATCTTTCTTACTATATCCTCTGGAACTAGAACAAAGGGTGAAAAGGCAAAACACCCTGAGCACCCCATGGTGTCAGAGTCTTGAGATGCATTTGATTCCTTATCAAATGCTTAGGATCATAAATCCTTTGAGATTTTTTTTTTCTGAATCATCATAGGTCCATGTTCTCTAAAAAGCCTGTATTGGCCAATGCTATGTGCATTGTTTGGAATTCTTTCAAGGAAAGAGAATATCGAAATCCCATAACTGGACCCCCTAATGACTTAAGGATTTTAAGTATTAAAGACACAGGCTCACAGAGTCTTGTTTTTTGTCTTCCTTTTAAGGGTTCCAGCTGATCAAGCAAGGGCAGGGTTTAAGATAGTCAAGCTCAAAATTGTCCAACCAGCATGTGGGTTTTATATGCCAGCTCTTCATCCTTACACTTTATCTCTTGATATGCTCAGTTATTGCAGGTTAGGTTTCCTGACTCATTCATTCATCTCAACTTTTAGTGGATCTGTTATAGTCTTGAATTTGGCTCAGTTCAGGAAAAACCCACTGTTACATTCTCAGAAATGTGTTCTTCATTTACTTTCTTTGTTGAGAATTAAGAGGTGCTTAGTTCAGGTTTCTGGCTGTTTTGCACATAGCACTTGGTGAGGATGGCATGATTAAATAATCTCTTTAATATTGGGCTCCCAGTCTTCTTGAAACAAGAGGTGTATCAAAATTGGAATCTTGCCCTAGCCAGTTTGGCTCGGTGGGTAGAGTGATGGCCTGTGGACTGAAGGGTCCCAGGTTTGATTCCTGTCAAGGGCACAATCCCCAATGGGGGGGGCATGCAGAAGGCAGCCGATCAATGATTCTCTCTCATCATTGATGTTTCTATCTCTCCCTCTTCCTTCCTCTCTGAAATCAATAAAAATATATTTTAAAAAATTGGAATCTTTATTTGAACACATTCTCTTTATGACAGAAATCACTTCAAAATATGAAAGAGTTTTGGCCTATTGATGGATTTACCTGAATTTTTAGATTAAGGCAAACCCTGTAAAGAGATGATTTTGGCAAACTCCTACATGCAGACTAGTCTAAAGTAAGCTTACAGTATAGTTCTTTGGTTTGCTGTGGTTTAAAATCATTGATCATTTCAGAAGAATAGGCCATTAGATATGAGACCATGAATAATTGTATTTATCAGGTGGGAAGTTTCATTACTATCCTGAATTCAGTACTTGTTTGATTTTACTTAGAAGTAAGACAGCATTCCAGAACAAATGGGGAAGCTAAACCCTGTCCCACACTCCTATGTGCCGTGGTCTTTTCTACCCTGTGCTTAGACCCCTGCCAACCCCTTCCAACACCCATCTGAGATTTCTACCCAGTCAGCTCATCTTCCATAAATTCTATCCAGTACAATAACAAACTTCTTAAGCTGCGAGAGAGTCCTTGTCAAATCCTTAGGACCAGAAGTCCTATGAGATGTCCTCCTGAATCATCATGAGTAATATGTCTCTAAAAGCCCTTCTTTAATGGTCAAATGATGTGAGTTATTTGTCTGTAGTTACTTTGAGAGAATAAAATTGTCAAAATTCCCAGCTGCACCATGAAAATTAATTTTATTGCACTAGCCCACACACATAGCTCAGCATTCTCAGAGCAGATACACTCAAGTCCACACAGTTTAGTATTTAATTCTTCTCTAATTGTTTTGAATGTTATTTTTCACATCCACATCTAGACAAAAATCTATATTTGTTAAAAATCCATTATGTAAGGCACTGCTTGGCCCTGGCATAGATTTTTTTAAAAATGAAGAAATAGTCACTGACCTCAAATTATTGACCCATCCATTCATCAGATACCTGTCTATTGAGCATTTTCTGTGGGCTAGCCCCTGTGTTAGGTATTGGGAATATTACATTAATGAAAAATTACTTGGCTGTAATTGACAGAAACACTAACCAACATGTGCTTAAACCAGAGGTCAGCAAACTTTCTGCAAAGGGCCAGATAGTAAATATTTAAGGCTATTTTACATGGTCTTTATTGAAACGATTCAACTCAGCCATTGTTATAGCAGCTAGAGACAATGTAAGTGAATGGGCATTGCTATATTCCAATAAACCTTTATTTACAGGAACAGGAAGTGGGCCAGATTTGGCTCAAGATCATAGTTTGCTGGTTTAAACAGATAGGACTTGATTATTCTTGGGTAGTAAGATGTCATAGATACTATTGGACGTGAGGCTCAATCATGTTACTGCCACTGTCCTTGAAATTTTCTTGGCTTTTCCTTATAACTGCTATCCTCCAGCTATAGTGATGTCACTCAAGGTAGGAATAACAGGGAAAGGAGAAGGGCTAAGCCACTGATGAATATTGCTTTTTATTGAAGTCCTCACAGCAGACTTTCTCTAATGTCTCACGAGTCATAACTCCTAGCTGTAAGGAAGGCCGGCAACATAAGCACTTGTGAACTTCATTAAGTCTCATAATGTATATGGACACATACAGACATTTACTTTTTCAGAAAGAAAACGTTGCTGTTTTCCATGTTTCATTTGCTCTGGCTGGTTCAATTTCTGGCGGAGGCTTCAGAGATTGCGGTTGATGGGTCATTGCTAGCCACAGACCCTATCAGAAGGAAGTCAGGAAGAGGGATAAGCATGGCAGTGGCCCAGTGGGTGGGTTTCAGATGAACAGTTAAGTGTAGAAAAGGGAAGTGTTCAGAGAGATTAAATGCCCTTCAAATAGTTGGCTGCTCAGTAGGGATGGAGCTTATTCATTGACCTCCCAAAGCTTCCTCATATATGAGGCAGTGATTTAGCTGGATTGTCCTAGTAACATATAGACTCTTCAGAAGCAATAAGCGTTCTAAGGAAGATAGACACGCATGAGCCTGAGGACCTTTTTGGCACGAGGAATCAGCCTTTGCAGCATCAGGCCTGCCAGGCTCGTCTGATGAATTGGAAGTACTGCAGCCTCCTGGGCACCCGTGGGCAGACAGACAGGACAGATGGCAGCTGCAGATAATGCATCCATGCTCACAGAGGGAAATCCTCTTGCAGCAGTGGTGAGGCAGCTGAAGGAAATGTATTTTAGGCAGAAATTTCCTTTGTACATTACATTGAACATTGTGGGATTCGAAATTGGAAATTCTTTTACAAGTTTCCACTTGGGTTGGTAGCAAGTTTTTCTTTTTTTCTCATTTGTGTAGCTCTTCCTAAGTCTTCACTATGAACCAGGCTCGCCCATGGAGTTTACTTAAATGCTCACTCTCAGGCCTTACGCCCAGAGACTCTGACTGAGGAGGTGGCAGTTGGGTCCCAGGAATCGGCCCCTTCGGGATTGTTTGACTACAGGGAGAAAAACACTGATCTGGGGGCTGTGAGGGGTGGCCAGCGCCACCCAAATCCCCCTTCTAAGAAGGATTGTTAACACTGCGCCTGGGGACTCTGTGAGCAGGCAGCCTTCAGCTCTCAGCCCGTTAGGGAGGGCCTCAGCTACACAAAGCCCCCTTGCCAACATCCTACATCTGGTGACTGATTCAGGTAGAGTATAAATACCAGGCCAATCTGATGGGCCATGTTAGCTCCAGAGCATCCCATGGGGTCAGCTGAGGCTATGGGCCTTGTTTCACGCTCACCTTCCACCAGAGTTGGTGCTGAACGTACTTTCCAATAAATTTCCGCATAGATTCTATCTCAGAGTCAGCTTCCCAGAGAACCTGACTAGACAGGTGCTCATTCAGGCTCTGCAGTTGTGTGAATCCAAAGCAGAGAGTAGAAGAGGAGAGAGCTCCATTGTAACCTCATCTACCCACCTTCCCCCACCCCACCCACCACCAGCTGGCCCTCTGCCATGTTATATATCTTCTCTGTTACCTTCTGCAAACTTCTCATTTTTTCCTTACCCAAGGTATATTCTTGGTTTATTCACTTGTAATTCAACAAAGCTTTGTTAAATAGATTTTAATCAATTTTTTCCCATTTGAAAACATTACAGTCTGAAAGAAATACAGACTACACAAATGAGATTTGTTCTAAGATTTCCTCCTCTCTAGAGAGATCATGCTTTATAAATCTCTCTCTGACTTTGTGATATGAATCCCAAAGTGAACTGTTATAAGGTTTGAGTCTATTTGTTAACGCTTTCCTTTGCTTCACCTTCCTTCCATCCACCTTCCTCCCCCACCTCATCTACCATCCATCATCCAGGATGCAAGATAGAACAATGATTAAGAACAGAGACTTCCTTGTCAAAATAACTTGAAATACATAGCGAGAACTCAGTAATAACTGAGCAAATATTTATAGAGCACTTATTCTATACCATGTTCTATTGACTTACTCCTCACACAATCCTATGAGGTAGATACTACTAATCTCACTCTACACATGAGGAAACTGAGGTACAGAGAGATTAAATAACTCCTGGGTCCCATAGCTAGTAAGTGGCAGAGTTGAGACTCAAATCCAATTGCCTATACTTATAAGCTATCAAATAGAGTAAAATTAATACTTTGTTAATAATTACGAAGTCACCACAAGTATTGTTAATATGTGGAAAGCAACTACCTTTATTCTCTTATCAAACATCTCTCAGTGCCTTCGAAACATTCCTCATTTCAAAAGTTAGTGATGGAGGTCCAATAAGACAATATCCACCAGTCATTGAGCAATGCACTTACCGTATTTCCAGGCTCAGTGGACATGGGGTGATGCTTCAGCAAGCTTCATTCACATTACTCAAATGATTAAGGTTGTTATTTTGAGAAACATATACAATTATTATTTTTTTTTTTGCAGAACTGTCTATGTTTCTTCAAAGTCCCAACCTTTTTGACACAGGTTGCTTTCTGCAGACCAACTGTAATTGTTCTTCCGTTCAACATCTAAATATTCCTGGCAGATCAGAGTCTCAGCAATGTTTATAAGGAAAACAGCCTTTAGAACTCCTTAGATGGCTGCTCTTGGTTTACATTTTCATTCTCTTAGTGCATGTCCCTATTTATACCAGGCCTAGAAAAAAGGGGAAAAGCCAAATATTGAAGCAAAACTTTAGAAATGAGAGGAATTCCAGCTGCTTCAGCAAAAGGAAGCAGCTGGATTAAAGCAATGTAAATTATAAAAACTAGATTACCCTCCCTTGCTGAAGACCAAGAGCTTTAAGATATTTGAGATAAAAATGGAATTATCTGATTTTAATTTCAATTTAGATTAAGGCATCATCTAAAATGAAGAGTTTTAAAATGTCATAGTGAAATTTATTCTAAGTTTTAATCTTAAATATTTTCCAGGCAGTGGATTGGCTATTTTTATGTGTTGAAATAATTAAGTGGATAGTGGGAAATAGCCATTTTGCCTTCAATGAAAACACTTCTGGAACATATACCCTTTCCCCTCCCCAAACCCTTCCCAGAACTTTGCAGTCTTTTAATTGTTTCTGCTAATATAGAGCTTAATATTTATCAGTTGCAGATATTTCAGCTTCCATTATTCTCCCATCAAACTGGAATGAAATGGTCTTTTTAAAGTGACCTTCAAAAGTATGCGGAGAGAAGAGAAGACGAAGGAAGGCACTGGATAATTTTTCTTTTTTTATCAGAAGTAAAAAAATGTTTTATGTACCCCATTACTAAGTGCTGGAATCAGCATCGTTATCATCATTAAAATGAACTATCAATTACTAGAGGTTTACGATGTGCCAGTTACAGGGCTACACAATTTATCTTTCTTTTCTTTAACTTCTGACCCAACATTGCTCAGTATGATTTTCTGCTCTCCTATTGAATTTGTTACAGCCACCAGCTAATTTTCAATTAATTTCAATTCAGAAACTAATTTATGCATCCATTTATTAAAACATTGTTGAACATCTACTGAAAACTAGGCACTGTGTGAGGTGCTCATAGCACATTAGGGGAGATGGACTTACTCATAAAGAATCACAGTAAAGCAAGATACATTTTAATGTGGGTGCTCTCTGGAAAGAGGAAGTGTCCATTGCTGTTATGAAAGAATTTCAAGGGAATCAGGGATCCTCATGGGAGAAGAGAAGGAGGAGATGCTGAATTGGTCTTAAATGAGCAGATGTTTTCTAGCTTTTGCTTGATTTTTCTACTGTACTCCAACTAGCCTTGAATACTGCTCAGACATGTTTTGGGGTATCTGTCTAGACCAGTGGTTCTCAACCTTCCTAATGCCGCTACCCTTTAATACAGTTCCTCATGTTGTGGTAACCCCCAATTTCATTGTTACAAATTGAACATAATTAAAGCATAGTGATTAATCACAAAAACAATATGTAATTATATGTGTGTTTTCCGATGGTCTTGGGCGACCCCTGTGAAAGGGTCATTTGACCCTCAAAGGGGTCGCAACCCACAGGTTGAGAACCGCTGGTCTAGACAATCCCCACAATTGTAGGTCATGTTTGCAATCAGCAGCCATTAATGAGTTTTAAGAAGAGCATTGACACTATCTGATTTAAGTAGCATTAAATGAATTCATTTCAAGGAGTAAGAGAGTGTTCTAGCAGTGGGCATTTCTAGCACTTGCTGTAGGCTGGCCTGATCAAGCTATTGCACTACATGTGTGTGTGGATTTAACATGGCCAAATCTGGCCCTTTTGGGGACCCCACCTATTACCTAGGTATCCAAAATTCAGTGGCATAGGAAGTTAGTGGTAATCATAATAGAAATATTTATAGATCCCTGTTTATGTGCCAGGCTGTAAATATTTTTAAGATAACTAATTTTATTTACTCCTCATGTAAACTAAATATTAATTAACAATTGGGGGGTCATTATCACCCCCAAGTAAAGAGATTTTCCATACTGGCCCTAAATTGCAGACAGTAGGTAGTGGAGCTCAGATCCAAATTCTAGTTAGTCTAACTCTAAAGCCAGAATAGTTAACCCATCTTTTATCTTGTCTCCTGTTCTGCTAGAACTGACTGGGACTTCTGAGACAGATCAAGTCCTACACTCTCATTTTAGAGGTGAGGCAGGCATGGCCAAGTGTTAAGTGGTCTGGGCAAGGTCAATCAGCTGCTAGTTGGTGGCATAAAGCTTGTTTAAGACTCTGTACTTCTTAGCTATCACAGAAGCATTGAACAGCATATGCCCTGGTATTCCATGTTCTGGTGCTAGTTACTAACATCTTGTCATAAGATTCTTTGGTTTTGAGACACTGCCAGACAGCCCACTCTTGCATTAATGACAAAACAAGATTAGTTCACTGAAGAATGAAGAAGGAAAAATGACTGTCTGTGGGAGGGAAGCCATGGAAAGGTAGCTTGAAATCATGTGGTCCTTCACATGTCCAGAGCAACCCCCGGAAAATGAAAGGCTTCCTGAGATAACGAACATGTTCATGCTTTTGGTTAGTTTGTATCTTCATTCCAGCAAGAAAATACCTGATAAAACTCCAACCTTCTTTCTCCCCAACTGGCTTTTCATCTGTGAACACCAACCAGGGGTCATTTTATTTTTAATGATATATAGCTCCTAGGCTTCAGCTTCCTATGACAGAGGAGAGGTTAATTATGAATGTCAGAATGATGTTGGGTCAGTCATTCCCAAAGTGTGTTCCCAGAACACCAGATCTGCAATATGCTAATAGGACTAATGTGACAAAAGGGTTCTGTGGCCAAATGTGTTTGGGCAAGGCTGGACAATTGAAATATATATATATTACTATAAGAAATCTCTTAAGGTCTTTAATATGTATCATTAATATCAAAGACAGGGATATAGAATGAAGCATTTCCTGATTATAATTGACCGTGGAGACCTTCTCTCAGGGTTTCCCCTAAATCTTACACAGCTGTCAGTGCTGTCCCATCTCTGATTCTCAGATACTCGGTCTGCCGCAGCTAGACTTGCTCTATATAAATGAAGCCCACTCCACACGTAACAGTGAGGTCCCCCATCCCTGCTACTCAATCAGTTTCCTAGCATTTCTTCATCTCCCAGCTTTTCTTTCCTCCGCTTTTTTCTTCCCCTTGCTAGTATCAGCACATGGCAAAAACTTAAAAATGCAGCTTGATATACAGGGGGAGAAATATATAGTCTGTGTAATAACTTCAGAGGCACAGAAAAGGCACGTTTGCTCCCAAATAGCTGTATTTCGCTGAAGCCTGTTGCATGTCTTGAAAGATAGTGATTCATAGCCTTAGAACTGCCTTAGAGAGAAGATGTTCTAGCCATTGATGGAATCTGGTAAATTGAGGTTTTCTAATTCTCTGGTTGTTTCCCCCTGAAAGGTTTTAGAGCGAGGGCTCTGAGAGGGAGGAGTGCTGAAGGCTGTTGCACTCGCCTGGAATCCTGTAGCCCAGTCCCCTGCTTGCCAGCTCTGTCCTTGCTTGATTGGTGTAGTCCTGATTCCTCACCCACATTATTTTACTTCTGGAAACCTCATAGCACGCAGCATAGGTCTACACACTCTGGAACTTGAGGGTTGAATCAGGCAGGCAAATCTTCTTGTCAATTCACACAGCATTTTGGCCTTTTAGGTCAAATAGTAATAACAAATATTAAAACAGTAATACCAGTTACTAAACAGTAAAACCAGTTTGTTTTGATGCCACCTTAATTTACATGACACTTAAAAGTAACTGGGATCATAGTCACTTTTAAAAGGGGTCTTTAGGATGCTGTTAGGTAGCTAACAGCTACAACAGTGGATGGACATTTATCTCAGTGTGCGCTTCCTGGCTTCTGACCCCACTATGTCCAGATCAAGAAGAAGGAGGGAAGGGGAGAGAGAGGAAACTGGAGCAACTGAGTGTGCAGTGGGGTAGGAGATTAAGGAATTAGCTGTCCTAGCACATGGAGACATTGAATCTCATAACACTGAGTGTTACTGCTGTCTTTTAGAGAGGAGTCAGACAGACAAGAGAGAGTAAATGACCTGTCTACAGTCACTGATCAGAGTTTGGACCAGAGCTTAAGCTCTGTTTGGTTAGACCACACTGCCAATAACCTATAGGCTGGTGGTGTCAAAAGGGTGATGGAACCAGAATAAAATGGGGGCAGAGCGCTTCTATTCTCTGCCACCTCCATTCTCCCACTGACCCTTTCCGCACTCCCTTCTTTCACATCTTTCCTTCCTTTTTTCTCCTTTTGTTATAAAAAACCAGCACGCTCTTCTCCTGTTAAAGAAGCAAAGAAGTAGCTTTCTTTCTTATCTTATTTCTTTATTCTTTTTTACATTCTCCCCCCCCTCCTCCATGATTTTAGCTGTTAACTCATTTCTTTCCTACACTTTGAATGTTTCTTTCCAAGGTGTCAGTTTCCACATTATTTTAGCTGTTAACTCATTTCTTTCTTACACTTTGAATGTTTCTTTCCAAGGTGTCAGTTTCCACAACTTCAACTGATTTACTCAATGTTTCTTGGTTTTATTCAATGGCCATGTGTCAGAGCACTGCCCAATTCCAGGTGTTGCAATTCCCAAAAATCTCAGTATGCCCAATGCAGTCCTCTGGTCCCATCTTGAACCAAGATTTTGATTTATATGTAACAAAATTATCAGGGGGCCCATTGCTATGACAACTGCTCTCTAAGGAGGGTGAAGCTCACATGTTCCTGCTGAAGAGTTTGTTTGGTTTGGGGAATGAGGGTAACCTGAGGCAGAGTTTTGCTGACTTGTCTTGGGAAAGCTTTAGGGCTTTGCATAACTGAAAGAAAAGAATTTGAAGTTCCATGAAGAACAGGGTGAGATAAAATAGGAGGATGGATAAAAAAAAAAAAAAAGAAGCCAGAAAGATGGGATACAGTTAGTTTCCTAGAAGCAGCCCCTGAAAACTGCCCCAAGTGAGGTGCCTAAAAGACATTTTAAGAACAGAAATTCATAAAAGTTGTGATGTAACACCCTCTTCTGTTTCTACCTCAACCCCCAAATCTTAAGTTCTGAATTACAACCACACATGTTTTGGGGATATGTTCGATTGACTGATTGGAAATTGCTTATAAGGCTAAGTTTGACAGTTAGGGAAATTCATTGCAGAGCAAAGAAAACAAGCACATGAGAGATAGGAGCCTGGAGCAGAGGTGACCATGAGAGTGAGGCTGCCCAGGAATCTGAAGGAAAGTTTGGAGGGAAGGCAGATGTTCTGGACTTGCACCGGGCATGAACGGGGATTGGAGCTCATTTGATCTATATCTCAAGGGGCCAGGATTTCTTGGCCAACATCTGGTTTACACATATATGATTAGAACACTGATGGGTTTCCTGGGGTCCAAATTATAAGCACAGAACATCTGCTTCTCATAAGCTGCTGAGAGAGAAGGTCAAAGAGACTCTTATCTCAGGACAATGGCATGTTTACTTTTCATTTAGGAAGAAGGCCTTGGAAAAATCAAATGGATAAACTTGTTAGTACAGCAAATGCGAAAAACCTGAGAAGAGTCTCTTAACTTGAGAGCTCATTGCCAGCTGGCGCTCTGCAGCTGCCTGAGGACTTGGAGAAGGGCTGGCCTGGGAAGATTAGCAACCATTTCCACTCACAACTGAGCAGGGGTGCCAGGTAGGGAAATTGTTGGCCTCACAATGGGAAGACACTCTTCTTAATAAGATAGGATTGTTTTTTTTCCTTTTAGAATCGACCCAAATGGCTCTGTGCTCACCATAAACCAGCATTACCCCCTTTCTGATTAAAAGTGTTGGAAAGCTGACTTGGGCGTGTTGGCAAGCAGGACTCAGTGGTCCTCAGTGTCTTTCAGTTGTGAGCAATGAAAGTTTCCAGCAAAGAGGGCATCCGCAAATACAAATGCCTACCAGTAGGAAACATTTATATACCAAGCACTGTGCCAAGTAAATGCATCACTTGCATCCCTTAATAAAATTTAATTCTCAACACAGATACTATTGGTAGTTGGTGGAAGTCCTGTGATTGCCTCACATGAGCAAATACTGACATTTTAGGCCGTTGGCAATGACTGAAAGCAATCAGTCACCATCACTGTTGATTGATTAAGAATCAATTTAATTTTTACTGCATTGTCCTAGCTCACAGAGCAAATCAAATACAATACCTTTTATAGCTGACCTGCAAGGGTTTTGTGTGTGTGTTTTTTTATTTTGTTTTGTTTTTAATATGAACTTCTTTATTGATTACTCCTGAAGTCCTTGAGGTAGTTCTGTGGAAGCAGGAAAAAGAAAACCCAGTACTGGGTTAAAGACAGGAAACTGGCCTATGTAAACATGGATAAATAACAATATTTCTTAGTCTCATATTTCTTATCTGTAAAATAAGGGATTTGGAGTCTTTTCTGGCCTCTCCAGCTGAAATACCTCTTTTGATGTTTTAGAGCCCCAGGAGCCATTACTTTTTCTCCCGCATGGATTTGCCTGATTCCTGACACTGTCACTTATATAAATCAGGGATCAAGTGTGGACTGAATCATTCAACCCAGGACCAGGACACCCAGGGTCTTCAAACCAGCCCAGTAGTCGTTTCTTTCTGTTCTCTGTCTTCTCAATTGGAAATAGAAACCATCTCCTCCTGTTCTAAGTAACAATAAGTAGAATATACTCAAATCTCATCAAGCCCCATAGGATATAGGGCAGAGTCTGCTAATAGGGCATTACAGTTATTGTGGGTAGAAGTCCTGAACATGTAATTTCAGAAAAGCAAGTTACAGAATAAGTACAGTGTAACACCATTTATGTGACACACAACAATTTTATATGTGTGTGTATATGCCTATAAATGCATAACGATTAGGGGTAATGTCAAAGGGGTTTTTAGGTTTACCTATACTTACATTTTTTATAAGAGAAAGATATTTTTATTTGAGTCATTAAAAGCAATAAAACTACTGGAATTTTTGTTGGTGGTGCAATGACTTTCCGTATTAACTTTTCAAAAATGGACTAGAAGAAATCACCCATTGAAAGAGCTGATGAATGTGTGTATGGTGGAAAGGGGTATGGTTGTTGGAAGCATGCTATAGATGGGCAGAGTGATATAGAGAAATGATATGGGTATGTATTGCTGTATTTTGGGGACTTGGATACCAACATCTTCTTTTGGTCTAATTCTTGCTTTGTCTTCTGAGGATACGATGAAGGTAATTTTGGAATGTGGGTCTTGGCTGGACTCTCCAGCAACTATGGGGGTTGGTTACTAAAGTCATCTCAACCCTGTCAGATCAGTGGATCTCATTCCACAACCTTTTTTCCCTGGCTATATCCTAAGTCTGTACAGCAAAACACCAAATTCTGTAGAAATGACAACTTAAGTAACCATCAAGGGAACCTTTCAGTGTCTTGAGATACTTGAACTTTAGGGGAAATGATGTTGCTTTGAGGAAAGAGGCCCAGAATGCTTTTCTTGAGAGGTGGGGAAGATGATATGGTGTCTGGGAAATTGAGTACAGATGTCAGTGTATGTGTTTGTGTTGGATGTTGAAGGGAGGAATACTATGCTCCTCAGTATTGTTTCTTTTGGTTTTATAGAAATTAATAGCTACATATTTTTCAAAAACTTTTTGTATTCATTATTTTCATTATATCCTTAGCAAATATTAGGGAGAGGAATCTGGGACTCAGAGGAGTAAAATTATTTGCCAGAGGAAATGCCAACTGGACTTCTGCCCCAGCTCACCTTATCACCATCCTGCTGATACCCCAGCTCTGCTGCTGGCAGAGGACTGGGAGGGCCTGGTCGGATGGCACAGTTGCCTGCATAGAATTATTATAGTTAAAGGAAGTAGGATACAAACGGACTGGGAGGGCCTGGTCGGATGGCATAGAATTATTATAGTTAAAGGAAGTAGGATACAAATAGCACTCAGTACCCTGCTGGCCATATGATGGGCCCACAAGAAATGGCAAATGGTATTGTTGTTATGTATTGCTCCAATTATTTGAGTTTTCAAAAAGAACAGACAAGCCTCCTGACTTTAAGCTTCTCTGACATGGTTCTGCAGTGTCTCCCCCTCACCCTCACCCTGAACCACTCCTACACCTCCTGAGCTTTGCTTTGGGTACCTAGATGAGCATGATTTACATTTCAGCTCTGGTCACTAGGACTAGAGACCCGTTGTTCAGTTGCCTGAACAGTTTACAGTCCCTGACAAAGATTGAGGGCTTTGGCCTTTAGCTGTTCCAGGAGGCAGTGGTGTATATCTGAATAAACTTGGCTTAATCACGGAGTGTCATGGTTGGGAGCAGTTTATCAGTGACATAACATCAAACAAATAAATGACTCCTGGAAAACAGCTCATTCTAAAGCCAGCTGCATTTTATGCTGAGCTTGATTTCACTGTGATTAATGAGAATGTGTTCCCTCATCTTCTGAAATCAGAAGAGCAGCTTCTCAAGGCCTTCCTCCTCCCAGCACCGTCTCACCATTAATCTATGGGACTCAAGATGGTTCCATGTCTTGGGAAATGCCCCGTCCTTCACCAATAAATAGGATGGTAATAATTTGTGTGCCATCATAAGTCTCAGTCTCCTTCTGCTGTGAGAGTGTAGCTTCAAGTCAACACAGGTAATCATTTCCCCCAGTAATGCCTTATGTACGTTAGCACTGTTAGGTCCCCTTGAAGGAATTCACTGGTATCAAAGAGGGGAGCTATTTCTCTCAAGAAGGGTTCTAGCTTTTCTACATAACTGAGGCCTAAATTCCATGTTCCTTGGGTTTTGCCATTGAGTGTACCTCTTGACTTGGTCCTGCCATATTTTCTCTTTATTATAACCCAAGTAAAATATTCTCAAATAAAAGATTCAAACAATACAGAAGCATACAGAGGAGGCGTGGCAGTCTAGTCACAGTGAGTAGTAGTCTGTATGCATCTTCCTGGCCTTCACAAACACATGACATACATGCAAAATCCATACTTCTGCTAGTTAATTATTTTATAGGCATGTGATCGTTCTGAATGTAATATTCAGCAACATGCTCAATACTCAGATTTTTCAAAATTGTGAAATATTTCAGGCACATAGAAAATAATAAAATAAATATCCACATACCCACCACCTGAGATTTGTGAATGGCTACATTTTGCTTTATTTGCATCATATGTTTTAATGAAGTTATACATTAGAGATATATATTGATGCTCCCACTATACCGTGGGTTTATCCCTTCCCTGCTGCAGAAGTCATCTCTATTCCAAATTTGGTGCTTTTTCACCCCCAATGCTTTTTTATATTTTTACTAAAATTTTTGAGGTTTAATTGACATGTAATATTATATGTTTTAGGTGCCCAATATAATGATTTGTTATTTGCCTATATTGTGAAATGATCACCACAATGTCTAGTTAACACGCGTCACCATATATAGTTACAATTTTTTTCTTGTGATGAGAACTTTTAAGATCCACTCTTAGCAACTTTCAAATATGCAGTACAGTATTATCAACTATAGTCACTGTACACTGCATCCCAATGACTTACTTGTTTTATAACTGCAAATTTGCACCTTTTGACCCCTTCACACATTTCGCCTACTTTCTGCCCCTGACAACCACCACCAATCTATTCTCTGTATCTATGATAAGATCTATGAGGTTGTTTTTTTTTTAGATTCCACGTGTGAGATAATACAGTATTTGTCTTTCTTTGTCTGACTTCTTTCACTTATATAATGCCCTCAATGTCCATCCAGGTTGTTGCAAATAGGAAGATTTTATTCTTTTTTATGGCTAAATAATATTCAATTTTATATACAAGGAAAATAATACAATTATTAATAAATAATAATATAAAAATAAACTCTGCATGTTGTGTACCCAAAACTATAAACCTCCCTTTGCCCACCTGTGTGTGTGTGTGTGTGTGTGTGTGTGTATGTATACATTTTCTATATCCAGTCTTCCATTGATGGGCACTTAGGTTGTTTTATATCTTGGCTTTTGTGAATATGTTGCAACAAATGAACAAATGCAGGGATCTCTCTCTCTCTCTCTCTCTCTCTCTCTCTCTCTCTAGGCTTTTATTATATAGGAGATATATATATATACACACACACACACACATATACACACACACACACACACACACACACACACACACACTAGAGGCCCAGTACATGAATTCATGCACTGGTGGGGTCTGACCAGCCGGCCCACCCCTATTGGGGCCGGGGCTGATCAGGGGCTGGCTGGGGGGAGGGGCGGCGGGTGGTTGGATGGGTGGCCCTGCTCTCTGGTGGTAGAACTCCTGGTTGAACTCCCAGTTGAAGGGACAATTTGCATATTAGCCTTTTATTATATAGGATATTCTCAAAAATATATATATATATTGAGTTAGTGTCAGGAGAGGCAGAAGGTATTTTAATATCAGGAGCTCCTAGTCCTTGGAAGTTTCCTTCCATTCTGAGCAAGCTCCAGCTTTGCACTTGATGATGAGTTTCTAACCGAGCAGCTGGATATGCAGGAGGTGAGGTGAGGAATCTGCATTACTGAAGAGGGGCTAGGGCAGGGGTGGGCAAATTTTTTGACTGGAGGGCCACAATGGGTTCTTAAACTGGACCGGAGGGCCGGAACAAAAGCATGGATGGAGTGTTTGTGTGAACTAATATAAATTTAAAGTAAACATCATTACATAAAAGGGTACGGTCTTTTTTTTTTTAAGTTTTATTCATTTCAAACGGGCTGGATCCGGCCCACGGGCCGTAGTTTGCCCACAGCTGGGCTAGGGCCTCATGAGAGGCATCTTCAGCCATTCCTTCATGATACAGACCTAGGAAGGCCTTCCCATTGTGTGCCTGATTCTAGGGTGATATTTACCAAGAAACTCCTTGATTTCTTCTCGTAAACCTGATTGATTTATGTAGCAGTAAATTCCCGCTCAGAAATTTCCCCCTGAAGCATGCCTGGGGTCCTCTGGGTGAGGAGGGTCTAATGTTTTGGTACTTAAAGACTGGAAGGCTCATGGAACTTCATGTCCCCTGTGTGCAGTATTTGGTGCTGCACAGGAATCTGCTGGAATTGATGTGCTCTGCTCCCTGTTCACCCTCTCTTTCCTTTCCCTCGTACTAGGAGGCAGAAGGAGCGTGAACACCAATAGGATTTGTACGTATTCGTTATATTCTCTCAGTGTAATCCAAGTGATTCTCTTAGATGACTGCAGAACAGCAGCAATCAGCAGCCACTGTCCTCGAAGGTCAAGCACAAGCTTAAATTCTGGCTTTGAAGTTGGAAGAAGGAGATTCTCAAGTGATAAAATAATGCATTTTCTAGAACACAAGTTCATATCATTTTGCTAAATGGAAACCTGGCCACCTTATCTTAAACTTTTTGGGTTTTGAACCAAATAATTTAGGTTTATATTAGCTCAGGTTTTATTAAGTTCATGAGGAAACTATTAAAACACTGGCCTTTAACATTAGCCAGAACTTATCATTGCTCTAACTCCTTTTCTAAGAACGTTTTGGCATATCCCAAATTATTTAAAAGGTTTTAAAATCAATACATCACAAGCTTCCTACCAAGTGATTTGACTGCATCCACTTTTGAGATTAAGTTTTAAAATGAAATAGAATCCGTAAGGATTTTATGACTAGGCATATGGGAAATATTTTAGGCTGGCTTTGATGTGGAGGGGCTAGTTGAAGCTGGAACATGGAGTCACTGTTTTACTTTTAATATAAATTTTGACCACATCAGTGATTAGTTTTTAAAAACTTAATTGTTTGATTCATATGTTCTAATATCCTGATAAACTGTTCAGTAGTAGTTTGGTTATTTTGGCCATACAAAGCCAATTTAAACAACATTGTAAGATTTGCCTAAAAATCCATTACTTAATTTTTTTAAACTCACACATTCTGATATGGTAGAATATTAGTAAAAATGTCATAGAGGATTTATGTAATTTGAGTTTTCTTTTTTTAAGTATGTGTATTATTCATCTATTTCCTAGTCTATATCTTCACCAATTCAAATTGAGTTAACCTATAATTTTTAGAACTGAGAGATTTGATGATGAACTACTGGATAGCTTTCTTGAGGAGATGTGCCTCTTTCATGAGATGCTACTATTTTAATTAGTCTTTAGTTGCCTGTAAGTACAGATTGGACCCAGTAGATCCAGTATGGACTATTTTCATATAGAAAGAGCTTCCTTAGGTTTATGGCACTAAGCTCAACCCTTTGATCACACACACATTGCTTGGTACCTTTAGGAGATTTGCTTTGGGGATTGGGGCTTAATCTGATGAGTTTTTTAGAATAAGAAGGACACCCTGGCTGGTTGCTCAGTGGTTAGAGTGTTGGCCCATGGACCAAAGTGTCATGGGTTCGATTTAAATGCATGTACAGTTGTAGGTTCAGCCCCCCACCCCAGTCAGGGTGCAGGAGGTAACCAATCAATGTCTGTCTGTCTGTCTGTCTGTCTCTCTCTGCCACCCCTCTCTTTCCTTCCTCCCTTTCACTCTCTCTAAGAATCAATGGAAAAAAATGTCCTCGGGTGAGGATTTAAAAAAAAAAGGATAAAAAGGACTAATAGAAGGACAAGCAAGGATTCAATGGGGACTGAAAGTAGAGATTCACACTTCTACTTAGAAGCCCACTAAGTGGAAAATGGACCTCTGAGAGAGGTAACCTTGGTTAAGGTCAAGCAGGACACTCCTGGCTGGGAATGATAGGAACGCTTTCAAGTCTGCAAAGAGGCACAGACTTAGGTGACCCGAAAAACAAATGTTATCAGTAAGTCTCTAGAACTGTGTGACGAAGAGGATGCCCAAGATCGACAACTGGCATAGTCTGTTCTCCTTAGCAGTTGTATTTCTTATTGCAAAGTAATATATTGGCTTTCTGACACATAAGTTTAATTTTTCCTCCTGTGGCCTGAATGAAGCAGGATTTGTGATTCCTTGAAGATTCTTGGCTTGTAACCTTGACAGAATATCCCCAGGGAACTGGATGGTCTGCCTGTCAGCACAGTGGGGCAGGGCTCTAACTGATAAGGTTAAAGCTCATTGATGATACATTTAGCCTCAGGTATGAAAATGTCAAGATAATTAGTATGGGAAGATGGCAAGTTTTCCCTCTTTGCTAATGAGACTGAAAGAACACTAAAAAGGATGGTAGAGATGGAAACATTAGAAAGAATTAGGAGAGCTTGCATAAAAATGCAACAGATCAGTAATCTTGATCATTTAAACCCTCAAATTTGTTTGGTCCCAGTTGTCTTCACCATCATCAGATTCATCAAGAAATACTATTGTGGAAAAAAAGAGAAATATTCATTGTGAACTTGCTTTGGGTAAAGTATATGTTAACTGCTGGGATATAGAGAAGTAGAAATGTAGGAGTGGACAAAAGTAGGTTTACATTTGTGAATAGAGGAAACGGTTTATTCTTGTGTTATTATTATTATATTATTTATTTGTATTATCTGTCTTATTACTATTACTATAGTCTTGGGAACAATTATGTAAAAGAGTAATAACAGAGATAAATAACTGTAAGACCCCACCTAAGGTCTTTACTAGGTCTACCTAAGTAGACTAGTGTCTACCCAAAGAATGGTCGAGCCCAGCTTTCAATAGTTCTGAGGCTGAGAGACTCTGATCTTAGCCATTTGCTCTAGTACAGATGGTAGAAATATACTGATGGTGATGAAGTGCTTGTCTGAAAAGTGTGCCTTTAAAACAGTGTTGAGCCTGATAGATATATACATTAGATATCATGTTCCTCACCCTATACCCTTTCCTTGGACTATTACAAGATGTTATACAAACCACTCCATGCAAGTTTTACTCAAAGTGTTACTTTGTTTTTTAAAATACCTTTTCATTTTTTACATTTTTTCCTTCTTGAAAATAATAGAATGAATTACTTATCCTTTCAGCCTGTTGGCTCAATGATGTCATCAAAGTGCCATGTTCTTTTTATCTCTAGAGCCTGTTCTGTGTTGGCTTCATCCTCAGCCTGGTTGTGACATGGCTGCCTCAGTTCTAGGTGTCATTGTTAAACACAGAAACAGCTGAGGAAGAAAAGAGGAAGCTCTTCCAATGGCTGTGTCTTGGGAGCTGCTTAGAGAGAGACTGGCTTTCACATCTCAATGACCAGAACCAGGTCACATCCCTACCACTGTCTTAATTTCTGGCCAGGAGAAGAGGATTAACTTTAGATGGATCACACCCACCCCTGGAGTTGTGGGGGAGAGAAGGATGGTCATCTTCCCCTAAGGCTCCTGTCTGTGGGTGAGGAGGATGGATACCTTAATGAAATTTGGTTCTGTTAAGAAAGGAGGAGTGCTGGTTGTTGGGCAGGCAGCTCACGGTGTCCACAAGAGCATTCCTGTCTGTTCTGAAGTAGCTCAATGACCTTCCATTCAAGGGCAACCCGATCCTGATAACTCCACAGTAAGCTGAGTTAGTTCTGGATCATAAACTTGAGAACAGGGATAGAGATTTGCTCACAGATTTAATTACTTATGCCTTGACTGCTTTCAAAAAGAACTTGAAGTGACTTACAATGAAGATGTGTATAATAAAACTCTTAAAACCACGGTAACATAACTATGTTGTGAAAGGGTGGGAATAAGATTTATCTTTTTTTTTAATCTACCATATCACCTATTTACTGCTTTGCACATTGAAAATGCTTAAGAATAAACATTTAATTGAATAAATGTCCATCCCCACCCTTGACTGGGAGCATAAACTGTAAAATACCGAGAGAATCACTTCACAATTAGCAGCCATGCCGCCTTGAAGAGAAGCATCAGAGCTGCTTATCCATTGTGCAAGCAGCACAATGAGGATTGGCCTTGCCATTGGCAGCCACAGAAGGATGGGCTGGTGTCCTTACACTGATCCTTTGCTGCTGAGAGTGCCTCACTGAAAGGACCATCTAGACAGCAGCAGCTACAAAACTCCAGGATCAAAAATATGTGTGTGTAGCTCAATGAGTATACTGCTTCATTCCTGGTGTCTGTATCCAAAACACTCTGGGAAATCTTTACAACCAGCTAAACTGCAACGGAAGACACCCAGCATTTCCTTCTGTGCTCTCTACCCCTCAAGAGGCAAAAACAAACTCATTTATTTCTTTGAAAACGTAAATAAGTCACAAGGCTTAATGAACTCTTTGTTGGTGTTTGGATTTTAAGTAGGAGTGAAGCCTTTGGCCAAGAATAACTCTCTAGTGGCTAGGAGTTCCACTTCTGGCAATGGTGGCCTGGGTCATTAGGGCCAGTCTTCTCACTGGGAGTAATGGAAAATCTGGATCAAATTGAAAAAGTCATTTATCCCGAAGCTTAAGAACGTAGCAAGACAGTGAGAACTTAGGAATGAAAAGTAGGGGAAAGGGATGGAACTGGAAGAAGTGAGGCTGGCCTTTGGGGCTGTTTTCCCTTACAGGCTTCTACCATTTCTGCAAGAGGAACTTCAAAGGCTGAGGGGCTTAAGCAGAACTTTGACAGAATCATCAGAGAAGGGCTCACCAAGGAGAGAGCTCTGCCTAACCCCCAGGGACCCCAGGGTAAAGGTAAATTGGAAATAGACGTGCTCTGTATCATGTCAAACCCTGATGGAAGTGTGATCTGGGATTGCAAGTGCCCCTAGCCTTGATCTGGAAGCAAATTGAACACTCCTTTGCAGGAAGACACCACATTGCAGTCTTATTTTCTCCACATTTTTTTCATATAACACGAGGAAATAGGATTTTGTGACCACAAAGCAAAAGAAACCAGAGACAAAAGGAACAGACTCACAGGGGATTCAGATAATGGAGTTATTAGATCTGGATTTTAATATAGCTATCCTTAATATTTTCAAGAAAATGAAAGGTGAGACTAAGAGAGAATATGACAGTAACAATATTTGAAGAGATAGATAAGGGTGTAGAATATCCCAGGAGTGACAAAAATCTTCAGGCCAGAGATACACCCCCCAGGCAGGGCTAATACAAAGAATACAAGAAAATCAAGAGGCAAATAACCTAAAGATTATAAATTTAATAAATCTAAAAGAACATAAGTTTGTGGGAGAGAGGGAGGGAAGAAGGAAAGGAGAGAGAGAAAGAGAGAGAGAGAGAGAGAGAGAGAGAGAGAGAGAGAGAGAGAACACACAGAGAACAGAGAGAACCAATAGAAAGTAAACGATAATATGGTAATTTAAACTCAAATACACAAGTAAACATGCCAAAAATATTCCAATTTAAAGATAAAGATGGTCAGGCTGGATTTAAAACAAAACCCAACTATATGCTGCTTATGAGAAATACATCTTAAATATGTATAAGGGTGCCAAATTTCAGACACAAGAGAGCTAAAAAAAAGGCAGGGTTTGAGATAGGAAACATTTGGGATAGGAAAAATTTGGGATAGGGAACATTTGGAAGTAACTGCAAGACAGCTGCCTCTTCTACTTGTTGGACCGGGTCTGCAGCTAGAAGGTGATTATCAAGACACTGAGTAGACACTGACCGGTTAGTCCGACATTTTTACAGACTGCATTGCGAGTTTTAGCAAGAGTATAGATTAGATTTCTAACATTTTTATGATACGATACATTTTTTTGGTTCCTTTGAAGTCATATGCAAGAATGGAGGTAGTGGTGGGAAGGTGAGGAAGGGATTTTTTCTCTTCCGTTCTTGAAGTCCCTTAAAGCGGTGGGGTGAGCTTTGAGTAGCTAATGACTTGGAATTAGCCAAGGGAGTTGGCTATGCCTTTCCAGGTTGTAAGAATTAGTGAAATGCTTGAGCTTTTCTTGTGGATGAGTGTTTATTGGAAGGGTAGATAAGGAAGCGAGAAAACACTGGGAAAGCATTTCAATAACCAGGTAGCAGGGAGAAGTGGACCCATTTCAGTGGCACCTGAGGTACAAAAGGGGTCATCTTATCTCCTCAGAAGTCTTTCTCCAGACTTTTAAATGTATGTCTTCTTAATCCCCACCATTGAGAGAATGCCTGGTATTGGAGGATAGGGGAAACAATTTCAATTGCATTATATTGCTGTTAATAATTAAAAATAGTCTTTAAGATTAACTTCAGTCAAGTAGTCATTACTGTGATTCATCAGCAGTACCGTTTGAGATAATTAATGCTTTATGATCATTATAATAATTGCCCATGGTATCATTATTGCCACAATTATTTTTATGCTAATAGGATACTGACATCCCCTCTGCATACTACTTGTTTTGTCTGGTTGGGGGTAGAGGGCACGAGATGAAAGAGAGCTTTGGTTTTAATGGCGCTTCCTCTCTCTTCAGTTCCAGCTCATCTACACTTCAGTTTAATTAAGTTCTGCTTTCATGTCAGTGAATGCTCCATCTGGTGTATTAAAACAATAAGGGTAATTTACTTGGGGATTCTTTTAAATTGCAGTGGCTGGACTTGGAATCAAAGATGGTTTGGAACAAAAGGAAATCATATATGTTTGTGTCCCTGGGAGGTGAGGGGACATCCCATACCTCCAGTATTTACCAGAGCCAAGCCCTCCTTGTAAGCTTGTTGAACTGAATCCAGAGGTCAAGTATTTGAAAGGAGAAGCCTTGGGACACTATATTAATTTCATCCATGCCATCAAGTCTATTCCATATTTTTAATTCACTAAAGCACCATTTAAAGGAGACCTTCAGAGAATCTTGTGTAATAGGACAGATTATTTTAGTAATTTAATAAACCCTCCACTCCTTCCTTCAACCCACAGATTTTGGGTTGAAATATTAGAATCTTATAAATTGGATTTTGCTTAAAATGAGGAGCTTAAAATGTTGCCCAGGAGATGATTCCTTCAGGTCATTTACTTATTGCATTTACAAATATTTTGGCAAAGGACCAAACATTTTTAAATTGGATGGAAAATGGAAGGTGTATAGGGAGTCTTTCTTACATGTTGATACTGAGATGCAATAAAGAGAAGAGAAAATTAACTCTTGCCAGTTAATGAGGGTAAGCTAGTTGACCTATGCTCTCTGCACTGAACCCAGCATGATTTCCCAATTTTTCTATCCTGGCCACCCATGGAGGACTGGAAGTTTCATATATGCATGGTCAATGAGAGAAACCATTTCCCCAAAGCCAGCTGCTATTAAAGTAAAGCTAAGCCACATTAAATTTAATGCTAGCCTCTCCGAGCCTGCTTGGATAGCCTTCATTCCTTGGCATTGTAGGTCAGTGCCCAATAAGATGCCACAGCTTAGATTAAACAGAGCCATGCACCTTTGCATAATTCCACTAGTTATCTGCCATTAAATCTTCTAGGTCTATTCCTTAAGTCTTCATTATCATCTTCAAACCAAATCTTCCTTTCTCCCTAGACTATATGATAATTAAAAAACCAGTTATGACGTTTCTATTATGCAAATAATTGTGCTTAGAGATGGGCAAGTACAACAAATGTGTTTAAGACTTGGCACTTTTCTTGATTGAATCATTGAACTTCCTATACATGAAAACAAAGGATCTTTTAACTAGAGGATCCCTTTTGTATATTCTATGGCCTTTCAGTAAGAAAAGAATGATGTTTTATCCTAGGAATGTTTTAGCACTTTACTGTAGAGCAGTGATTTTCACTATTTTTCATCTCAGGGCACACATAAACTAATTGCATACCAAAATTCTGTGACACCAAAAAAAATGTATTTTTTGCCAATCTGACCAGAAAATAAGTTTAATTTTGATTCATTCACACCAGATGGCTATTGATGTGTTGGCTGTTGTCAATTTTTTGACAGTCTAAGGGACAAGAGGTCAGTGCTCCTGACTAAATGGTCAGGTATTGCTTGTTTTAAAAATTCTTGTGGTGCACTGGTTAAAAATCGCCACCATAGGGCATTCCTCCCAGGCTGTCACATCTACTCTTTTACTAGAGTAGCCATTGTTGTCAGAATAGGACTCCATAAGAAACGAATATATCACAGAAAGAAATGTGGGTTTTTAAAAAAAATAAATTCACCAGATGAATTTAATGGACACTAGGGTCAGATGGAGAGGCTGTGAAATCTAAGATGGTAAGTTAAATTTTTTTTGATTGTTCAGTTACAGTTGACATTCAATGTTATGTTAGTTTCAGGTGTACAGCATAGTGGTTAGACATTTGTAAAACTTACAGAGCCATCCCCAAGATGGTAAATTTTTGAGAAGACATCCCACTGGAAGAAGAAAACCATGACTCCTGAGTCAGTCTTGGGGACGCAGTACAGTATTCTCAGAGCAGGATTGACTTAGATTTCTGGCTCTAATGCTTAAGACCTCTGAGAGTTTTAATCTCTGCAGCTATAAAATGCAAGTAATAATACATACCCAAGAAGGAATAAGACGGAATAATATAGTACAGAAACAGCCTGAAATAGTAATGATAATTACGACAATGATGACTATTGATAATGTCAGCCTGCAAACTGCCAAAGAGGTTGACATCAATACTTAGGACTCCGTGCATTTATGCTTGCCCATTCCTGAAGTTTGAATTGGATTTTCCCATAGACACCATTTACTACATACCACAGATACATACTCACTCTGCTTTCCCTTCCCCAATTCCTCATGACTTATTCACATCAGCTTTGCCCATTGTAATGTTGTGTTTGGAATATAATCAATTCTGCAGTCTTAATGGTTAAACATCACTCAATGAATAAATATTTATTGAGGCCCTACTATGTGCTAGGTGCTGGCAATTCAGTAATAAGTAAAAAATATGATTTGGTCTTTGCTATTTTGGCACATATAGCCTAGTAGAGGGAAAAAAGACCAATCAAATAATTATCTAAGTCAATATAAAAATTTAACCATAATAATTGCTATAAAGGGAGCTATATATTGCTTTGAAAGTTAATATAATCTGTAGTAGGAGCTTGGATCTAAAGAAAGGGAAGTTATACATTACTGGATATTTTCAAATTGTTTGGTTACAGTAGAATTTCTGGTATCAGTCACTCTTTTGTGTAGTAAAAAACAGGAGGAAAGTAACATCTTCACTTGATACCATTCTCTGGACAACTGTTTGTAATGTCATCTGATCTTTCAATTCTTAAGTAGACTTTTCTGAGTAAATCCTCTAGGTATTAAGAATTAGTCACTTTCAAATTATCTTTCTTTTCAGTTGTATGGAGAATCAGAGGAAAAATTTGCATCACCCTTGTTTCTAGGTTCTGACAAAGTATATGACCCATGGACCAAGAGCTGCTGCTTTCATTACAAAAAGTCCACATTGCCCCCATGATGCTTACTGGCTTGCTGAGACAGCCTGGGCAAAGTGCTAAATTAACCTTAATTTTTTTTTCAGCTTTAGCAAACCTATTGCAGATGTTAGCAATGAGAATTGTTTCAAAAGACCTAGCTCTTGGATTCCTTCATTTAATATTATCAACACATTTTCTGGTTTAGATGAGCTTGCCTTTGTGTACCTTCTAGTTTATGAAAGCTCTTTTTGCCACCTCTCTAGATGTTTCCTTCCACAGCACTTGCAATGTGTTTTTATGCACAAGTGTGGCTCCTTTAAAGCTCCTGCTTTAAAAAAAAAATCAGCAAAAGAGGAAGTAAAGATCCTTTGGCTTCTTTGAAACCCATGGCATTTTTAGACCCACAGGACTAGAAGAGGAAAGCTCAGTTGGTCAGAGATTTTTGTTTGTTTTGTTCAGTGTTCTATCACAGCATCTCAAAGAGTGCTTGTTTTATAGTCGGCACTCAATGAATATTTGTTGAATGATGAGCAAACTCCACATTTGCTTTGATCATATGCTTTTGGCAGGTTTCCTTTGGGATTGTAAAGATTGTCTTGGCTACATTCTATTTCCTATTACCCATTCACCTTCTTTATTGATCTTTATGTGTGAATCATATTAGATGTGCCACTGTCCTTGGTTGCTTTACCAACTCACTTGGTACTTCCTCATTACTCTGTAATTTCTCAAATGGAGCTGAAGCTGGGCAGCATTCCAGGCTGGCTTAACTGACCTATGAAGCCAGAGGGCATTCGGTCCTAAATACCATGTTGAGAGCAAGGCTGATTAAGGCAGTTGGTGCCTTTGAAGACAGCTCTAGTTAAGGTTCAAGAGTGGCCACTGCTGTTAGAGTAATTACTAAGGAAAGTGGCAACACCCACGGTGAATCGGGCCTCAGTTCCCAGAATAGCTGAGATTCTAATTGATAACACACAGAGAACACAGCAAATCAAGAAGGAAAGAAGACTGTTAATTTTAAGTCTAAACTACATTAAACAAAAAAAAACAAAGGGAATGAAAATGAGTGTTAAAGAGAAGAAAATAATTTTTGTGCTCAGAATCAGCATCTTCCTTTTAGGAGTAATTTTTTATGTTTTAGGATTGTTTTTACATGTATTAATATCATGTCATCTTTCACCAATGCTATGTCATAGCATTCTTGTATGTCCCTTTAATTGATAAGAAAACTAAGTCTCAGAAAGTTTAAGTAGTGATTGATGGAAGCAGGCAACTTAACTAAAACCCCCCAAATTTTAGCCCTTCTGACATTCTGAGTACCTTATCTATGTACCAGTCACAGCTACAGTAGTACTTTTCTCTCAACCATTTCTTGTTGCTCCATGAGGATGATGTACATATCTATACTAATAAAAGCCTAGGTAGTCCTCACGCTCTTGTGCGACGCCCTCACATCATCACAAGATGGCCACTACAAGATGGCCACCCTCATGTTGTCACAAGATGGCATACACAAGATGGCTGCCACAAGATGGCCAGCAGGGGAGGGCAGTTAGGGGTGACCAGGCCAGTAGGGGAGGGCAGTTAGGGGCAACCAGACTGGCAGGGGAGCAGTTAGGGGGTGATCAGGCTGGCAGGCAGAAGCGGTTAGTGGCAATCAGGCAGGCAGGCAGGTGAGCAGATAGGAGCCAGTGGTCCCAGATTGTGAGAGGGATGTCCTACTGCCAGTTTAGGCCTGATCCTGCAGGGCCTAAACCGGCAGTCAGACTTCCCCTGAGGGATCCCAGATTGGAGAGGGTGCAGGCCGGGCTGAGGGACACTGGGCCTCTAATGTATATATATTTGGTTCTTTTGAATTCATAGTTGCCTTTGGGTTTGACCTAAAATTGGGTACTTGGGCAAAAGACATACAAGAGCATCTTTACTAGTTAACTTTGATTACCTTCTTCTTAATAATTTTAGGTACAGAAAATAGTAGTCACTTTGGAGGAAGGGCAACTGGGTTTGAATGTACACAAAGGCATTGAGGTCTGACATAAGAAAATACCTTGAATGGTGCCTGGCACATAATAAATAGGTTCATCCTTGAATGTAAATACAGGAGAAAACAAAAAACACCTAAAATCTCTTTTCTTCCATATCTGTCTCTTGGAAGGAGTGAAGGTAGGACATAAGACTAGACCAGGGGTGGGCAAACTTTTTGACTCGAGGGCCACAATGGGTTCTTAAACTGGACCGATGGCCGGAACAAAAGCATGGATGGAGTGTTTGTGTGAACTAATATAAATTCAAAGTAAACATCATTACATAAAAGGGTACGGTCTTTTTTTTTTTTTAGTTTTATTCATTTCAAACGGGCCGGATCCGGCCTGCGGGCCGTAGTTTGCCCACGGCTGGACTAGAAGAAGGAGGAGACAGTGATAGGAACAGGAAGGAAGAGAATCCAGGAGAACATATATCTGAAGGTGGATGACTCCATCAGGTAGGAGCCCACCAGCCTTCTCTGTCACCCCTTCACCTACTGTCCTTCCCAATTCCCATCTCAGCTCCAGACATAAACACTCCTGAATCCCAGTCTTCATCTAGGAAATATTCACAGCGAGGTTTAATTTTGAACTAAATCCCAGATACGGGCAGGATCTGTGGAGTAGAGTCCCAGGTTTATACTTTCCATCCTCGCTTGGAAAATACTCAAGAGTAAGAGTGAAAAGAGGGCTGAGTGGGGGGAACTGAGGATACTAGAAGTGGGGAGAAACTGTCCTGACTTTTGGCAACATCAGCCCTAAATGAATCCCATGCTTCCAGTGCAGTGAGGGATAAGAAGCATTTTCTGGAAGTTAAAAATGCCAAGTGCCCGAGACTCCTTCCTTGGCATTTGAAAAGGCCATGGACATCATCCTCGCCTTTAATTGTCAGATACCTACTAGATCCTACTGAGCTAGTTTAAATGTGGAAACAAAGATCAGACTGTGTCTGACTCCAAAGTCTAAGCTAGTGGTCAGCAAACCGCGGCTCGCGAGCCACATGCGGCTCTTTGGCCCCTTGAGTGTGGCTCTTCCACAAAATACCACGCGCGGGTGCGCACGTACAGGGAACGTTGTGGAGTGAAAGAAGATGTAGTGTCGAGGATTGAGAAAGGTATGTTGAGATGGTTTGGACATATAGAGAGGATGAACGAAAGGAGATAGACGAAACAAGTATACAAGACGAGTGTGGATGGGAGAGTTGGAAGGGGTCGACCTCCGCGAATGTACCTCAATCAGATTGAGGACGTTTTTAGCAAAGGCCAGTTTAGGAGTACCCTAATTAAGTTAATAACAATGTACCTACCTATATAGTTTAAGTTTAAAAAATTTGGCTCTCAAAAGAAATTTCAATCATTGTACTGTTGATATTTGGCTCTGTTGACTAATGAGTTTGCCCACCATTGGTTTAAGTAATTATAGACTCTGTTCTCCTCCACTGCGCCTCCTTCCTTGTGTTCAGGATGCCAGGCTGGAAGACTGGAGCTACACGCTAGTCCTGAGGCAGAGGGACAGGTGTGGCAGTCAGTGCCTTCGGTGATGTAGATGATAAAGTCCCGTGTACTTCAGATTGCTCAGCATGCTCGGGGGGCTTGCTGTTAATACACTGTTCTGGTTAATTGAGAGGTTGTCCACAGATGGACTGCCAACTTTTGAAGAATGATACTACAATTAAGCAAACTTAATCCAATTTTTCTTTGATGATAGCACTTGAGGACTATGCAATTAGTGCTTCTGTCTCATCATTATGAATATAAATTCTCATCATAGCAGCAAATTGTGGAAGCAATGGCTCATGGAGAGCTCATATTGAGAGAATGTCAATGAGCCCGTGTTTATTCTCTGAGGGTAACTAACTATTGTGGAGGTACTGCTGGTGGCAGAGGATGTGACTCTTCTAGAGGGAATGTGCAGCGGAAGCCTCTTTTAAAGTCCATGCTCTACTAACAGCATTGACCTCAGCCACACAGAATCCATTCTGATACTGTAATGAGTTATAAAGAAGATCCACTGTCACCACACGGTGCCCTTGTACGGGGCACACATTGGTTGTGCTTCAAATAGTGAGTCAAAGGTCTTGTTTGGAATCTGTGTTGATGCTGGCTCATTTAAGGAAGCATTTGAGTTTGCATTATAGCCATGGAGAATTAAAATCTAATTGAATTCCACAGGCATTTCATGTGCCTCATGTGGGCAAGGCTCTGTGCTAGGTGATATAGAGGTACAGAGATAGAGGATGAAGGCTGGTGCTTAGTGTAATCCAGAGGTTTCTGGTTGTAGAAATTCTCTTAACCTGGTTCAATGAAGCTCCCAGCAAAGCCCATTGCAGTGTAGACGGATGTGAACAAGCTTGTCATTGTGCAATATGGATCTTCCCTCTGTCGTAGTTCACATTAGACCCTGCCAGGAAAACTTTATTTGGGAAGTGATCCCAGGAAGCACAGTTGGGGAAGGCAAGATAGGGAAGGGAAAAAAGCCAACACGAGGTGTATTGCTAAGCAGGTTCCACTCTGGGCAGTTGGGGGCTGATCCCGTTGGAGCTCTCTGAGGTACATATGCCAGAATTGTCCTGCCAGAGGATGGGGAGTTGAGACATTGACTGACTCCCAGCCCCATCAATTGTCAGCTCCCCAGTACTTTCTGGTGCACGGAGGCTCTTGGGGTGCTTGAGAAAGCCTTCTGACGGAGAGCAGGGAAGCAGAGGCTCAAGGTGGAGCTATCACAGGCTGGAAACTATGTACCCCAGTTGCAGGCGAACTCATCTCAGCCTAGGGCATTGTTCTTATTTATTATAATAGTTACCGCATGTTCATCACAGGAAGCTTGGGAACAGAGAAAATAAAATTCCATAATCTCATTTCTCAGAGATAACCCCTGTCATTCGTCTGGTATACTTCCTACCAAAATTTTTTGCTTTGCATGGCATGTGTATTCTGTACATGTATATTGGTAGGGTTTTGCTTTGTTTTCTTTAAAACTTACTTTTGTTTTTCTTGCTGTTTCTCCACCATTTAAAGCAGCTCAGTCCTTAGTGTTGCCTTGCCTCGGGGAGTTTTGAAGAACTGAAAGTAGACAGTCTGTGAGGTTAGTGCATCTTCCTGTCTTTTGTGAAGGCCGATGACTGTTGCAGAGATTATTCTGGGTGTTTGGAGGAAAAGGGGAAATCGTGAACTCCTGTGTCTTAGTTCAGGCTGCTATAACAGAATACCATGGACTGGGTGGCTTATAAACAATAGATTTGTTTCTCAGAGTTCTAGAGGCTGGGAGTCTGTGGTCAAGGGGCCTGCATGGTCAGGTTCTGGTGAGGGCCCTCTTTTGTGTTGCAGACTGCTGACCTCTAGTGTCCTCACATGGCAGGGAGCAGAGAGCTCTCTAGGGTTTCTTTTA
Source organism: Myotis brandtii (assembly GCF_000412655.1). Taxonomy (NCBI): domain Eukaryota; kingdom Metazoa; phylum Chordata; class Mammalia; order Chiroptera; family Vespertilionidae; genus Myotis; species Myotis brandtii. Next base: position 1,949,381 of record NW_005357115.1, read on the forward strand.
AAAGGGCTCTAATCCCATCCAATTGAACTCCATTCACATGACCTATTTACCCCTCAAAGCCCTATCTCCAAATACCATCACATCAGGGGTTAGGGTTTAACTTGAGTTTGGGAGGGGGACACAAACATTCAGTCTCTGGTACCCTGACAGTAGCACAAGAGAATAAAGAGATTTAACCCAAGATTGGAGGGATGCTGGAGAACTGAGGCACATCAGGGCCCCTTCCAGTCTGTGCCTGTTCCCTGGGTAGGTGGCCAGAGCTTAGAAGGGCAACACCTTGATGTCCCAGAAAGACTGGACCTGAGACACAGGGGCTCCCAGCCTGGCCAGTGCTTCCAGGACCCCATATGAGGCACAGAAGAAGCAGATCCACCTTCTGAAGTTCTCAGGCCTTCTGGGGCAGTGGCTTCTGGGGACAGATAAGTGACCAGTCCAGACCAATGATGATGACTGATGACTTAAGGGGGCTCTTTGATGCTTGGCTCTGCATCATGCTCTGTGACTTTTTTTAAAACCCTAAGGAGGGGGATCCCAGAAATGACTGATGTGAATTATCCCACCACTCCTATGGATGTGCACTCACAACTGACTTTAGTTTAAGAAATAAATAAAAGAAAATGAGGAATTAAATCCAATTACTCACCCAAAGAAATAGTATTGGGAAAATTATTTGTTCTATCAATATATGTTTATTTACTAAGGTTAGTAACCAAATGTATGAGCCTTAGTTTCTCACATTTATTGCCACTGAATTGCACATAGCACTATTTTGTAAATATTTTAATCTTTTGCAACTATTATTATGTCTCTTTATCATTTCTAAACTAGCCTATTTTTGCTCTTTTCCCCCCTGTCTGCTCTGTATTGCTTTTCATCAACTCATCCTAATATATAAAAAGCGAGGGGCCGTCTCGACCGAAACAACCAGATGGACGACCAAACAGCAGGCTGTGTGGGGTGACAAGGGTGGCAGGGGGGTTAGTGAGGGATGACCAAACGACTGAACAGCAGGCTGCATGGGGCGAGGAGGCAGGCAGGGGGGTTAGTGAAGGACAACCAAATGATTGAATAGCAGGCTGTGTGGGGCAACCAGGCCGGCTGGGGGGGAGGGGGGCAGTTGGTAGTGACCAGGCTGGAGCCGGGGAGTAGTTGGGGGTAACCAGGCTGGCAGACAGGCAGTTAGAGGTGACCAGGCCAGCAAAGGGGGCAGTTGGAGGCGACCATGCTGGTAGGGGAGCAGTTAGGGGTAACCAGGCCAGCAGGGGAGGGCAGTAAGGGGTAACCAGGCCAGCGGGTGTGTGTGTGTGGCAGTTAGGGGCAGCCAGGATGGCAGAGGTGCAGAAGGGGGCAGTTGGGGGCGACCAGGCTGGCAGGGGTGTCAGTAAGCAGTGACCAGGCTGGCAGGGGGGGCAGTTAGGGGCGATCAGGCTGGCAGAGGGTGGAAGTTGGGGGTGACCAGGCCGGCAGGGGTGTCAGTAAGCAGTGACCAGGCCAGCAGGGGGGGCAGTTAGGGTGATCAGGCAGGCAGGCAGGTGAGCAGGTAGGAGCCAGAGGATTGTGAGGAGGATATCCGTCTGCTGGTTTAGGCCCAATCCCGGTCTAAACTGGCAGTCGGACATCCCCTGAGGGGTCCCAGATTGGAGAGGGTGCAGGCTGGGCTGAGGGGCCCCCGTGCACGAATTTCATGCACCGGGCCTCTAGTATTTCTATAAACAGCCTGTTGTGCCTTTTTCATGAGTGCATGTGGCAGTACATCCCTGGTTCTGTTCACCTTTGTTTGTGCTGGTGAGGGGAGGGTAGGTGAGGGGTTGGTGAGGGACATGACAAGATGCTTCTATGGGCTGGAAGTTTGGCAGTGACCTCAGTAAAGTGAGGGAGACAGCAAGTTAGCTTTGTGTCTGTAGTGTGTGATTGGGATTTTGGGTGGGTTCGTACAGAGCAGTTTTGTCATTTAAGTTTATGGTGCTGGCAGAACATTAAGGCAGAGCCAGACATCCTGCGGCCTTTTGGAAATGCAGAACTCAAACCTCGGAAAAAGCTTGTTCCTGTATTAGGAATTACTTACTTTAGAAGAGAAGTTAAAAAAGTGGGGGAGGATTGAGAGTAGAACAAAAAACAGTCCTCAGCTCTCAGGTATGGAAGAAGGAATCAGGAATAAGTAGGATAGAGAGGAAAACTGTCATGCCGGGGCATTGCTCAGGAATTTAGTTAAGGGGGTAAGTTCCATGGAGAGTGCTTGGCAGCAGACACTAAAGAATCCATTATTGAAATGAGTGGATCGCAGGTCATGAACCCTGCTGAAAGGTACAGGCCATTTAATGAGAATCCAGTGCAATCAACCTCATTCCTGGCTCTATTTTACATGCTTTTGTGTTTGTTAATTTCATTTCTCCTTTGTTTGGTGTTCCCTACCCCCACTTAGTTCTAATTTATTTTACTTTGTTGCCTTATCTCATTTTGGAACAAAGTAAGATAAATAAAAGCATTTTTTACTCCTTAACCAATACTACATTAGGAGGATTTGGAAAAAAAAATTAAGGAAGTATTTACTAATCTAGCCTAACCAGGCGATTTCTAGCCCAAAGAATATTATAAAGCTGAGTCAGCACATTCTCATAAGGACTGTATCCCAGATGCACTGGGATATCTGTCATCAATGCAAAAATAGATTTTCATTCATAGACTATGTCCATGTAATTCCTATGAATGATATGATACAATTACATATGGGGCTAAATTTAATGCTGAAGAAAAGATGAGTGTGGATAATAAGTGATAATTTTGGTGACTTCCATATATATAGTTATAAATTCTCCATAGAGAGCATGGAAAAAAAAATTAAGAAAGTATTTACTAATCTAGCCTAACCAGGCACTTTCTAGCCCAAAGAATATTATAAAGCTGAGTCAGCACATTCTCATAAGGACTGTATCCCAGATGCACTGGGATATCTGTCATCAATGCAAAAAGAGATTTTCATTCATAGAATATGTCCATGTAATTCCTATAAATGATATGATACAATTACATATGGGGCTAAATTTAATGCTGAAGAAAAGATAAGTGTGAATAATAAGTGATAATTTTGGTGACTTCCATATATATAGTTATAAATTCTCCATAGAGAGCATTTCTGCACCTTATAAAGAACTTGACACCAATTTCCTTCCTAGATATTGAAGAAGTTAGGATTTTGACTTTGGCTGCTGCCAGTCCAAAATCTTTCCTTACTCTCAACTTCACAAGCAGCCTCTCCTACCTTTCCTCTGATTTCAAATCCAGGACCTTGCCTCCAGTCAGCCCAGGCAGCAGGCTCAGTCATTTCCAGCCCCTGCTGCACACGGGGCAGGGCTGAGGGCAGCAGGGCTGAGGGTGACAGGGGCAGCTCCACCGAGGGAGGCTGCTGGCCAGCTACCTCCAGCTAGGACCCACTGGCATTTGCTGTTGGAAGCCAGTTTCTCTTCCTGAACCTGTTTTGCTCCATGGCAGCAAGACCCAGAAGTGGAGTGAATTGGTTGTGGGCACGGAGTGAGGGAGGTGGGGATGGACTCTGGGGAGAGAGAGTCTTAGATGCACCTACAGAACCTCTAAGCATGAGGCTGTTCTCATTGACGTGGCTCTTCCCCTTTCTCTCTCACATAGACAGCAGAAAGATGGGCTGTGAAGACTCCTTTCACAGCAGATACTGCATCTCTGTGCCACTTTATGTTTCCAGGGTACTATTGACAGATATCTGCTTAAATAAATTACTCTTTCTAATCCGACATGAGTCAATGTTAAAGCAAACAATTGGCTGTCGTCTACATGTTCCTTTCATCTTTAGGTACTGAGGAAACAGCTGCTTGTCTTGAGAAGGCTCAGGAGGTAGGCTAAAATGAAGTTTTTTACAAGTCCTCAAGATATGTATACACAAATTTCCTTGTTTCCCCCATTTTGGGGGAGAAAAGCAGAGAACATATAAGAAAAACACCCAAAAGAAAGGAAGCTCAATTTGAACATTATGAGTGCCAACCCGTTCAAACTTCATAAACTTGAATTCCCTAGGCCTTTTAAGGATCTTCCTGTGTTTCAGAATTCATTTATAACAAAGTGATGTACCACTCATACAATTTCATTCACAGTTAACACTAGGTAAGAATTTTAAAAATCAAACGTACAAGTAAATATTGTGTAATTAAATGATATCAGCTATGAGTTCCCAGAATTCTTTAGGAGTGGGGCTTTGAGTGTGATAACTGAGCAACCCCTATCACTATTTGGTTTACAAAAATTCCTTAGCATTGACTGTCATTTACATGTTCCTTCCATCTTTCTGTATGTAGGAAACAGCTGCTTGTCTTTCACATAGTACTTCTAGAACTAATAAACCTATGTTACTACCCTTGATGGGAAAAATGAGACATTTCCAGGGGGCTAGCAATTTGAATCTGTGCCAGTAACCTAATGCACATTCTTGTTAGCCTATAGTCTAGTCACTGCCCCTTCTTTAATTATCTGGTCTTGCAAGACTTGTTTACCTAAGTACTACTCCCATTTTAGAGAGGCCATAAACCATGAACAGTACACAACCCCCTGATGGAGTTATCAGCACTGGTGCCAGGTCAGGCCTTTAGATGTGGTCTCACGGCCCCCACCCCAACACACGGGGCTTTTTGCAAAGCCTGCAAAAGGTCCAGAAGTCCCATCCCATATTTGGGGGACAAAGAAACCAAAGGGGTATAAAGGGAAAGCATCCTCCATATTGGCTTGCTCAGGATTTAGAGAGAAACAATCTCCCCCTGAGTCACTGTACCAGTACATGTAAAACATCTGAAAATAAATGGGTTTTTCCTGTGCCTCCAATTACTCCTGTGTGTTCTCTGGTCGCCTGGTAAATTCTGTAACACCCTGATGGAAGGGCTGTTTCACTTTATGTGGTTGGTCACAGTGGCCTAACTGAAAACCTATAATCACGTTAATCAATTTGGCAAATTGCTTTCTTATGACCTCCTACAGGAAGTGTGTCTTCTCCAGCATATCTCAACTGAGTTTTGTTTGTTTTTTTTCTGGCACCTTCTCTGTGTACCTTGTTGGCTGATACATACCTGTCACTTTGTGTTGGGCCGACATTTTTTTCAAGCTTTTAGAGTGACTGACTTTTATTTAAATAAAATATATTAAATAATTTAGAGTTTTCCTGAGTAAGCACAGCTCTATGTATCAATGTGAAAGAAGAGAAAGATAGGCTGAGAGCTCTCTGTGGTGAGTAGGATTGTCTTGGAATCTCAGATAATTTGAATTAAATATCAGCTCCTTTTGGTTATATCTACCAGGTTTTCTGGATATTTTTTTCCATTGCACTTCTCATTCATTCTGCACCACTGTTACTCACCTCTGTCATAGGAATTTATAGGGACTGTGTATGATTATCTGAGATAATCCAAATGGTTCATGTTATAGAAAGAATATATTTTGCATTAGAGTATAACTTTGTGATTAAAATTGAATTTATATGTTTGGATTTCTGGGAATTTTCAGTATTTTCTCACAAGTAATGATGTCACCAGCACAGAGAATGCTAGGAAATAGTGTGTTCTCCTGTCTCACCATTCCTCCTCAGTACATGGATTCCTCCTTAATACATCTTTCACTTGTGCTGGGAGATGGCACTATTCCTGGAAATAATGCATACAACCAATCCTAGTTCTAAGTGATCGTTGCTGCAAAGCCAACTTGATCCAAACGCTCAACAACCGCGCAAATGCTCAACAACCGTGTCTGGCCCATTTGACCTCTCAATTTCCTTCTGCCTTGGTCACAGTGGCTCAAGATTCTGGTCTAGGAGCAAGCATGCGATTGACTGATCATAGGTTCTATGAGTTTCCATAGGCAGAGCCTGCAGGGGAAGGTGGGTGTTGGAAATTACCCTTCCACAGGACACCATGGAGAATGGGGTATTCTTCACAAAGAAAGATAAGAGTGCTGATTGGAAGGGATATATAGATAGGATGCTAGATAGCCACAAAATAAGTAAATAAACCACTATATGATACATAACCAACTAAGAAAAAAAAGAAGAATTATCTTTAGGGGCAAAGTTTAGAAAAGTAGTATTTGAGAAAAAAAATCTGAACTGTGCACTCATAGTCAGTAGCTCAGAAAGGAACTTCCTTCTTCGGGGCTGATGCGAACTCAGGGCTGAGCTGAAAGTGCAGTCTAGGAAAGTGGAGGGGAATCTTACCCATTCACACATGCAGGATATCAAGACTGGTGCTCACCCATTTGAACCACCTGCCCCGCTGATCCTTTGTTGGGCTAAGATGCAAAGGAGCCCCTTGCTCCATGTCAAAGTCCCATGGTCTCTATAGGGAGCTGCAGATGAACTCTGTAAGGTCCCACCATCAACTGCCTTGCTTCACGCCACTATTTATCCAGGGCATCCTCCAAAAGACAGTCCTCTCTGGATTTCTGTGCTTTCCAGCAGAGCCAGATTAAAGGGCATGTCAGAATTCTTAGATATGTCAGAAATCTGAGGCTACTTAATTCATATTTCCTTATAGGAAACACACATTTGTCCTACTTCAGCCTGGACCCCAGGTAATAACCTTTATTTATAAAATAT
>NW_005357115.1:1956311-2014670 GCF_000412655.1 Myotis brandtii
TTCCTTCCTTCCTTCCTTCCTCTCTCTCTCTCTCTCTCTCTCTCTCTCTCTTTCTTTCTTTCTTTCTTTTCTTTCATCCTCACCTGAGATATTTTTCCATTGATTTTTAGAGAGCATGGAAGAGAGAGGGAAAGACAGAAACATCAATGTGAGAGAGACACTTTGATTGGTTGCCTTCTGCATGAGCCCTGACCTGGGCCCTGGCCAAGGAGGAGCCTGCAATCTAGGTACATGCCCTTGACCAGTATTGAACCCGGACCCTGCAATCTGCAGGCCAAGGCTCTATCCACTGAGCCAAACCGGCTAGGGCAGGATATGACATTTCTTAGCCCCTCCAGCAGCTGACCTTCGTTTTTTCCTCCAGGAGTGAGGTGGAAAAGCCCTAGATCACCTTCTTGGATTCTTATTACCCAAGTTACCAAGAACACTGTGAGTGGCGTACCGGGAGCTTAGCCAACGAGTGGTCAGCAAAGGTGTTTCCTCTGCAGCTCACGTGCAGAGGCAGGACTGCCAGCGCACCATGGCTGGCAAGCCCTGTTCTCTCCAGGCGTCCCCACAGCCATGGAGGCTAGCACACCCTGTTCTCTCTTGGCCTGCACCATCTGTTGCTTGCCTCACCGCGCACACAGTTCCCTCCCGCCCACCTGCGCGTGCAGCCTCCTCCTGAGTGGTTGTGACGTTACAGCATCCCCCAAAAATTGCATATTACCTCTTTATATATCTAGATACTTCCTCATCTCACCAATCTCATTTCTGTGCCTACATATGATCTCCATCAGCCTAAGGTCAGCCAGCTGGCAGCTTGTGTTGCAGTTGGCTAGAAAAATTGAACAATGTGTGGCATTGTTCCTTGTATTGAAAATGAGTGATTTGTTATTTAAATATTTTAATACTGCTTTCTAAGAAATTGTCTGGTTTAGAAAATTATGAAGTAAAACTGAAGAGGATAGAGGAGCAGGAGGAGAAAGGGGGAGGAGCATAGAGAAATAGAAACATTTTTTGAATGAAAGGAAGGAGTATATAACACACACACACACACACACACACACACACACACATACACACGAGCACACCACTTACCAGTTATGAACACTGACTAATCAAATTAATCAAATACCTATTCTTATGGGAAAGAAACACAGGAAGGACACTCTGATAGTTGTGACTTTCACATCATAGTTCTTTGGATGCAAGCAAAATAAAGTTATCTTTATTAATAATAACTATTGGAAGGACACTGGTGGTACCCAGCATCAAAGGAAAAGGCAGCCAATCAGGCCATTAGAACTTAGGGGCAGGTCTAGAATTTAGGCAAGATGACTGCCTCTTCATGCCTCCATTTCCTCAGTTTGGAGATAAATATAGTACTGATTTTCATGAAGTTGTGAGGGTTCCATGAGTTAATGCTTGTGAAATGCTTAGAACAGTGGCTAGAACTTAGTAGGAACTCAATGAAAGTTATTTCTTAGCCTGAATGCAGAAAACTCTCAGGGGATATCAATGAAAAGACCCTGGTTAATGGAGAGGTGAGGGTGGCTTGGTTGGGAGATATAGTCATGGAGATGATGAGAAATAATCAGACTCAACTTATGTAGAAGATCAAAGTGTGAGAAAAAAAAGAGGAATAAAGGATGATGTCATGGTTTTGGACCATAGCAAATGGAAACTTATAAGTGGTTATTTATTCAGATAGAGAACACTGTGACAGGGAGAGTCTGTTTTTAGACATGTTAGGTTTAAGATGGCTGTAAGACCTCTAAGGGCAGATGTCAAGGTCAGCTGAACTCAAAAGTATGGTTTTAACTAGAGAGGCCCAGGCTTGAGTGGAAAATATAAAACAGCAAGATGAATACATGTAGATGCTAAAAAAATTATTTCGTAACTAGTTATAAGGGGGTAGCTGATATTAATAAATTTCCTCTGACATTAGCTGTATATTCTCTGCCTCTAGCCAAAGCTTCAGCTGTTTGGGTTTCTTTGTCTAATGAAGCAATCCAAATCTTTATTCCAGAGGTTTCTGGGTCTTCAGTAGGACATTTGCTGGAATCCTCCACTAACATTTCCTGTTGGACACAGTAAATCAGGGTAGTACCCATGGGTTGGATAGACCTTGGGGAACTTGGTAAAATGGGGTCACATGGAAGTACTTTGAGGGGAAAAGTGGTAGGAGTGGGAAAAGGGTAAGAAAAAAGAGAGAATTTCGTAAGGAAAGATTTTGTCTTTCTCCAGGGAATGGAAACAACCTCAGAGTACACCCACCCCTCACACTCAGTGGGAGACACAGCTGAGACGATCTCAGGTGGAATGCCTCAGGCCTTCACTTCAGCACACACGATCAAAGCAGGTTGTGCTCGGACTCTTCTGCTATTAATGTTCATTACTCAAATAGTCATTACATGAAACTCAGCCCATTTTTATTCGGTTTTTATTACCACCACCTGACTAATTATTAAAAAGCAAGCAAGCGTCAATTAGCTCCAGACACATGATGACAGTTTCACGGGGGAGACACGACAGGGTTGAACAACATATCCCCCTGGAGTGCATAATAATCTGGCAGACACCAGAGCTCTACGTAGAAGCAACAAATGCGTCTAATTGACTTCATGGGAAATGAGGTCCTCATGTCAAAACATCTGGGTACAATTTTCTGGGCATTTAAACAATTCTCTGGCTCTGGAGAAGCCTAGAGTAGGCCCCAGGCTGCATCTTGATTGGATTAAAACAACTCCCTTGTACTTGATCTCTACTCCCTCACACTCCTTGCCACATGTGCCTTCCCTTTTGTTCTTGGTCAAACCCACCTGCTGTGGTTTAAAGTGATGGACTTTTTGACCACATCTCATCATCCAGTCCTCTGTCACCCTGGCTTTCTGACCATTCTGTGGACAGGACAGAAGGGTCGCATTAGGCATTTTGTACATATTCTCTGCCACTTGTTTTGCTGAAATTGTGTACTTACCCTTCAGCTCATCTCCTAACATCACTGACTTAATGTCACTCTTACTGAGTGTCACCAAGCAGTTAGCTGCTTTGTATTCTGTTTTCCCACTTCCTACTTCTGGAATTGTAGTTAACAGATTTACACTGTAATTTAACTGCTCACTCATCTGTCTTTTAACTAGTGTGTGAGCTGCTTAAATTTAGGGAATGTGTGTTTTTGATTTTGTTGTCTAAGATACCAGTTCATGAGCCATTCAGTGAAATTTTGTAGCATTAATGAATTGATTTTTTGCCTGGCCAACCAGAATAATTAGGGTAGAAAATATAAATACGTTTTTATTCAACAGTTGGTACTACTTTCCTGTAGTTTAATTGCCCACTAATAAGAAGTATGGATAGGAGTCCTGGTATTCGACAGAGTGGCGGTTCTCTGTGTGGTCACCTGGAGCACGTGATGGGAACACAAATCCCCAAGCCATCCGTTAGATGATAGGATAAGATTCTTAAAAAATAGGGAATAGGAGTCTGGATGTTTAAAAAGTTCCCTCAGTGGAATAGCCTCCTTTGAGCTTACATAACTCTTTCAAGGCCCTGTTTCCAAAGAATCACATTCTGAGGTGCTAGGACTTAGGGCAATGAATTTGGGGGGAACACAGTTTTATTTAAAAGCATCTTCTGCTTTTAGGCAAGGGTGATATTAGAAATATGTAATAACCATACAGCATGAATGCCATAGAAATGATTGTTAAAAGATACATTGAAGCACATTAAAATTTTCAAGAGTTCATTTGAGTGAACATGGATTCAAATTGAGCAAAATCAAACCAGAAGTGGTTAGGAGTGCTCCTCCCACAGGAGCTAGGAGAGAGACTATATCAGAATAGAGGCAAAGCAAAGCAAGGACATGATTTGATTGGCTGTAGCATAAGCAGTTGCCTTACATAGGAAAGCCTAGGTCAGTGGTCGGCAAACTCATTAGTCAACAGAGCCAAATATCAACAGTACAACGATTGAAATTTCTTTTGAGAGCCAAATTTTTTAAACTTAAACTATATAGGTAGGTACATTGTTATTAACTTAATTAGGGTACTCCTAAGGCTTAGGAAGAGCCACACTCAAGGGGCCAAAGAGCCACATGTGGCTCGCGAGCCGCAGTTTTCCGAGCACGGGCCTAGGTGATTGTTTGTGATTGGTTGTTCTTAAGTTTCATTTTCTCAGAAGTATATTTATAGGAATCAACTGTGGCTCAGGTTTAGTCGGCTTCCATAGGTTACCAAGTATGAGAGCCATCTTTCAGCAATGATTGTAAAAAATAGAGATAATAAATGTAAAACCAATGGTTTATAATAGGATCTCAAAATAGCAGCCTTTGATCAACTTTTGGTCTTCTAGCCTTAACAGAGGAACTAGCCTTCCCACTCTAAATAATATGAATAAAAGCTGTCACCGTCACTAGGCAGCAGAGGTCTATTGATGGGCACTTGGGTTGCTTCCATATCTTGGCTATCCTATATAATAAAGAGGTAATATGCAAAATGACCATCATGCTCTCGTACAAGATGGCCACCCCCATGTGGTCAAAGATGGCCACCTCCATGTGGTCACAAGATGGCTGCCACAAGATGGCCGGCAGGGGAGGGAAGTTAGGGGTGACCGGGCCAGCAGGGGAGGGCAGTTGGGGGTGACCAGGCCTGCAAGGGAGGGCAGTTGGGGGCAACCAGGCTAGCAGGGGAGGGCAGTTGGGGGGAACCAGGCTGGCAGGGGAGGACATTTGGGAGCAATTGGGCCGGCAGGGGAGCAGTTAGGCATAGATCAGGCTGATAGGAGAGTGGTTAGGGGGTGATCAGGCTGGCAGGCAGAAGAGATTAGGGGCAATCAGGCAGGCAGGCAAGCGAGCGTTTGGGAGCCAGCATCCCGGATTGTGAGAGAGATGTCCGACTGCTGGTTTAGGCCCGATCCATTGGACATGCCCAACCAGCAGTTGGACATCCCCCCAGGGGTCCCAGATTGGAGAGGGTGCAGGCTTGGCTGAGGGACACCTCCCCCCCCACCCAGTGCATGAATTTTGTGCACCGGGCCTCTAGTTGTGAATAACATTGCAATGAACATAGGGGTGCATATGTCTTTTCAAATTAGTATTTTGGTTTTCTCCAGATATATACCCAGAAGTGGAATTGCTAAGTTATAAGGTAGTTCTGGTTTTTTATTTTTTTGAGAAACCTCCATACTGTTTTTCATAGTGACTGCACCAATCTGTATTGCCACCAACAGTGCACAAGGGATTCCTTATTTCCATCCTTGCCAACATTTGTTTGTTGATTTATTGATGATAGCCATTCTGACATGTGTGAGGTGGTATCGCATAGAGGTCTTAAATTGCATTTCTCTAATGATTAATGACACTGAGCATCTTTTCATGTCTATTGGTCATCTGCATATTCTCCTTGAAGAAGTGTCTATTTAGGTCCTCTGAGGAGAAGTCAATATTGTAATAGAAGATAATGGCTGCTAAGCTCAATTGAATCATTGTACCATGATGTCATTTTTATGGGTTCAAAACTCAGCTGGACAAATTAGCTCTTAATACTTTACTAGTGACCGGTGCACGAAATTTGTGCACATTAAAAGGAATTAATTAGAGGAAATATTTTAATATTGCTATTTGCCCTTTCTCTATAATAGAAGTGTCACAGACGAAAAAAAATTAATAAAATGTATATGAAAATCTTCCTTCTGTCAGAGTGTGGGGCATGCCATGGGAACCAGAGTCAAGTCCCCGCCCACCCACATGCACTTCGAAATCACGCAAGACCCAGACCCAGCCAGCCCCACCCCCATTGGGCTAGATCCAGACTTGGCCAGCCCCACTCTCATCAAGCCCCGCCGAGTGGGGGGCATGGCCTCAGGTCACCTGGCCCAGCACTGGGGGGGAGCTCGGCCTGAGGTCCCCTGGCCCAGGCCGGGGGGTGCGCCTTGAGGTCCCCTGGCCCGGGTCAGGGGGCATATCCTGATGTCCCCTGTCAAGCCTGACAGGCAGGGGGCACAGCCTCAGGTTCCCCGGCCCAGTGCTGGGGCAGGGGGCATGGCCTGCAGTCCCCTGTCAAGCCCCACCAGGCGGGCAGCAGCCTCAGGTCCCTGCTGATTGCTCGTTAAGGCTCATTATGGGAACTAGGCCTCTGCTGTGGGCACAGCCATCTTGGGTTACAGAATCCCTGCCTCTAATGTGAGTGCAGCCATCTTGAACACTATGGTGTGATGGTCAATTTGCATATTCCCTCTTTATTAGCTGAGATTATGAGTTTCTCATTACATCTTTACACTGGCCTGTTGGCCATAAATAAGTGTTATTGGTTACAAGAAAATCAGGTAATATAGTGTGGATAGAACTTCAAAATACATAAAATATAAATCATAAGCCATGCTGACCTTTTCTAAAAAAAAACAAAACATAAAAAAAAAAACAAAGCAAGCCAATATTTACAGAGAATCAGGCTTGTTAAAACCAATGGACACAGACACTAGGAGGGTCAGGGCATGTGCTGAGGGGTGGGAATGGCTGGGGAGAGGTCAATGGGGGAAAAAGGAGACATAGGTAATACTTTAAACAATAAAGAATTTAAAAAAATACTATGTATTTACAATTCATGGTCACCAAGAGGCAGAAGCAACCCAAGTGTCCATTAGTGGATGAATGGGTAACCAAATGTGTTTTATACATACAATGGGATATTGTTCAATCTTAAAATGGAAGGAAATCTTGTTACATGCTACAATATGAATAACCTTGAGGACATTATGCTATGTGAAATAAGTCTGTCACAAAATGTCATATACTGTATGATTTCACTTATATGAGGTGACTAATGTAGTAAAATTCATAGGAACAAAAAGTAGAATGTTGAAACGCATCCAGTGCGGCCAGAGGTGAACCTGAGGAGGGGCGGTGAAGGATTAAAGAAGACAGACAAGCCCTAACCAGTTAGGCTCAGTGGATAGAGCATCGGCCTGTGGACTGAAAGGTCCCACGTTCGATTCCAGTCAAGGGCACATGCTTGGGTTGTGGGCTCGATCCCCAGTGGGGGGCTTGCAGGAGGCAGCCGTTCAATGATCTCATCGATGTTTCGAACTCTCTATCCCTCTCCCTTCCTCTCTGTAAAAAACCAGTAAAATATATATTTTAAAAAAAGAAGATAGACAAGAGAATACAGTTGGGACCAGGTGAATCACTGCCTGGATGAGGAAACGGTGACCCAGCCTGTAAGCCGAAGCTTTATTTTATAGTCAGATCACACAAAGCAAAACAAGGGGAGTGGTCAGCATGTTTACAATGTTCTTGGGAATTTCAAATCTATTTCGTTACTCAAGCCTTGTTTTGGCAGCACTTGCTGCACCTCTCACAGCCCATTAGCTACCTAGGAACAAGGGATGACTATAACGTCAAGCTTAATTGTGCTAGGAGGGCTCTGCCCTCCAAGCTGGGACTTGTATGTGGCTCTCCCACAGGTCAGTCCGAGGCTTGATCCTATAGACGCTCCCTGTAGAGTGTTGGTTCCCAGGGATAGGGGAGGGGGCGTTGTTGCTTAATGGGTATAGTTTCAATTTTGCAAGATCAAAAATGTTCTGGAGATCTCATTCCCAACAATGTGAATATATTTAACACTACCAAACTATACACTTAAAATGGTTAAGATGATAATTCTGTGATATGCGTGTTTTTTTTTAACCACAATAAAAATGAATGTATGTGTGGAAATTATGTTGAGAAATACAGGGACATGTCTCTAGTCATCCAGCTATGTTCATAGTAGAATGAAGATTTAAACTCAGCCATCTGACGCCAAAGCCAGTGCCAGCCCTATTCATCTCCCCCCAGGAGAGTGGACAAACTCATCACTATGGGTGTTTGGGCCACTTGGAGGTTTCTGCACTATGAGAAAGTGCTCCTTCCTTGAATTTCTTTGTATTTATCTAGTTTTCCATTTCTCTAACGACATCTTCATTCACCTCACCTAGCAGTGATTTTGCAGGCTTGTGATTTTTAGACTTGACAATACCTTCAAGCATCTAGTTATTTTCTCTGATTTGGGTGACATGGTGAGTGGGGGCTCCACCCAATATTTCCTAAAAAGTTCTGTTTTTACCTATTTAACATACTGGAATTCTGTGTTAATGTATTATTTACAGAAGATAAAAGAGTGCTGACGCCAGGATATTAATCTATTCCAGCCACCCACAGATGGGGAAACTGAGACTCAGAGTGACTTGCCAGTGGGAAATAGCTATGCGTTGTAAAGCCGGGATGAGAATTAGAATCTTTTATAGTTTCTCCTTTAGTTTGCTGCTCTCTGGGGCTCTGCTTGCTAAACAACTTAGCCCTTTGTCCACAAATGTGGCTCTCATTCTGTCCATCTTGATGTGAGTGTGTGTATGTTTTATTTCCTTTTCTAAAGTATGTCTCTGAGGGCATCTCACTCGTCTTGTTGTCTGACACAAAGCTTGCCTATACATACATACATACATACATACATACATACATTCCATATTGCAGCTGTTTGATAAATACCTACCAATTATATGAATAAAATCAGCAATAATCTATTTCAAACTCATAGAGTCATTAACTTTGATCTCTTGTTAATGTGCTTATTAGGGGCAAAAATATAAGTAAGACTTGAAGGCCAGTTTCAAATGCAGAGAATTTTTGGAGCAGTTTTATTGTTTAAAAGTATAATAATAAATTGGAATATATTCTCATGGTGAAAATGAAGCTTTGTTGCTTGTCTGTATGGCTCTTCATGAGAGCAGAGGATGAGTGGCAGATGGGGACTCTGGGAAGTCAGTGACAGCAGGCTCAGGATCTGGAGAGCTGCAGCTGCATTTTGGGTGTGTTCCCCTTCTCTCCCCCTCACCCCCCCGCCCCCGCCGGCAAATACCTAGTCAACTGTTTCAGGTTCAGTGAACTCAGGATATATTTTTCTAACTGCCTTTTCCATTTGCTTCTCAACCCCCTGTGTACTTAAGTGGCAATTTAATCCATCTGCTTCAAATTCATTTATATTTAACTCATCTAAATGTTAGTTGGAGGGAAGGAAACCTGAGAACTCTTTCTTTTGGATTTAGTTAATACAGATTGATCTTCAATTCCAGAAAGCAACGTCATAAATAAAAAATACCATCATTGTTTAGTCTAATTCTCCTCTCTTCTAGCCACACCCAACATTGTGACATAAATATCTAACCTTTAAAATTCTCATGACTTCTACTCACCATCATTTAGCTTCCTTTGTGTCCTTCTGTGTGCCCCTTTTGTGCCCTGCTGTCCTTAAGGAGTAGTCCAACTTTAATGATCTCCTAACACAATTCCTCATATTTTTGTAATTCTTACTTTACTCATTGGCAGACCGCTTATCTGATAAAGAAATTTATGATAAGACTAGAGGCCCGGTGCACGAAATTCGTGCACAGGAGGGGGGGGGGATGTCCCTCAGCCCAGCCTGCACCCTCTCCAATCTGGGACCCCTTGGGGGTGCCCAGCCTGCACCCCCTCACAATCTGGGACCTCTGGCTCCTAACTGCTTGCCTGCCTGCCTGCCTGATTGCCCCTAACCGCTTCTGCCTGCCAGCCTGATCGCCCCCAACTGCCCTCCCCAGCCAGCCTGATCACCCACAACTACCCTCCCCTGCCAGCCTGATTGCCCACAACTGCCCTTCCTTGCCACAACCCGCCTCTTCTGCCGAGACCGGCTTCCTCCGCGCTGTGCAGAATCATGGGCCCCCAGGCCTCACTGCATGGAGTGGCCACTGGTCCCCACCTCCGCTGTGCGCGCAGCCATCTTGTGATGGCCATTTTGTGACGATGTGAGGGCGTGACGCCACCTAGGCTATTATTAGTATAGATGTTCACAGAAAATGTTGGGATGAAACTAGCAATAATGAAATCTATTGAAAGTTTACTAGTGCCAGTGACTAGATTAGTTAATCAATTCATTTTCATAACCACCCTGGAAGGAGGTAGTGTTATTATCCTTATTTGAAAGATGGAGCTTAGGCCCAGAGAGATTGAGTGACCTGCCCTTGGCCATACTGTTTGCACATTGCTTGGACATGGAAACTCAGGAATTGTATGTTATCAGCACTTAGCTCAGTTGTGGCCCAGCAATTCTCTGCTACTTTTCCACCCTCCTATCAACTTATCCTATTCTTCACAATAGACCCCAAGCAAAAGAATGTCAACAATCACTCAAGAACAAACCATGAACCATCAGCTGTGACAGACCCACTCTCAGAAAATAACAAACCTTTTCCCTGTTCTCCTTTTTCCTCTAGGAATTTCTCTGGATTAAAGGTTCTGGTCTAATTTGGGAAGAATCACAAATAAGGGCTTTAATTCTAGCTCTTTCACTTACCATGTTACATGATAAAATTCAACAGGAAAGTAACTTCTCTGAGACTGTTTAGTTGTTTTAAAAAAGGTGATATTTATAGACTGGGTGGTTACAATGATGAAATAAGATATTGAACATAAATGCCAAGCAGGGTGCCCGGGCACTTAGAGAGGACTGTAATACTGGTTATCTTCCTACCTTCCCTAAGTGGGAGCCACGTAGTGATCAGGAGAACCTCACATCTAGGTGTCGGTGATGACCTGGAGACCAGGTATGCTAACACACAGTGAACTCTCACCCTTCTCACTCCTCACACAGTCCCCTACTCCTGATTTCCTTTGAAAGAAGGTTCCAGTGCTAAAAAAAAAAATCATGTTTAAAATCATGTCTGAATCAGACAGAGAAATACAAATAAATACCAGATGATTACACTTATGTGTGGAATCTAAAAATAAAAATAAATAAGCAAAACAGAAACAGACTCATAGATACAGAGAACATTTGACTGCCAGATAGGAGGGGGTTGAGGGTTTGGGTGAAAAAGGTGAAGAGATTAAGAAGTACAAATTGGTAGTTACAGAATAGTCATGGGGATGTAAAGTACAGCATAGAGAATATAGTCAATAAAAAGTAATAACTATGGTGTCAGATGGGTACTAGATTTTTCAGGGTGATCACTTCATAATTACATAAATGTCTAACCACTGGGTTGTACACCTGAAACTAATATAATATTGTACGTGAACTGTAATTGAAACATTTTTTTTAAGCCATTAGTCTAAGGATAATGACCAAATATCAGTGAAGGGGGGTGAAACATTAAAGGTTAACTCAAATGAAACCACTAGTGTTAGGAAATTTGACATGGGACAAAGTGAAACTGTGCCACACAGAGAGGCAGGTGGCAGAGGGTATGAGGCCTCACCTATTTGCAGACTCCAGTTCTTGTCAGAACTGCTCTTCTCAGGTTGTATATTATACATTACATCTCCTGCCAATTCCAGGAAGGGCCATTAGAAATCATGTCCCAAAGGAATCTACTGCAAGAAGGAACAAGTGCCACATGCCAGATAAATAGGTTTAGTCATCTCCCCACAGAGAGACCTTTCATACTGAAGAGTCTCTTCTTGGGAGAATCCCTTCTCAGGTTTCTAGGTTTCCCAGGAATGAAGAAGGCCTGTAACCTACTTTTGACTTTACACAGGGGTTGCTCTGCAGCTAAAAGAAGAGGAATCAAATTTAGAAATGTCTGAAAGGACACAGGCTATTATTAGATGAGAGGCGAACCAAGGTTATATTAGCTGGTGAGGTGCTATCAATTATACTTGGACTTAGGAGAGGATCTTAAATAAGAGCATGGACCAAAGTCCGTGGAAGCAGTAGAAAAAATGAGCTTTTCAAAACTTCCCCTCTTCAGAAGCCAAGGCCATGACCATGGCTTATATATAACAAGGCTCATCTATACTAATAATCTATACTAATAATAGAGGATTATCAAATTGTCCTGGATGCCGTCACAGTAACAGTAACGACCAAATAGCAGGCTGCATGGGGCGACAAGGCCAGCAGGGGGGTTAGTGAGGGACAACCAAAGACTGAACAGCAGGCTGCATGGGGTGACCAAGCCGGTGGGGGAGGGCAGTTGGGGACAAGATCAGGCCGGCAAGGAAGGGCTGTTGGGGGTGAGATCAGGCCGGCAGGGGAAGGCAGTTAGGGGAGATCAGGCAGGCAGGCAGAGGCAGTTAGGGGCGATCAGGCAGGCAGGCAGGGAGGTTAAGGGTGATCAGGCAGGCAGGCAGAGGCAGTTAGGGGCGATCAAGCAGACAGGCAGGTGAGTGGTTAGGAGCCAGCAGTCCCAGATTGCGAGGAGGATGTCTAACTGCAAGTTTAGGCCCAATCCCAAGGGGTTCCAGATTGGAGAGGGTGCAGGCTGGGCTGAGGGACCCCCATCCCCCCCCCCCCTGTGCACAAATTTCATGCACTGGGCCACTAGTATGTTATAATGGAATTAGGAAGGACTCTGGCTGAGGAGCCCACCTTAATTCATTGCTGCCCAGTCTTCTCCACTTGGCATTTATAATCTTTCATCCACCGGTCTTACTTGACCTATCCAACCTTGCTGGATCTTAGTGATCTAATCCCCAACTCTTTGCTTGACAGATGCAATAACCAGGGATTTTTAAGAGTTGGCTCATTCTTACATAGCTGGTTAATGTTAGAGTTGACCTTAGAATAAAAATCTCCTATGAAAATATATTTACAGTATATTGTTAGTTTGAAAAATTCTTTTTAAAAACAGTATATTTTAACATGTAATGTGTGTGTGTGTGTGTTTATGTTCATTCCTGGGTAATGACTGTGGTTGATTTCTATTTTCTTTAGATTGTCTACATTTTCCGTAATGTATTTATTAGACTATTGGTTGGTTTGAATAAAAAAGGAAATTTAGTGGCTTATTTGACTGGGAGGTCTAGGCACACTTTAGCAACAGCCATAACAAGGGGCTCAAAGCAGCTGCTCTGCTTCATTATAGGTCCTGACCTTGTTTCTCTCCATCTTGGTGTTATTCCCACTCACTAAAGATGAACTTTCCTCCATGTGGCCAAGAAACATGGCCAATGGCAACACTAGTTTGTTCTTTCCACTCTGTAACTCCAGGAGGAAGAGAGTTTCTCTTGAGGATTCTAATTGGCCCCTCTTGGATCATGTGTGATCATGTGTCCCAGGTAGATTCATAAGGGCTTCAGGAGAGAGGGATGCCCATGGGCCCAACTGAGTCCGTGCCTCTCCTGCAGACAGGGGCACAACTCCATGGAAGACACCTCTGACAATACTAAGTGGAGAAAAATTAGTCCATCAAAGAAAGAAAACTTAAATCACATGTTTACAACAATGTGTTACTCTTTTAGTTAAAAAATATATCATGTAGTTATTTTAGGGGAAAAAAGGCGTACAAACTTTTCTGGTCTCTTCCCATTACCCCAGAGAGCCTGTCACCTTACTGACTCAATACTTTATACTCACACCTGTCATTATGATGTTACTGGGATTTCCCTCTCTGAATAAAATCAGCGTGGAACCTATGTGGAGACCTGGGTTCTAGTCCAACCTTTGCCGTTAATCACTGTGTGAGTCTTGACTGTAACACCCTCTCCTTGGGCTTCAGTTCTCTTAATTATGTGAGTACATGAGTTGGGGAAGGATTCAAATGGCTAATGTACAAGCACAAGTCCGAGATACTCCAAATAAGATGTCTCCCATTTTCCCATGGGGAAGTATCATAGGCACACACAATGAGTTCGTTCAACTATAATATGTAAACTTCTCAGGATGCAAATGAATGTAAAAATGCTAAGACTGCATTCCTTCTCTGAGGAAAAAATGCCCAGATAGCAAGACTCAAACAGATTCAATGGCGAGAGAGTTGTTTGGTTTCAGGGTTTCTTTGTTGTTGCTGCTGCTGGTTTAGTAAGACCATGGATGTGGCACATTTCAAATGGTACAAAGGGTTACAGTGAGAAATACATTTTTGTTTTATGTGTTTTTGACTCTTAATCTTTTCAGTTTTAGTCCCAAAAGATAACTCTCAAATCACTCTCTTGTGAATCCTTCCCAGATAAATTCTCTGCATATCTGAGCACATCATTGCTTATCTCTCCTGCCAGTATTTTTTAACACAAAGAAATAGCATATCGCATTTAGCACCTTCTGGTATATCTCAGAGGCTGTTTCAAATCATTGCACAAAAACTGTTGGGGCTACTTAGTATTCAATTGAATAGGTCTGAAAATTTATTTATGGACATTTAGGTTTCATAAATAATGTTGAACCAAATATGTTTTATAAGTCTGTGTTTATATGTGAACACATCCTTGCAGAAAAAATATCTAGAAGTGTAAATGCTGTACCAAAAAGTCTGAGCATTTAAGATTTGGAAGACCTTGCCAAATTGTCATCCAAAGATAGTTAACTAAGTTACACTTCTGCCAGTTATGAATGAGGGCATCTACCTGTTTCCCTCATCAGTGTTGCATATTATGAAATTTTTGATTATGGCCAATTTACTTAATGAAAATTTACAGTTTTAATTTGTAGTTCATATACTAAGAATCAATATATTGGAAGATCTGTTTCACAATAATGTGAATCTATTTTAAGCTACTAAACTATACATATTAAAATGGTTAATAGAGTAGATTACTATATTTTAACATATTTAAGCCCTATTTGATTGTTTGTTCCTGTCCTCCATTGATTCTTTTTTCTATTGGCTTGACCCTCTTTTCCTTATTGGTTTATCAGACCTCTTTTTATACTAAGGAAAATAGCCCTTTGCCATCTACTGCAAATATTTTTCCCAGTTTCAAATTTTTATTAATTTATAGTATTTTTCCCACATACATTTAAAAATTTTGCATATGCATTTCAAGATACTGTTTTTTATTTAAAGATATTTGAGCTTTCTGTCTAATAAAATATTTTTCTTTTATGATTATTTATAGTTTTGTTTTGTTGGTGCTTTCATTTACTTTCATTTAAATCCTTAATGTATCCGAAATATTTTTGTTGTAGGGAGTGAGGCAGGGATCTAACATTTTTCTGAGATGAATGTACATTTGTTACAGTGTGTTCTATTAAATAATCTAGTCTGCCCTCCACTGAATTAGAATGCCACAAATTTCTACATGTAACTGAGTCTTTTTTCTGGACTCTCAATTTTGTTCAATTTATCAGTCTCTCTATTTGCTTATAAGTTTCAAACTGTTTTTATTACTGTGATTGTATAATATATATCATACACTTAGAAATTTGTTTGCATTTACTTTTGTTTTACTACCAACTTGTTAAATATTTTACTATTGATAAAGCAAAACCAAAATAAATTCCACAATTTGAGTATACCTCCGAAGCCAATCACCCACAGCCACGTAATCATAACTCAAACTGTCCTGATTTCCCCGAAATGCTAACTCTGACCTGAAACGATACAGCTTTCTTTGTGTCAACATGACCTTGCAGTTTCCTAGCCAATCAGCTACAAGCATGTAAGCTTACATAGTACTACTACCCCCCAAAGAAAGTTTTAGTAACCAAAGGCAATGAAAAACAATGTAGTTCCTCACCCATGCATGCTTTATAAACTCAGCTGTAACTGCTGAGAGCAGAGCTTTTACCACTTTCAGTTTTGAAATCTCCTTGTTCAATCAGTTTGTTTCTTGAGCAAAAAACCAAGATATTCATATCAAGCAGAGCTCTCTGAATTTTCTTTTGACACTATGATCTTAGAAGAGCATCATGGTTTTTAATTTTTTTAAATATTATGAACTACTCTGTTCTATATTTTTCATGTGAATTTAAGTATTATCTAATGACCCTTCTCTTACCCAGTTGGTAAAAAACTGTTGGTATTTTGGTTGTAGTTATATCATAGTTGCATATTAGTTAAGAATAATTGACATTATTGAGTTTTTCTATATAAGAATTGGGCATTTACATTTAAGCAAATCTTCTTTGAGCCCCTTCATAACTTTTTAACTTTAAAAACTTTTTATTAAAAATATAACATGCAGAAAAATAAAATGTGCATACATTTATCACAAAGTTAATATAACCACTTAACTATCACCAGATTAATAAATACATTACCAGCATCCTCAATATTTCTATCATATCTGCTCCCACTTACTAGTCCCCATCTTTCTCCAAAGTAAATACTGTAGTGATTTCTACCATTAATATAAAATAATTTTTGCTTGTTCTTGAGTTTAATACAAATGAAATTATGCAAAATGTATTCTTTTATGTCTGGCTTCTTATAACCAACCTTATGTTTGTGAGATTCATTAAATGATTGTGAATAGCTGCAGTTTGTTTATTTTCATTTCTGTATTGTATCCATTACATAAATATACCCACGTTATTGAACTGTTCTATTATCACACGTGCTTTTCTAGTTTGGGTTATTAATATACACACCCATGAGTTTTGGTCAATACTGCACACATGTCTGATGAGTACTGAGAAGTGAAATTGCTGATCTATAGAATATGCATATTTATACATTTAATAGGTGATGCTGAATGATTTTCTGAAATGATGAAACTAATTTACCCTCTAATTACTCATGTTCTCACCAACAGCTAACATTCTCTGTCTCTTTAATTTTAGCCATGTTGATGGGTATGTAGTAGTATTACTGTGTGGTTTTAATCTGCATTTTTCTAGTTCCTGAAGTGCATAAGTGTCTTTTTGTGTTTTGCTTGTTTGTTTTTGGCAACTTGGATAGTCTGCTTTGCAAGTGCTTTTTTTACTCTCTTGTCCATTTTTCTATTAATGTCTCTTTTTCATATTTATACATAGATATTAGAGCTTTTAAAGATATATTTCTTATTAAGATTATTCCTATATTTGAAAAACTGACATTCCAAATGAGGTATGTTCTACTATTATATTTTCTAATGCTTTTTTTGCCAGACTACCTTTGGGTTTTTCTAGGGAGAGCAAGACTCCTTAAGTATTTTTCTTTGATAGTTCCATTAATGTCAACATCTACTTTCATTTTGCCATCTTCAGTTCACAAAAGGAAACTCTTATAGGTAGTAACTGACATTTATCTTGCTCAAGTCTTGCTCTATTGCTGTTCTCACCTGGCTTGTTGCTTTGACAAGAATACTGGTCCATAGAAATACTTTTAAGAGCTATTGATGTAAATGCTGGCGCATTCACTGATTCCGCTATGGTGAAATGTCCAGCCCTCAACCCAAAAAGGCCAACCACACAACTAAGGTCACTTCAGAACTCTCTTGGAACTAATACAGGCTCTGAGATAAATTCATTCCTTGGCAGAGAAAACACTAGGTCTCCTCTATCCATAATTTGGTTGCAGAGTGGAAGGATTTTGCCTCTTTGTGAATTCTGTTCTCACCTTCTGAGTTTCCACAACAGTGTTCTTGACCATCAAAAACCCCATAGTGTATTACAGTGAATAGCTGGGTCGCTGTCTTATGCACTTAAACTTGAATTTCTGCCTTGGCTTCTTATCAGATACTCATATTTCTTTGAAATGGGATTTACCTTTACCCCTGTTAGTTTTCCCAGGATAGAGGACTATTTCTGAACCTATGTTCCCACTGTTGACTGCTGAATGCTGGGCTGTCTTGGATGTCCTAGTTTGCTACTGTTATATTATCTTGATGCCATGCTCTTGTCTTAACTTAATGGAATTCAGTGGTTCTCAATACTGTACATTAGAATGTCTCAGAGGATCAGGTTGTTAGATATAATAAGGGCTTCTAGTTAAATTCAAATTTCAGAAAAACAATAAATATTTTTAGTACAAGTATGTTCAACATATTACATCAGACATACGTATACTAAAAATTATTCTTTATCTGAAATTCAAATTTAAATGGGCATCCTATATTTTAATTTGCAGAACCTGGGAACTAGGGGAAGTTCTGAAAAATACTTTTACTTAAGCTCTACCACATACCTTCACATGTAAAGATTTTTATTCCATTGGTCAATATAGTGGATCCTAAGCCAAGTGTTTATATTAAATGCTAGGGTTAAAACCACTGCTCTGATTGCTTGGGACTAAAATCATCCCCATAACCTGATCTACCACCACAGTGGTTCCATCTAATCTTTAGGCTCTGACTATTCTTGAGCTTTTTAGTTATCCCTTGATCCATTCATTTATTTGCCCATTCAATACATGAGTGCCAACCCCAGGTCAAGCATATGCTCTTGAGGCTTTGGGTTAATTTCCTGAATAAATTAGGAAATTTAGTAAAATTAACCTCCAGATGAAGTCAAGAAAGATTTCTATTCTCTGGCATATGAGGGGGAAAAAAAGTAAATCATATTTCCTATGGGTTCTAAAACCTTTGAACTCATCTTTAATTCCATTTAATCAATTACATAAAGACAATAGCTTATTCAATGGTTCTAATTATAAGTAGATCAAAAGGAAATGCCCTAACCTGCTCATAGAAGATTTATTCTTAAATTCTTATAGTCAGTCTTTGATGGAAAGTAATTACCCTTAAAGCACTTCACCAATTAAGCACATGTTTTTCCTAAGAGACTCTTATGCATCGTGCAAGTGATCATTTGTCATCTTGCCAGTTGGAGGAAATTAATGCTGACTTTGGACAACAACTTGCTCTTCCATGCCCACTATGGATATAGTGCTGCAATGTCATTGCCCTGGAATGACGAGTACATCATATAGGTTTCCTTGGATGGTTAGTGACCCTGCATCTCTCTCGGGGACTCTTCAAGGATTTCTGTAAAATTTCCCCCAAAACAAACTTCATGAATTTTATGATCACAATAGAAATGTTCTTTCACCTTCTGACCTGTTGCTATAAAACTAATGAAGGAACTATGAAATAATCCTATATAATAAAAGGTAAGAGCTCAACCGAAGGACTTGTATGCATTTAAGCATAACAAATGGATGCAAGACACTGGAGGGGGGCAGTGAGGGCATGTGCCAGGGGTAGGGGAGGCTGGGGGAAGGTCAATGGCGGGGGGGAAAGGAGACATATGTACTACTATTTGTAATACTTTAAACAATAAAATTAAATTAAAAAAGAATCCTAGATGGCATCACACGACGCCCTTGTGCAATGTCATCACAAGATGGTGGCCACAAGATGGTCACCACAAGATGACCGGCAGGGGAGGGTAGTTGTGGGTGATCAGGCCTGCAGGGGAGGGCAGTTGGGGGCAATCGGGCTGGCAGGGGAGGGCAGTTGGGGACAACCAGGCCAGCAGGGGAGAGCAGTTGGAAGCGATCAGGCTGGCAGGGGAGGGCAGTTGTGGGGGGGACCAGGCCTGCAGGGGAGGGCAGTTGGGAGCCATCAGGCCAGCAGGGAAGGGCAGGTGGGGGCAATCAGGCCGGCAAGGGAGCAGTTAGGTGTCAATCAGGCCGGCAGGGGAGTGGTTAGGGGCAATCAGGCAGGCAGGCAGGCGAGCGGTTAGGAGCCCCCAGTCCCGGATAGGCAGGCAGGCAGGCAGGCAGGCAGGCAGGCGAGCGGTTAGGAGCCAGCAGTCCCAGATTGTGAGAGAGAGGTTCGACTGCTGGTTTAGGCCCAATCCCTGTGAAAACCTTGATGCATTTCAGTTTTCTGGAATATAACAGTTTAACAGGCATAAGTTCTTACGGTTGTAAACCTAATTTCCCATTTTCCCCCCATGTGGGAGAGTTAGGCTTGATTTACAATATTATGATGTGGGGGACTTATTAAAAAATACACCCGTATTGTAAAGATGACTATCATTCTGCCCATAGCAGAGGCCTGGTTTTGCAATTATACAACTTCCTGAACTAGTATTGTTTATTTGCATACACACAATAACAACAATAATGAATCCGTAGATTCACTGACTATCAAAGTAAGAGCTCATTGCTATTGGTGGGGTTATACGATATAAAATGATTAATATAACACCAAAAATCCACAAGGAGGAGAACAGAAGAGAAGGTTTCAGGAGCAGGTTTCTTTATGGCTGTTACTATTTCAATCCAGTTCAACATTTGGATTTTTTCAGAATTGAACCCATGACCTGACATGTGTGGGTGTGAGTGCAGCACAGTGGGTGAGAATGCAGCCTCTGGAGTCAGGCTGTCTTCATGCTGGCTCTACATTGATCAGTCGTGTAAGCCTCAAGCATTAGGGACCTCTTTTAAGTTTTACTCATTTGAGAGATGGGGATGATAATACCTGGTGTGTGTGTGTGTGTAGGTTGAATGAGTTAATGTATGCTAAGTGCCTAGTAATGGCTGGTATTTAATAAATGTGAACTAACGATATTATTATTGTGTATTAGCACAGAAAAAAGAGTATTTCAATAGGCATCACTAATTGCATCAATATTTTAACCCATCTATTTCCTTCCTTACTCCACCCCTCTTTTCTTATTCTGCATTAAAATGAGTCCCTTCCATGTCTATTTTCATGTCACCACTTTCTTTCACTTTTGTATTTTTCTTTTCCCAATCATGTCTCAGCGGCTTCTGTTCTCTTAAACATAGAGTAAGAACCAAGTCATACCTCTCCATGGGTGGAGAACAAATAGAGCCAATCACAGCTCTCTGTCTTGTCGCAGAGGTGGCAGCATGTAACATTAATATGCCACTTGCTATGAGCCAGGCCCTCTCTAATTTCATCTTCACAACAACTCCATGAAAAAGGTGCTAACAGCCTCCTCATTTTGCTGATGAGGCCACTGAGGCACAGACAAAGTAATAATTTCTCCATGATCGCAGAGCTTCACAGTCAGGATTTCAACCCAGGTAGACTGGCTCCAGAATTTATCCTTTCTAGTGCCCCTCTGGAGGAATTAGGAATTAGGTAACTGTAATGCAGTACAGTGACACTTAGACCCCTAGGACTTACCCTACACCATGAGATCAGAGGCAGAGTGAGTTTTCAACATTCGCAGGTCAAGCACTGATGCTCCCCATGGCCACCAAACATGTCGCTCCATCTCTGGCCTCCTCTGACTCGGTACAATGAAGCGCCCTGGTTGACTGACCTTAAAGGGTGTGTCCTTTGCCTTTGGTGTTTTCGGTTCAACCTTCAGCCATTCTAAAAGGCTCTCGTGTTTTCTTTGTTGTTCTTGTAGCTGTTGTGTGTGTTTTAATCATTTTTTGACAAATGGATTTTTTTGACATTTGGACTTTGCTTTAAATCATATTCAGAAAGACACAGGTGCTCTAGTAATTCATTTTTACTGAATTGAAAAGCCTTCGGGGAAGGATATTTGAGAGAAATCTCTCTGTTCTGATTTGTCAACACAAGGAGATTAGTAAGGAATTTTGAGTTAATCTTCCCCTTGGAGTTTATGGAGCTCTGACTTAGTAGGAATCCTTACTAATGTGTAAGGGAGGAGGCACATGGTGGCTTCAGTCACGAAAATACAGATTTTCTGTACAAATAACAGCAGGAACCATGATTTATGCCTCATTTTTTTTATTGCAGTGTCCTCAGTCATGAGTGCCCTTAAATTAATCAAAGACAGCATTTGTTTCCCTTGCATCTTTAGATTCTGGCTTCTATAGAGCTAGGACTTACATACACTTGGAATTTGTTGGCTAGAATTTTAGAACAGATGGCCACATGCTTTTTTTCTTCTCTAGGAAATTTGCTTGGTTGTCTGTCCTCTAGTTCTCATGGTAACCAAAGAAAAATGTTAACATTTTTTTTTTCTCACAAAGTAAAATCAGCAGAGCTGTCAGAACAGGTGCAGCTGTTTGATGAGGGCCTGACCTTTTGTCATATTTTCTAGTTTGTGATACTGGATTCTTATTACACTTGTACCTTATTTTTAGTGACAGAGAGTAAGAAGAAGACAGAATGAATCCTTGTTGCATATAGCCTATTTAATAATTTTTCATTGCTATAAGAAAATTAAAATTCCCCTGCAATATCAAATCTTTGGTAATAAAGTCCAATATGAATACTCAGATGAAATGATTTCCTTTCATTAGGTGGGATATACCTGTGACCATCATAGGTAATTTTCACATGTTACAAATTTATCATCTCAGGATTTCTGGGGAAAAAATCGTAGCATTTTGTTTTCAGCCAATAGATGTGGAAGCAGAGGCATTTAAGAAGGTCTGGTTAGGGTGCCAACCAAGGACTGAATATGAACTTTTATTAGTTGTATATTTGCAGTGTGTTCACCATTATTCCTTGAAATGGGGGGATGTTCATCTGCTACTGAACGGGTGAGCACAGATCCAGGAAGAGCTACTAATAGTTCTGCAGATGTAAGCATGTAAAGTTGTAGGATCCTGGGAGTCTACAAATAAACATGTTCAATTATTGGGGACTAAATGTAAAGAAAAATCAAGAGTTCACAGGCACATCTCTCAATCTGATTATATTGTTCTCCCCTGTCTGGGTGACTACATGGTGGTATGTAGCCAATAAGCACAGAGAGTGGGCACAGCTGGAGAATCGCAGTTGATGAAATATGGTTATAATGTAGTTAGTGTTATGGATAATCTTAGAATGGAATGGTCATTTGCAATAACGGAATTCTTGGTGTATGCGAGCCCATTTTCAGACTGGTCATTATTCTCATTCATGGATTATCTACCATAGTCACATCCTATTTATTGTTGTTCTGGATAATCTTGTCACTTTCTTTGTTAAGGGAAAATAATTGTGTTATAAATTTGTGACGGAAATTAGATTTTTGTTCCCAAATCAGATGTGCACTGGTAAGGCAGGACAAAACAGCAGGACAGAAATATATCTGTTCTCCGTGGTTGTCTGAAATACTGAAGGGAAGTTGGATGAGCTGTTTCCAAGGTGACTTTGATGAGGCATTTGCTTTCCATGCATCTGGGGAATATTCGTTAAACTCACTTTACTGATTTGCCATTCTATATAAGCTCTTGTCATAAGTTATAAGATTTATGATAATAATGATGCAGGACTGTTACCATGGGTTTGTACATCAAATCGGAATGGAATTTTTTGACCGGGTAATCATGGTGATGGGTTGTAGATATTGGTAGACATTGCTATCATTTTATGTTGTTTTAGGAGTTTGCTTACTCCTAGTAGATAGTTTCAAGATTAATATAGAGAGACACAATAACACAAGTATCATAAGCTTTAGCTTTGGAATCATACAACTTTGAATCCAAATTCTGATTCTCCAACTCAGTAGCTTTGTGATTTGGGGCAAGTACTTAACTTATTTAAGCATCGAGTTATGTATAAAAGGAGGCAGAAATTGTACTCCTTTCAGAAGGTTTTTGTGAGGATTTGGGATGTAATCCAAGTAAAGTGCTTAGGACATTGCCTGGTTGATAGTAAGCACTCAATAAATGTTGGCTAAAACTACTACAATGAAGAGAGTTTGAATTTAGCTTATTTGGTATTTTCATCTTTCAGTGTGGGAGATGTTGTTGTTAAAGAAAAATTTATTCAGATTCTTGTTAAATATAGTATGGAATACTTTATTCAAGAAGGGGACTGCTGCAATGGGGCAGAAAGCTCTGAATAGAATAAGGACAAGTGGTATATATAGCCCAAAAGCGATGGGGGTCAGTGGATGGAAAATTACCAAGAGGAAACATCAAGGCTAGGTGGATTTTTGCATGGTTGAATGCAGGCCAGAATGCTTAGATAGCAAGAGTTGGAGATGAGGAATGTGATTGGATATTAAGGGTGGGGAGATTTTTACTAAACTGACCCCACAGGATTTTTGCAAAAACTGGACCAAGCTGGCCAGGGACAGAGTCTAAGATTAGGGTCCAGTCAAGAAGAAGTCTCCTTGATCAAAGGAGAGAGTTTTTGTCACTGGTATAAGGGATTATGTCTATATAGGATTAAATATCAACCAATATTCACTGAGTGCCGTATGAGTATCATTGTTTCACTTTACTCACTTTATGAAAATCTAAAGAGTAGGTACTATGATTCTCGTTTTTACACACAAGGAAATTGAAATCTACAATGGTGGAGGAATTTTTCCAAGATTACCTGGGTGGATTGATAAAACTGGCATCTGAATCTAGAGTTTTCTGACTCCACAAACCAGCATTGGTGGGCATTGTTGCATCTTGAGCACATGTGGCTGTGTGGATAGATCTAATTTAACCTCCAACACTTAGCAGATATCTAC
This sequence comes from Myotis brandtii, assembly GCF_000412655.1. NCBI lineage: Eukaryota > Metazoa > Chordata > Mammalia > Chiroptera > Vespertilionidae > Myotis > Myotis brandtii. Next base: position 1,980,299 of record NW_005357115.1, read on the forward strand.
ACTGAATTAATATCTGTGAGAAAGGAAAATTATAATTGTTTTTATACAAGTTCAGAGGAATTACAAATGCCACAAAAATTAATTTGTAATACCAAAGTCAAGGACTGGACCACTCTTCAACCTCATTACCCTCAGCACCATAATGTCCCGAATCATGAGGTTTTATGGGGCAGTCTCCTTGAAGTTAGAAAAAAAATGAGAATGTGTTGGGAGATATGACTCCTACTGCGAATGTGTGTGCATGTACAAGCACTTAAAAACTTGGTAAATAGACATTGTCCATGTAAGGAAATCTATTAATGATAAATCAATCTGCGTGTATCCCCTCTGTCGTGTCTGTGGATAAATCTTTACTATCCTTTCAGCAGCCATTTTTTGTCTCTTTTGCAGAATTCTTGCTCACTTTCAGGGCACCATTTTAGGAAATGTGATCTGATGCAGCATTATATGTGTAGCAAAGAACCTTAGGATTAATGTTGTAAAACAGACACAATACACAGTTTTCAAGAGGGGTTCCATTAAGTGTTTCTTCCAGAGTTAGGGTCCAATCTCTAACACTTACTTATTTTAATTTATTTTTAAATTTGACTTTAGGACAGTACTTCTATGAATGATGGTTGCATTTTCCTTGGCCAAGTGTACTTTACTTAATCCAAGATTCTTCTTGGATAATTTTTGTCTTTGTTATAACAAAGAAGAAACAAAATAATGTCTGAATTCCATGAAAGTCACAGAAGAATGGTTTAGGAAGAGTTCAGAAATCCTCACAGGGAGTTATGGGTCTATGATCACTTTGGTTCTCAAGAATTCTCCCAATATTTGATATAGAACCTGATTTACAGTAGATACTCAGTCAATGTTTATTTGATGAATGAATGAATTGTTGCCATAGCTAAAATGTCCCTGAGCCTGGACTGGACTATGACAGGAGAAAGCTTTGATTTTTCTTTTGGGTTAGTTAATGGAGTCACACTGAAGATACATAAAAAGCCATAAAAATGAGTGACTATTATACAAACATTTATATTTCAGTGTTAGGAAATATGGTAAGATTAGGAAAACAGTTAGGACAATGAGTTGTACAGAATTGATAGTTCAAGCAATGAACATTTCATGGATTACAGTTTAACAAGTTAAACATTACATATAACATACATGTATGACAGACAGCGCTTCTGATTTTGATATTAATATACCATTGATTATACACATAAGAAATATTGCCATTTCAATTTGGGATTGTGAAATATATAACTTTTTTGCTAAGACACTTCAAATTACAACATATCTCAGGCAGCATGCAGGAAAAGTCATTTATTGTACATTTGTTAGGACATACCTTGCAGTAAGCTTCCAGTTTTTGGTAATTAGATTGAGAATATAGAAACCACTGAAGTGATAATATGGTTTAAATCAGCAGTTGTATTTACTGACTGAGAGAGAGCATTTTTGGTAAAAAATAAAACTCTCAAAATTAATTCATTAGGAAAATGCACAGTGATCATAAACTCAATTCTTTAAAAATTGTTTTTCACAAGTAATTCTCATTTATTGGTGATACAGCAGCTGCAAGAAATCTGAATTCTGAGAGCTGGGTGTACAGAACAGCAGGAATTTATTCCTCTGTGGGCTCACATGATTACAACAAAATGCTTCCCATTTGAAATCACGTATTATAACAACGATGCTATACAAACATCACAAATATTTGGTGTATCAGAGCTTAACAAATATTATGCTGTGGTTATTTCACAAAGAGACTAGGTTAACAGGCAGTGTAAATCACATAGTTCTTAAGATTTTAAAAATACATTTTATACAATTGGCTTCTAATTTCTTCACTAACGTTTAATTTTGGTGTTTTTTTGTTTCTTTGTTTTGTTTTTTTTCTTTTGGTCTCATACTTAGAGTCTTTAAAGAAACTATGAATATCTGGCTATGCCAAGAAAGTCAACAAGACTGATATTTTCCCACAGGAATATGGCTGAGTTACATTGAACCACATAGTCAATAGAGCAACATCTAACTTAGATTCTTTTAATAATTCAAATAAAATCTAATTATTTGAAAAGCAGTCTGAACAAAACTATAAGAATCAAAATTTTTATTTACAAAACATCTGAAAATATTTTTTAAATGGCTAGGTCTTGCTAACTGCACAAATTAAATGTCCTTGGTGTACATAGTCTGTTAGCCTCCCATGCAACATTGTTAGACCTCCGAGCTAACGTATGAGGTGGTTAGGTGGGAAAATTATTTGATGGTAATCTCGATTCGCTCAAGGTACTTGAAAAGGAAGGTACTAATGCCTTCCATGTTAGACAAGATCTGTCAGTAATGTTGGTGCCTTTAATTTGAAAAGATTAGCTGAAATTCCCAAATGTAATTTAGCACAGTAGAAGTAGTATAGGAAAATTATATTTTCTTTACAAAGTGCCTGGTAAATTTACCATCAGATGTTGGGTCAACTGCATAAAACTAGACGAGAATTCCAAGTCATTATTACTCTCATTTCCAAGGTGTCTGTGTATTACACTGGCTTAAAAATATTTTCCTTGGTCCTTAGAAATACAAAATACTGATTTTCAAAAGATAGAGGATGATAGAGTGAGCATTTCTTATAATCACATTCATAATAAAAGCAGTTAACCTATATTTTATAGATCATTAAACAATTGTCTTTGGCAGAAGACTTTATAAATAACTTCCTCCACTTTAACATTTCATGGAGGCCATTTCCCTTTTGGATGAAACGAACTGAATGGTCACTTGTTCACTATTATAGGTTAATAGGAAAACACCACAGATATAAAAATATGTAAGTGTAGCACACATTCTTTTTGAAAATTATATTCAACATGTATTGGTTCACTGATACTGGAGAAGAAACTTTACACAGGCATTTCTAACAGTGTTGCTTAAGGTCATAATTTTAACAATATGGTCAGCAAAGAGGGCACGAACACCTTTGTTCCCCACAAAATGTTATCGCTGAAACACACTGAAAGGATCCACCGGGATATTTTTTATTATTTTACATGTGTGTCCCACAAAATGAGTAATATATGATGCATATGCCTTTATGTGTGTGTGTGTGTGTGTGTGTGTGTGTGTTTGTGTGTATGCTCAAAATGGTGAATGTTAGAGATTACATTCATCGGCATGAAAGTATAAAAACTGAAAAATTCAGTTAAGTATCCCAATGTATCACTGACACACTACTACTCAGGAATTTCAAAGTGCGGTGAAGTTATTTAGAAAGTAGCTTTAGACACGTGAACATCAAGTGGAGGAACATCAGAAGTGCTAACTTCATGTTTTCAAGGTAACATCTCCTTCTCTCCATTTTGGCCTCTCTTCTTTCCACTCTCCCTGTCTCTGTCTTTGAAGGTCATGTGTGATGGCTCCTTTAAACTGTGCACACAGGCTGTGAACAGGCTGTTCTTTTGGGTGTGTGTGTCCTGTGCAAGAAATTCATTATCACCTCTTAGGAAGAGGGGGGGTTCTGGCACAGTGATCTGCCACCATTTTCTTTATGAAGTGCCTGTTGTGCTGGCTCAGAATGAGTTCAGCTTACTATCAAAAGTATCCACTAAGCTTATTCAGTGGGAACAGATCGCCATCATAGCCATCAAAGGCGAGAAAATCTAAATCTGTTTTCTACCTGAATTCTTCCTTCTCCCCTGCCCCCACAGAACACTCCCAGGGGTACAGAGCAGTGTTCTGTGCAGATATACAGCATGTACAGTGTGCTAGTTCCTTCTCCTGCACTTGTCTAGGAAGCTACAGATGTCTCCTCAGTGTGAGCTTCCTGCTGTCTACAATTAATAGATGAAACCCAGGGAAGTCCCTGTTGTATTAACAGTTGTGCCAACTCTTGTTATTATGGCTTATTAGAAAAGTGTTGAATTGCACCACTGACCTATGAAAATCACCATGAAGGGCACTGAAAAGCAAAGCTGTTGGGAGATAAAAAAAAAACAATCACCTGTTACCCTCACCGTCAAGACATTTTCAATGTACCATAAATAAGGGTCCTTAGATTTTCTAAGCTTTCTGAGGTTGTGGACTGTAACTTTGCGTGTGTGTATGCTCAAAATGGTGAATGTTAGAGATTACATTCATCGGCATGAAAGTATAAAAACTGAAAAATTCAGTTAAGTATCCCAATGTATCACTGACACACTACTACTCAGGAATTTCAAAGTGCGGTGAAGTTATTTAGAAAGTAGCTTTAGACACGTGAACATCAAGTGGAGGAACATCAGAAGTGCTAACTTCATGTTTTCAAGGTAACATCTCCTTCTCTCCATTTTGGCCTCTCTTCTTTCCACTCTCCCTGTCTCTGTCTTTGAAGGTCATGTGTGATGGCTCCTTTAAACTGTGCACACAGGCTGTGAACAGGCTGTTCTTTTGGGTGTGTGTGTCCTGTGCAAGAAATTCATTATCACCTCTTAGGAAGAGGGGGGGTTCTGGCACAGTGATCTGCCACCATTTTCTTTATGAAGTTTCTGGCACAGTGATGGGCCACCCTTTTCTTTATGAAGTGCCTGTTGTGCTGGCTCTAAATGAGTTCAGCTTATTATCAAAAGTATCCACTAAGCTTATTCAGTGGGAACAGATTGCCATCATAGCCATCAAAGACGAGAAAGTCTAAATCTGTTTTCTACCTGAATTCTTCCTTCTCCCTGCCCCCACAGAACACTCCCAGGGGTACAGACCAGTGTTCTGTGCAGATATACAGTATGTACAGTATGCTAGTCCTTCTCTTGCACTTGTCTAGGAAGCTACAAATGTCTCCTCAGTGTGAGCTTCCTGCTGTCTACAATTAATAGATGAAACCCAGGGAAGTCCCTGTTGTATTAACAGTTGCGCCAACTCTTGTTATTATGGCTTATTAGAGAAGTGTTGAATTGCACCACTGACCTACGAAAATCACCATGAAGGGCACTGAAAAGCAAAGCTGTTGGGAAATAAAAAAACAATCACTTGTTACCCTCACCGTCAAGACATTTTCAATGTACCATAAATAAGGGTCTTTAGATTTTCTAAGCTTTCTGAGGTTGTGGACTGTAACTTTGCCTTGGATTTAAGAGTATAAAACAAGTCAACTGTGGACCACAAAGTTCTGGAAGGAGGTCAAGGCTCTGTATCTGAATCCCCGTCAATCTGATCCAGCCCCTTCTCTTGCAAAGGTGTACTTCCATCGCCAAAGCACCTTGACATTGGTGATTGTTCTAAGTGTCTTCTCGGGGAGGCGTTAACATTGAGTGAAAGAGCATGCAAATGGAGATGGACACATGGTGGAGACAGAGGAAGGAGGGACTGTGCTTTAGCAGGAGCTATTTGGTGAGCAGGGGTGTGAGAGAAAAATAGGACAAGGCGGGAAAGCCAATGAGGAAATGCTCTCAGAGACAGGAAACAGACACCCCAATGCTCCAACTTTGACCAGCATCAGGAGAGGAACATAGACTCTAGAGGGGCAGGTAGAACGTATTATGATACAATGGTTACTCTTTCCTAGTAATTCCTGAAAATGAGCAGTCATTCCACAATATCTAACAAGTTTGGTTCCCTCTAAGGGAGATGTTTTAGCATTTTTAGCATAGTTTTAGCATTTTTCTCCAGAACATTGTTACTGAGCTTCCATTTTAGCCCTCTTTTTGCACACTCTGAATTAGGAAGCATCAAAATACATGTGGATGTTTTAAGTACCTGTAAATGGGATATTTTCAGGTTAGATTTAAGGAAGCATGTGAATACACACATAGCTCACAATCTTAAATGCCCTTTCCTAAGCCATTTGTGTAAGTAAAGTCACTTACTGGTTCTCTTCTCTCGTTCTGTACCAATTTTAAATGAACCTCAACAGGGCTCCCAGAGGTCTTGGGATGGATATCTACATTGTCTGTGGTTTCCAGATTCTATAAGCCATGGGAACTTTTGAAATTATCCTCTAAAACCAGTACTCATTTTAGCTCAGTCAGTCCATACCCACTCTTCAAACCAGTGTCATTGAATAGAACTCAGCGCTGCCACACAATGGTTTAACATTAAGGCAAGCGGGCCAGTGCTAATCAATTAAGAGAAAGGTTTCCAAAGTCATGCCCTGGGCCCTGGGCTGTCAGGCAAAGCAGATTAGCTGTTGGTTTTTAAAAAAAACTAGAAAATCTGATTGAAATCTGTCTGATTGGAGAGCCTGCCTGAAGCTCAGTTACCCAGTTAGGAATATTTGTAAGGATTAATTTTCCTTCAAATTATATTGTCAGTCCAAATGGTGGGCATTTCTGTCCATAAATCAAAATGTGTTGGGTCTAGATCAGTGATGGCGAACGTCAGTATTAGGTCCTCCCCACCCCCATGGTCTTATAATATAGATAATTCAATTTGTGCTAGTTTAATTATAGATAATCTCTAGAGGTTCAGCAGTCTAAGTATCATATCAATGCATACAACAAACCTGTAATTGAACTATGACTCCAACTTATGCTCCAACCTTGACCTTCCTCTGAAGGGAATATGATTTTTTCTATCATTCGAGTCCTTATAAAGCTATTGGTGGAAGACTGCACAGGAAGCATATCAAACTCACAGCCCATGTTAGCCTTTGAGTTTGACATGCTTGCTGTACAGCTACTTTTCAGAGTATTATTTTAATAATACCATTTAACTTCTCTCTTGCTACAAAGGGTGATATTCCCCTAGTACCCCAGGACAGTCCATATGATAACAGCCATGTTTGTCCGGTTTCTTCACTTAACACAGACAAAAGTTTGTTGAGATTTTTCTAGTAAAACCCTTTTTAAAGTATCTCAAAGGCAGGAACCTACATACAAGTGTAAAGGGAGGGCAGGAACATCAAGGGCAATCCACAAAATTCACTTGAGGAGGAATTAGGTTGAACAAGCTGTCAGTACGTGCCTTGCGGTTAGAGATTGCTGTTTGTCTGATTGAGCAAACAAAGAGCAAGTCACATACAACAAACCTGTAAGTGAACTATGACTCCAACTTATGCTCCAACCTTGACGTTCCTCTGAAGGGAATATGATTTTCTCTATCATTCGAGTCCTTATAAAGCTATTGGTGGAAGACTGCACAGCAAGCATATCCAACTCGCGGCCCGTGTTAGCCTTTGAGTTTGACATGCTTGCTGTACAGCTGCTCTTCAGAGTGTTATTTTAATAATACCATTAACTTCTCTCCTTCTCTCTTTTGCATATTCTCCCTAGTACCCTAGGACAGTCAATATGATAACAGCCATGTTTGTCCAGTTTCTTCACTTAACACAGACAAAGGTTTGTTGAGATTTTTCTAATAAAACCCTTTTTAAAGTATCTCAAAGGCAGGAACCTACATACAAGTGTAAAGGGAGGGCAGGAACATCAAGGGCAATCCACAAAATTCACTTGAGGAGGAATTAGGTTGAACAAGCTGTCAGTACGTGCCTTGCGGTTAGAGATTGCTGTTTGTCTGATTGAGCAAACAAAGAGCAAGTGGAATTGGCACAGGAATTGAGGAAAATGAGAGATGGGTTTGTGTGAATGAGCAACTACCTGTGCAGAAGACGGGTTCAATCTGGTCATGGGGTCTTTGCCTTAAACCAGCACCTCTGGCTGATTGACAGCGACCAGGATGGCTTAAGGCATTCATCTCCAGAAAATGCTTATGGAGCTGATTTGTTTTTTTTAAAAAAGGACAGAAAACCTACCTTTCCAATTTAGGATTTCCTATTTAAATGTGACATGGGGCTCAAATTCAACATGAGGGAACTTATTGAAATACATAATTATGATGCCTACTGCAACTGAATAGCTGCTCTATGTAAAGATTTACCAGAGAGGGGCAAGTCATTGTATCCCTAGGTGGCAGTCATAGAAATTATGATAGTTATAACAAAAATATTATCTATTTTAATGTTCTCTCTCAAGAGTGGAGCTCACAAGATCACTTTATTTGTTGTAATGCTGGGAATTTTTGTTTACCTTTCCCCCTGACAAATTTGGCTTTGTGCCTCAGAGCTCATAAAACTGGAATGTTTCACTGCTAAGATGTTGAAATGGTTTTGCCATTTTCAATGACATTCTAACTGGGATTCCTTCAAGAGAAAGCTTACATTTGTTCCACTAAAACATTCTTTGTTTATAGAAGCAGAGTTCACCGTGGTTGCTTTTTTATTTCTTTTTTTTTTCCTTTTTTGCCATGGCAATATCTACATCCTCTTGGTCATTTCTGCAACTGTGTGCAATTTCAGATTGCTAATGGGGCATTTGGTCTGTGGCAAACCAGATGATTGCTAGGGGTGGGGTTTAAGTCTTTTTGTAAAATCTTTTTGAGTAGTAGTCACTTTCTCCATAACAGGGGAGGTGTTTAAAAGACAGCTGAATTGGTAGCAATGCAATTCTTTTTCCATCTTCCCTTAGAATGCTTGTATTTTTAAATGCCTTTCTGCCCCGGTCAGTCAGTGCACATCCTGTTTGTATTCACACACTTTAACTGCTGCACTTTGCTGTCGGTCTCTCTCTCTTAAATGATTGTCATTAAGAACAAAGAGTGAAAAAGAAAAGAGGAATTCTCCCGGGAAACTGTGTGGAGTTCAAGTTTACATTTAGAAGAATGGTGGGCTTAGCTTTATGAAGGTCACGGATATGGAACCCATTCCAAGCTTATTAAATGTTCTATTGTAGGCAACCCCCAAAGGGAGAGGCAACCTCTTAGGGGAGGGCATATTACTTTTTGCTAGCAGCACACAAAGCATTTATTTATGCAAAATAAATCTTTAAATTCCTGCCAGACTTAGTGTGGTTTCATTGGCTTGATATTTGCACTGGTGATGAAGTACTATGAGGAAGGACCGGCTCACAACATAAAGCGCCTTCAAGCCACACCCAGTGGATGATAACAGGGAGCCACAGATCATGCAGGGCCCTGTGGTGCTGGAAAACCCAGCTACAGGTGATGTCCCTCCATGTAATGACGAGCGAATTCAAGTCCAGCAAGAGCTAAAGACTCATAGCCCCCGGAAGCAATTACATACTGATTTTTCACAAGAGGAAAGACTTGGGGTCTCCTCTCTGGTGACTCTTTGAGGTTAAAATGAAGAGAACACTGTACTCTGACACTGGGAGACACAGGGACTGAGGTCGTCTCCTCCAGTGGGCTATTAAAATGTGACAGCAGGGTTTGACACTCATTGAAATACAGCCAGGTCCCCCAAAGCCACAGGAGCAACAGGCAGAGTTAAGAATTAATGAGTTATTAGTAACGCTCAATAGAAAATATATTCAGTAATGGGGAGGCAAATAATCTTTGGAACAAGCTTTTACCGACAATGTTAAATAAAAGACCTCACAGTCTTTGGCTCATTGTAGATTTTCGATGTGTTAGTTGAGTCAGAATCCATTTATCTCATTGGTGAAAGGCAGAATGTGAAGTTATGAAAATGAGTATTTCTATTTCTATTAAAAGAAAGTTACTTGGTAGGTTTAAGAATGGCTCCATTAAGCAGTCTCAAATTGATAAAATGTCTCTAGTCCAAAAATGGAAAGTTAATTTAATTAGCGTGTCATAACTGGCCACTTCCTGACTAAATCAGGACTAGCGTTAGTTTTCTTGAAATTACCTTTGTCTTGAATTCCTACTACTATCCTAGGGTGCCTAGTTTAATACTCTGCACAAAGTAAATGTTTGAGGTTTACGAAATTGGATGATTGAAAAAAATGCAATAAACTCTGACATTTGATTTAAAAAAATGCTCCACTGCCTTGACTGTGTAGATGTTTTTACAAGTTTTAATTGAATATAAAGCGAGTCAATGATCCTGGCAGACAGACTTGCTAAATTGACTAATTTTCGGCCCTCTTTGGTTGAACTTCTTTCAGGCTAATTTTCCACTTGATGTTTATCTAGCTCCAGTATCCAGATCTGAATCTTAATTGATGAGTCCTGTCCAAACACTTTCAGCCCTTATGGATTTGCAGAGACTGGACAGGAAGGTAAAGTGGCTTTTAAGATCCTGCCTGCAAAGCAATGTCTGACTTTTGATGAGTAGTTGGAGATATTTCCTCAACCCTTTTTCCTGAGTTGCAGTCATTTTTTTTAAAGTGAGTACAGTGTTAATATGGAGACAATCAGAATGGTCTGTGTTACAAAGCTTTTGGAGCAACCAATGAGCTACCTGTCCATTTCTCCTTTTCTTCTTTTCTATTACAAGCTCTGGAATGGCTGTTTCTCCTGGGAGAATTAGGAGATAGAAGGTGGAGCTTGGGCTGTGTCAATGTCCTACCATTGAATGAGTGCAAGGAAGTGTTCCCCATGGAACAGGACAGATACACACTTACAGGGAAGAGCAGAACTTCAAGAGATCTTGTCAGAAGTCCTGCCCTCTGTAACCCAGGAACCTGTGCTGAACCCTCTTCATTGTTTTCAAATGTTAAGAAGTATCTTGTCTGTTGCTTTAAAGAGGCCCCAACCAATTCTGGTTTCTTCACAAGACAAATCATGTCTTTGGGTAAAGTCATTCTAGTCCTACCCGTGGATCTCATTTTGGTCAGTGGAAGCTTCAAGCTCTGAAGAGGTATGGATTAATTCTAAACAGCGACAAAGCAATTATTTTCAGTTTATTAATGAAATCCCTTTTAGAATTGGAGCATCAGAGCACTGGCTAAGAAGGAAAAAAATCCAAGAGTAGACTTTTTGCTAGACCCAACCCATTTGGCTATGCTGCTTTCTCAGTGTTTTTTTGTTTTTTTTTTAAAAACTGGTTCCATGGCAACCAGTTTGAAGATTCGCTCTCCATGCAGGCAACAGCATGGATTGAGCTGCAAGACTCTGTTTGGGAAGGTTTGAATCAAACAAAATAGCCTTGCTCAGAGTCAGAAGAAAATTGCTGTAGGTAATAGTCACATCAAGTGAAAAAAAAAGACTTTTGGCATTGTTCCAACGTTCACAGACCATATTCATCACAGGAGTGAGCAAGGGTGATGGTCTGGCTCAAGGACTAGGGTTGGCCCCATCTATTTTGCCTAGTTCTTGACCCTATCTAGTAACTGAATGAATCATGATCTGTCTCCTTTGGCCTACTGCTTGTTTACTTCTAGGTACTGCATGAATGGAATGGGGGGGGGTAGTGTTGAGCACTGATGTTATTACATCCCATATCTCAATAACTTACATGCATTTTCATAGCTTTCAAAAATGCAATTTTTGCTTCAGTTTGGTATTTAAATCATCTCTCTTTAGTTTGCATTTAAAGTTTAAAAGTTTAAACACATTTTTTAAAGTTGATGAGCGGAGAGGATAACTCTTTTCCTTTTGGCTTTCTCTCACCATCTGCAGTTGCTTCTGCAAGATGTGCACAGGGATTAAGTCAAAAGCAGTAAAAGGGGACATAGAGGCAGGGTTGCTGATGCTTATAGCTTCTACTGAGTCTACTGCTCATTGCTTCTATGGGTGCTAGACTCACTTCTCGACAAAATGAAACCGGTAGTTGGGAAAATTCCCAATCCATCTGATGAGAAAAAAAAAGTAAAGCTATGCAGAATCTGTGAGAACCTGAGAATATCCAGAATATTTTATTAACTGTATATTAACTGTCGCATCATTGGTTCCAAAGAAGATACAGTTTCAAATTTCCTATAGTATTAATGATGGCAGCAAAAACCTGTTCTTAGTTTTAGACTGAAAACAGTAAAAAAATATTTCTTGCAAATGTTAACAATAGTTGTAGCTAATAAAAATAACTTTGTTTTTCCATGATGTCATCCTTTTGCTTAGATCCAATACCAGAAACATTTTGATGAAATTGCAATAAAATAAAGCCCAGTTTTTTCAATAGTAAGTAAGGCAAATGGGGTCCAGTATGTAATGAGGCCGTTGGTTAGACAGGCTCCAGTGCCTTGGCATCAACAGTATGCCCCTCGCTACCCGCTCTTCATCCTTTACCTTGGAGGAATCTCAGGTACCAAAGGGTTGAAAGGGGTAGTTTGCCTGTTTGTAAAATCTTGGCAGTTCAGTTGGTTCAGCTGAAAATATCTAAGCTAAACTACAACTCGTGGAGGTGCTACATGGTGGTAGACGATCAGGTATTTTGGCAGAACTGGGTAGGACTCCTATTCCTTTTCTCCCAACATGCAAAATATATTTCTAGATAATGTCAGCTGATGTATGGGAGCTGGCCTGCTTGGTGCTGTTTTCATGGAAAATACAAAATCTTATCCTTTTAATCCCCCACGATTTGACTAGACAAGGATATTTTTCAACACCTTCGAAAAGGCAGATAGGAAATTGGAAAAGTCAGAAAGGAGCCCTAATTGAGCCTAAAAACTTCCTATCAGAAATGCTTGCTAAATGAAGGAAAGAAAAGTGAATTTCTTTCTCTTTAAAAGCTACTTATAGAAGGCTATCTATTCTAGAAGGCTATCTATAATGAACAGTATTCTAAGTAGTTTCAAACAACTTCGAATGTGCATCTTTTGCTAAAAGGAACAATTCAGGAATGTCTTTCCTTCCCTCTTTTTCCACCTAAAAAAGAGGTCTGATAAAAAGGAATAGTAACCTAACATGGGCTTTTAGAGCTGTCCTAGACACCCAAAAATGCAGTTCTAGTTATTTGACATACATCACCTATTTTTGTGTTTATATTTGTATCTCCATGCTTGAGGGAGAGTGGGATAGAGAAGATTTAATGCTGAAACCCTGGCTGATTCTCATAGAAATAATTTTTAAACTAGCATTTCAAATCTTTGTTTGTTTTTACACTGGCTGAAATGGCCCTTTTTGGTAGAAAGAAGTTAGCAAACAATAGTTCTACTTGCTGTGGGTGAAAAGGCCAGTGTTTCAGAAGCATTTTAATTTCTGATAGGTCTGTCTGGGCTTTATTGTTTATTTGAGCCAGACTCAAGCTCAATATCCCATCTCATGTATTCTTTAGCATTTCAAATCTTTGTTTGTTTTTACACTGGCTGAAATGGCCCTTTTTGGTAGAAAGAAGTTAGCAAACAATAGTTCTACTTGCTGTGGGTGAAAAGGCCAGTGTTTCAGAAGCATTTTAATTGCTGATAGGTCTGTCTGGGCTTTATTGTTTATTTGAGCCAGACTCAAGCTCAATATCCCATCTCATGTATTGTTTTAAATATGTAAACAACAACATCAAAATGGAATCAGCCACGTCCTGGTCTGGTATCTCAGTTGGTTAGAGCATCATCCTGATATGCCAAGGTTGTAGGTTTGGGCACATGCAGGAATCAACCAATGAATGCATAAATGAATGGACAAATCAATGTTTCTCTCTCTCTCTCTCTCTTCCTCTTTCTAAAATCAATTAAAAAGATGAAATCAGCCATTTATAAATGAAATTGTCAAGGTATTAAGTTATGAAATTTAGAAAGTTCATGGCTTAAAAATTATTGAAGGCATTTTTATGAGGTCTGATATATTTCACAAAATAACTTAGTTATATGAAAAAGTGCACCAAAAGCATAATTTTGGTTTTGGCAACAACAACAAAAATTAAGTATATCCAGCTTAGTTTTTATGTAAAAATCAGAGAATAAAAGTTTACGTTTTACTGCTGTTGCTAGAAACTGGGACTCTGTCTTCCTTAATGGGAATGACATTCAGTATCTTAGACAAGGATAGTCTGTGAAGAAACATTGATGCATTTTCTTTTTGTTAATTCTCTCATTTTTAAATATGTTCTTGATAAACACACCGATAATTCTCATCCAAATCATTGTTTTACCATATTACTCAATTATATGAGCATTAATGAGAATGTGAAATCTTGAAAGATTACTACTTTGGAGTATTTCCAAAGTTCAGTGTTAAGATGAGTATAAGGTAGAAAGGTACCTATAGAGAAATTTATTTTTATCAAAACTAGACATGTGGATCATATCACTTTTATTTTTATTTTTTTTTAAAATATATTTTATTGATTTTTTACAGAGAGGAAGGGAGAGAGATAGTTAGAAACATCGATGGGGTGAAATATTTTGACAGGTGGTTATATATTGGTTATTTAATAGGATTGTTCCTTTCCACTTGGAAAGAATGGGATCTTCACATTCAATCACATTTTTAGGAAAATCTCCTTAGAGAATTTATCTATTGTCCTATCACGAGGCTTCCAGGGGTCTAATATAGTAATATTGTAATAACTATGTAAGGTGCCAGTTGGGCACTGAAAATATCAGGGGGAACTCTTTTTAAAGTATATGATTATCTAACCACTGTGCTGTGCACCTAATACAAAATAATTTAAATATAAACAGTTATTGACAAGTATTTTAAAAATTAAAAATATTTCTGTAAATTAAAAGTGGGTTGTTCCAACTTGGGAATATAGGGAAAAGGTCTTTGAAAATCTTCTAGGTGAATAAATAATTTCTAATACGGAGTGGCTATAAATCAATTTTCCCCAATACACTCTTAGATTTGGCTCGGTGGCTTTGTCTTTGTCGTCCACAAAGTAAGAGTATATTAATTGTCAGAATTGACTCAGTAACATTGAAGGTCACTAATTTCTCTTTCGGTGTGTTTGGTTATTAATGTAAATTTTCCTATCATTTGTATATTCCTATGTCTTGGAAGCATGGAAGCCATATATGATTTTTCGGTGTTACTTCACTTTTGAGGGTGTATGTGAGGGTCCGTATCCCCAATCCATACCCACATATATTGATAGAAATGGCGAGATAGAGGGACCCTGAAACATGAATAATATTGGCTTTATTCTTCTTTGCATCAATCTGTTGTAGTGTGTAGCTGTAGGGTATACTCAGCCACTAGAGTATAGCATGGCATTTCTATAAAAGACAGTTTTCTAGATGGAATGTCACCATATTTAATTTTTCCTATGACAAATTCACTTTCAGAAAAACATGTCCATGAACCCTTTCCCATTGCTGAGAGGTAAGAGTGAGCATTACTAAGGATAAGGAATATAATACAAGTAGCTATGGAAAAATTACAAAGGTCGGAAGCAGGGAAAAGAAAGATTACGACTGCATATTCCCCAGGGGACATGTCTCTGGATTTTTGAAAAAGGCCAAGACTGCATGATTCTAAAGAACATGATCAGGTCAAGCATCTGTGACGCACAGTAATGATTACATACACATAGACCAGGCGATTCTGGGCAACCAAGCCTTCCTGCAAAGACATCGGTCATAGATTTAACTAAACAGTCATGTTGCTGTTTGAAATAATGATTTTTCCTAAAAAATAAGTAAATAAAAAAATAATTTTTGCAATGACCACTGACTTAAATGTTCCATATGAAGGGATTATTAAATCAGAGGATTTTTGACAAAACTGAAAATTGGGAGAGCCTCTGAGTGCACCTTTTCTGACATGGTGGCAGGCAGGGAAAAAGTCACAGAAAGGTAGATACTCACCATGGCTTGTTGGCTGGGAAGCAGACACACTCTGTCCCTTAGGAAACCCACCTCTCAGTGGTTGCTCCGCCTATAGATAGCACGTTTTCTGCTTTGGGAGGAGATTAACGATGGCCTAATTAAGTGTCAAAAATGAAATATCTAACTTACAATTGTTTCCCATTCTTGTGTTATTCTTGTTGGTGAAATACCATTGGGACCACTCAACACTTGAAATCTGGTGGGTGGAAGGCAGTGAATGTGGCTAGAACTGATGAGGACATAATGCTTAAAAAGAACAGAAATACAATCCATTACCCCAAATTTGTAGGTAGATGAGAATGAAAGCCAATGAATCTACTCATAACAACATCTTTCTTTTTCTGTAAGATGAGCATGATTTTAAGCAAGTCTCTTCTACATACTCTACTCCAGTGGTTCTCAACCTTCTGGCCCTTTAAATACAGTTCCTCATGTTGTGACCCAACCATAAAATTATTTTCGTTGCTACTTCATAACTGTAATGTTGTTACTGTTATGAATCGTAATGTAAATATCTGATATGCAGGATGGTCTTAGGCGACCCCTGTGAAAGGGTCGTTCGACCGCCAAAGGGGTCGCGACCCACAGGTTGAGAACCGCTGCTCTATTCCTTTATCAATTAAAGTAGATTTTTACCAATAGCTAGAATGCCTTGACCCAGTGAAGTGATTACTACAACAATTAGGGAAGCAACTAGTTACACACTTCTGATGATCAATTTTATCGGGATGGATAGATTTGATAGAATACTCCATATGCTAAAAAATGATCTGATGTGTAACTGTTTTGGGGCTTATGTTCTCAGATGCCAAACAGATGTAGACAAAGTGGTACTAAATAATGTAAGAAAACAATTAGTGAAATGGCAAATTGTCCAACATTTATCTCAACACTAAGAGACAATATTCTGATACTGTGCTCTCTTGGGAGGCTAAAAAGGAAACACTGAATAACCAAAGAGTTGACATTTGCAAGAGTTGAATACTAGTATATCTATTTTCTTTCGTTTGGATGAGGATACCACTTGCACAATAATACCTTTTGGGTTTTTATTTCTTTAAAACATGAAAACAAAATATGAAGTAGATGACAATGAGAAGAAGGAAAACATTCCATACAGAATATGCTGTATAACTAGTGATTAAGTCAGAAACAATTAGAAACTTTATTTCTCTGTGTCAATAACGTGTACCATGTATGAGGAGCAGCACAATGAGTGTGTTTCTCCCTAAAGCTGTGCACAATACACACAAAATAAAATAATCAAACAAAATAAAATAATTTTACACAACTATAATTAATAATAAACCCTGAACAACCAGAATCATATCCCTATAACATAAAAATTTAAAAAGCAAACAAACCCAAAAGCTTTGAAATTGACCAATGGCAAGAATTTCTCAAAAGTCCTCTGTAACAATTTGCTATGGGCCTATTGACATTCCAAATATGGCTAAAAATGAGTGCAAAATCTTTCTAATGTTTAAACAACTCATGTCCCCTGATAACATTTACCTGGTGTTTCTAGGCTAGTTTTCCATTTAGTAAATCTTAAAAAAGGGGGGCGGGGCAGGGAATTAACATGTGCCCCTGAAGGAGTTAGGCCACCAGTGTGCTAGGCCATGGCAGGTTGGGGTGAGTCTCCAAAAGATAAGAATTGTAGGGGTACAGGGCATAGAAAAGTATTGTTATCAAACCAAGATACAAACTGGGATTAATTGGGCCTTCGCAGTGACGTGGAATACCAGCATGATTGCCTTTCTTGGTTTAAGATGAGATGTCCTATCTGCAAGATTGGCCAAGGACATCTAGGATGTTTTTCCTAATCTATGCTTTATCCAGGGGTCCTCAAACTTTTTAAACAGGGGGCCAGTTCACTGTCCCTCAGACCGTTGGAGGGCCGGACTATAGTTTAAAAAAAACTATGAACAAATTCCTATGCACACTGCACATATCTTACTTTGAAGTAAAAAAACAAAACGGGAACAAATACAATATTTGTATTTGCATGTGGCCCGCGGGCCGTAGTTTGAGGACCCTTGCTTTATACTCTCTACTCTCTTAATTAAAAAAACAACACTTAAGTATTTGAATAATTGTATTTGCACAGTTTCAATGTGTTATTTTAAAAGTTTCCTAATTGTGTTTTTCCTTGTAGGATAAATCTGTTTCTATGTGGCTGGGTTGACTTTTACTCATGGAAAGAGCAATCACATTAACTGTGAGCCCGCTGAGGGCAAGGATTTGGGCTGTTTTGTTCACACTTTAGTCCCCAGGTGGCAGCATAGTTCCTGGCATATTGAGTGGGTACCCAGCATTTAATTATTAATTCAGCCACCAAATCTTTATTTAAATGATGAATGATCATGATCACTGAGTGGAAAAAGAGAAAATAGCTCTCAACACTTTTTATTTCTTAAGTATCTTTGAATTAATACAGAGGGCTAGGGGTGTCTCCATTCTGAGAATCTTTATAGACAGAGAACTCTCTAAGAGGGGGCCAACATCATTCCATTTTTCCTCATTAGTGGACTCACTACTTTGGAATGTGGGTTTATCCACCACG
Source organism: Myotis brandtii (assembly GCF_000412655.1). Taxonomy (NCBI): domain Eukaryota; kingdom Metazoa; phylum Chordata; class Mammalia; order Chiroptera; family Vespertilionidae; genus Myotis; species Myotis brandtii. The sequence continues at coordinate 1,998,281 of NW_005357115.1, forward strand.
CTCTTTGGTATTTTAAAATAGAAAGAGCCATTCCCTTTCCAGGGATTAAAAACCTCCCAGTGCAGCCCTGCTGGGAGGCACTCGTCTTCTCCTTTAACTGCTTGCCCCTCAGTCGTAAGTAGAGAAGACTCACTTGTAAAGACCCATTCATTGGTCAGCCTGACCTCTTTCCTACTCACAAAATGCAGGTACAATCAGAGGGGTCTGGATGGTGAAAGAAACAGGGCTCAAAGTAGCCTTTATAAAAAAATAAAACGAACAAACCAGCACTATCTACCATCTGTGCCAGACAGAGCAGATGTGAAATAAATACTTCAGGGACAGGGCGCTGGAAAAACGGAGGCTCTCAAAGCCCAGGCACGCCTCCTGCATCCACTTCTCCACACCTTTCTCCTTGGCCTTCCTGAATCAACAGGCGGTTTTTTAGAGGCCTCTGGTGTGCTCCACATGGCTACTATTCCATGAAGATACTTTGTGGTTTGCCTGCTGTCCTCTCCATTGCTTTAACGTCCCACGTGACAGTTATTGCTTCTTCAAAATGAATGTGCAGCTCCATGAACAATAAGCCATTTTCTCCTTGTATCCCTAGTCATAAACTCAATAACAACACAAAAGTTACAGGTGAAAAGAAAACTCACTTATGTCTTCAATGTCCGGTTAACGTTGCTGAATGGGAGAACAGTGTATGCTATGCTCTACTATATACAGATAACGCTTTGTTTTATTTGTTTTTCGTCCATGCACTGTGTAACAGGTATCACAACAACATTCCCAAACAGGCACATGAAGGAGGAGCAAATGTTCAGTCGTGACTGGAACAGGATTGTGCAAGCCATGGATGCTTTTGAAAAGAAAACCAACAGATGATCCATCCCAGGCAACAGCAACATGGGGCTGGGACACAGATTGATGCAAATGGAAAAGGATGATGTGAGTTTTGAATGGAGTTGTTCTTCCTGTTTGCAGGAGGAGGGGATGGGGGACCCGGGGAGATAGCTGGGCTGAAACACCAGAAGAAGGGCCTTGCCAATTACAATCCAGAGCTAAAGAGAGAAGCAGTAAAGGATTTTGGGTGTTTCTGGGAATCTAGGCACATTATTCTTCCTGTACCTGTTGATCAGGAGTGCCAGGCAGCATATCTTTAAATATCAGACGGCATCGGGAACCATCACTTTTTCCTGGCTCCATCCCAGCTCCCACGCTTCTTCTCAGAGGCAGCTTCACCTCTGCTCACGGTCCAGAGCTAAGCTGGGATTTAGTAACGTGAAGACGGGCTGCTTTCTTCTTCCGTGCCCGTATCCCTTCTTAATCCAAAATAACTTTTAAAGTGTTTGGGGGAAGGGAAAGTAATCCTCATGACTTAAATTTTTACCAAAATCCATTTGCATTTAGATTGGTCATCACCTCCCACAAGAGAAGCAAGAACCCTGATCTTCCCAACAAAACAAAACAAAACTAAAACAAAATAAAAGGCAGACATCAGCCACCTCCCAACCCTCCACTGAAAAGAAGGCAAAACAGAAAACAAATCAAAGACTTAAGGACTTAGGAACCTGGAGAGGACACAGCCCTCCTAGGCCGAGCTGCCCAGGTGGCCCTGCCTCCACGCCTTGTTCCATGCGACGATGCCCCTGGGAATGGGAGGTGATGGTTTCTCACTTCAGCCCTAGTAAGTATGCTCTTGAAGCTGGATTCCATCAGCAGGTAAGAGAACATGACAAGTGTCAGTTTCCTCTGTTCATTGTACGTATTGTTTATGTATATATGTATATATATATAAATTTACTACATCTGATTGTTCCTTCAGAAGCCTTTTATGTGGCAGTAGGCCTCCAGGGAGGAGAAGAAAATGTACAAGAGCCACAGGAGCACAAAGAGGGATGATGTGAGGAGCTTGGCAGTCCGGGGCCCACCCAGCTCACCTCCGATTTCTGGCCTCCGCCGATACAGCAGCACCCCCACATTGATGAAAGCAAAAATGGTGAAGAGAGTGACAGAGAAAGCTAGCGTGCCGGGGGACACTTTGAACTGTTCCCCGTTGGCCGCGTGGTAGATGGCTGCGATGGACCAGGCCACACCGATTCCTAGGAAGACATTCACCGCGTTGCTGCCAGTGACGTTACCAATGGATGCGTCTGCGTACTGGTCCTGGGTAGCTGCCACTTTGCTTGCAAAGGTGTCTGTAGAGGAAGAACAAAGAGGCAATGACACTTAGCCTTTCTAAGGTGTCTGTGGAGTGCTGGCAGCTTCAGCTGTGTACTCTGAAATCAACCCCCCGTGGAAACCCAGTGACAACAGGGCTGTGATGTTCTCTGGAGGCCCAGTGGTGTGGTCAGAACAGGATCCAGGACTCAAGGATGTAGTGCTGGCTGTTACAGGTGAGCTTGGTCAAGTTCTTTAGCACAGATGCCACAGCTCTTTGTGATACTGAACTTACAGGGCAGCATGGTCATGGCCCAGGTTCTAGGTCGCTAAAGTTTAAAAACGGCTGCTCGAGGTATTACTAAAAGATGCTGTATCGTCAGCTCCAGTTTACAGATGAGAAAGTTAAGGGGTTAGGACAGTGATGGCGAACCTATGACACGCGTGTTAGAGGTGACACGCGAACTCATTTTTTTGGTTGATTTTTCTTTGTTAAATGGCATTTAAATATAAAAAATAAATATCAAAAATATAAATCTTTGTTTTACTATGGTTTCAAATATCAAAAAATTTCTATATGTGACACGGCACCAGAGTTAAGTTAGGGTTTTTCAAAATGCTGACACGTCAAGCTCAAAAGGTTCGCCATCACTGGGTTAGGAGATATTTGCAAAAATTCAAGAGCAAGTTACTGAAACAATGAATTATAATAATAGCTGGCATTTACCCAGAGCCTTGTGAATACAGGAGCAAACTCTATTTCACTGCATTGATAGTGATAATTCTATGGGTGGAGGAAACTTTATAAGTGAGGATGCTAGGCTTAAAGATACTCAATTTCTTTTCTATTGCCTACTTACTGATATCAAAGTCCTTTCAGCTACCTTTGCAAAATACCTTGCACACACAGTAGTTTTATAGTAGATGTTAACTGGCAAGTTGAACTCAGATTTGCAAAGCCAGCCATGGCAGGTGTGATATGACCACAAGGTATTATGTCATGTGCTCTGGTCCTCTTGAGATCCCTGGCGTGCACTGAGCATGCAGGTAGTTGTATGATCTCTGGGCTACTTTCTCTCCTTGGTGGCTATTCTGTTGCCACCATCCTTCTTCAGTAAATCTCCAATGAGGACGACACATGGAGCATCTACTAGTAAGTTCATATCAGCCTGTAGATTCTTGTGCTTTCCAAAGAGTGGGAAGGTCACAGGCTGCTCTGAGGCTGCTGGGAGTGCACTGTCACAATCTCTCTAAAAGGAAACTGGTTGGCCTGTGGGCTCATCTCACTGACTCGGACCGCTGCCTGTGATAGAAAGCAAGTTCCACTTGCTATTTTGCAAAGAAGCAAATACTCTGTGCTATATGCATGTTATATGTTTATTCTCTTCCAACCCTCCTAGTCTTTGGAGTGGATGCTATTCCTTATTTATATTTTGGGAAATGCCATTGAACTGGATGTTGGTCAACAGAACAAGGGTTTTTAAGCCAAATCTGTTTGATTTCAGAGCCCAGTCTCTCCACGCCACACGCCCCTCCGGGGAGACTAAATTCTTCCTCTTCTCTTGGTCCCTTTCACGGACGAACTTTGAAACAGGTTCTCACAAAACGCCCTCTCCTCTGCCAGGGAACTAGACTGAAGAAGGTGTGTGCTGCTTCGTGCATTCAGATCCCACACAGCAGCCCCACCAGGACTACTGTGGAGGCCGGTGAGTGAAAGCCAAGCAAGACTAACCTTCAGGCCCTCCTGCACTCACTGTGAAGAGTTATCAGAACTGCTTCAGGTGAAGTTGTTCTGATTTCTTTCCTTTTCCAAGGACAGGCAGATGAGCAAGGGAAGTAAAGGAACAGAGGCCAAGGCAGGAGAAAGCAGCTTACAGCTCAGCCACTGTGAGGCCACCTGAGATGTTTATTCTGTGCTGACATGGCTGCTGCACCAGCTGGTGGCAAACAGATGGCACCTTAGGCTGGCTGACGGTGGGGGCATTCCCTCCCCATGCTGCAGGGACAGGTGACCTGGCACTTCCACAGCACACACCTGCTTAGGCCCGTGGTGCATGGCACACTGGACTTTCTGGTGTCACAGTGCCAGAAGGGCATGAGGAATAAAATCAAAGGTTCCTGGGTCCTCTAAGCACCCACACCAGTCATTTTGCCTGCAATGGAGGATCCACTTGGGCCTATAGGGGTTTCCTCTCCCTCAAGCCATTTTTCAATAGCTTATTGTGAACATCACATGAGAATTCTTGTGATAATATTTTCCTGCTCGCAAATGCCTTTCTCTGGATTCCCTAAAATATCAGTAGCCAAAGTGACTACCTTGAAACATACATAAAACACATTTGGGGCCTCTTTGAGTCTGGCTGGTTTTATTTTATTTACCTATGTTTTACATCAGGCCTTTTATCTATTTTCAGTTCAAAAGTCATGTAAAAAAATTATAGAAACACATGCCAATGCAAACCATTAACTTTAGCTCCACAAGAGACAACTCTGTTTTCCAAATGAAGCGTGATGGAATCTCCCCAAATTACCTCCTATCCCTGCTTAGTGCATAGAGGAACCCATCACACACCATATGCTGGGCACTGCCAAGTCCTACCCTGAATGCTAAGCCCATACCTGCTTATGGCTGAACAAGGCAAACACCATTCAGATACCCCTACCCTGAATGCTAAGCCCATACCTGCTTATGCTGCTTATGGCTGAACAAGGCAAACACCATTCAGATACCAATCCCCAAAGTAAAACCTGAGACATAACTGCTGCCATGGTCTCAGAGGGGTTGTGATCATATTCAGAATTAGGCCTATTAAATACAAACATGTATGAATCAGATTTCCACTGTGATTGGCACAAACTAAGTCGTGTGTGTGTGTGTGTGTGTGTGTATGTATCCCCAAAAATGTATGCACACACTTCGAATAATTTTAAAGGCAGTGTTATTTGAAAATGAAATGTATTTTAATTGAGCTATCAGCTATTAGTGTATACATTTTTTGCAAGTATGCTTCAGGCCAGATTTCTAATAGGAATTTTTGCTTTTAACTGAATTCTAATCAATTTTAGATTAGTTGTACAGTCCTGCCTCCTTGGTACCCATGACTGTAAATCAATAGCAGGGAAGATATGTTTGGGAGGCAGTATGGTTGGGATTAAACAACACATCACATCACAGAGTCAGGACAGAACTGTTCTCTGTAGACCTGTCTCAAGTTCACTACAATCTTGGCCAAGTCATCTGGTTGGTATGCAGAACTAGGTCAACACGCTTCCTTTTCCTCCAGAAATTGTTTTTTTTTACCTTAATTTCTCAAACTCTCTAGCTACATATAGACAAAGCCTTAAACACCTTACAGTCCTGCAGGTGACACATTTATGGATTGGGTTTCACCCCAGATGATTTATCTTATTCTTGACTCTTAGTGGGGCCAGCTGTTAATTCTCAAGTTATTTGTGCTCAGGAACAGACATGGACTGATTTTACCTGATGGAGGCATGCTTGCCTCCCCCAGCATCAGTGATTACCCTCAACATGAGAGATGGAGTAGAGGATACAGAGCTTCATGGTGCAGTAGTGAGAAGACTCATCAAGGAGACACTCTCAACTCTTCTAACTACGGTATTTGTATGTTCTTGGGCAAGACACTTCACTTGTTTAGGTTCTGGTTTCCACATCTGGTATTTAGACTAGAACATCTGTAAGACTTTCCATAACTTTACTGTTTGGGCGCTGCACAGGATACGGAAAAAGACTCGATTCACAAGTATGATTTTGGCGTGATTTTTCTTTTGGGGTGGGAGTTTGTTCATGACCACCTTGCTTCATGAGAATGGACTAATGCTAATAAATATCTTCTCCTTTTAAAAAATAAATGACCTAAATGAAGTATTTGAAGATCCTAGGAAGAAAGTTCTCTAGATCTGAAGATGTTGAAATTGTGGCAGTATTTAGGAAATTAAACCACACAGCACAGAATCATTTACCTTTTAAAAATAGGTAAGAAATGCTGGCAAAATTATTTACTTCAAACCTATTGGCCATCCATCCAATGGAATAAATGATGGCAGCGATGACCGTGTTTCAAACACTGTGTGTAATGCCAATTAAGTTAGCACACCACTGGCATTGGAAATACTGGGAGAACCTAGCTGAAAAATAATGATTTGGGGTTCCATCCTCAACCCACTTAATCAGACTCTCTGCACATCCTGTATCTTTTTCCTCATTTTAACTTGTGCCTCTGGTTCTTGTTTACACATAGGTTTGAGAATCAAAGCTCTAAGGCAAGCATGTCAAACTCGTGGCCTGCAGGCCGAATGTCTCCTTTATTTGGCCCATGTTAGCCTTTGAGTTTGACAGTCATTTACCTTTTAAAAATAGGTAAGAAATGTTGGCAAAATTATTTACTTCAAACCTATTGGCCATCTATCCAATGGAATAAATGATGGCAGCGATGACCATGTTTCAAACACTGTGTGTAATGCCAATTAAATTAGCACACCACTGGCATTGGAAATACTGGGAGAGCCTAGCTGAAAAATGATGATTTGGGGTTCCATCCTCAAGCCACTTAATCAGACTCTCTGCACATCCCTGTATCTTTCCCCTCATTTTTAACTTGTGCCTCAGGTTCTTGTTTACACGTAGATTTGAGAACCAAAGCTCTAAGGCAAGCATGTCAAACTCGTGGCCTACAGGCCACATGCCTCATTTGGCCCATATTAGCCTTTGAGTTTGACATGCTTGCTCTAAGGCATGGAAATAGAGGCTATTGCTCCAACAGCCCACAGTTTTGGGGGCCTTTCTGGGAGGAATAGATCTTTGAGTTCCAGGGAAGCAGCTAATTGGGGAGCAGTAAGGAGCAGCTGATTTCTCTGAGAGACAGCGATGCCTTCAGATATAGCGGTCATTTGCTCATAAAACAACCTGGGTGGGCTTGGTGCAGAGGCTAGGACTGCTTAACTCTAACGTCCTCCCACTCAAGTTATACTATGCGTACTTATTTTTTTAAAGCCCTGTTCCAGCATGCGTACTATGAAAGGCCAAGGGAGGAGGAACAATAAATTAGTTGAACTCTGGCTCTTCCACTTGCCAGGTAAGAAGCTTACCTACTTTATAAGGTTTGGAAGGAAATGAGTGAACATGAACAGCACTCAGAATAGGGCCTGCCACTTAATGAGTGCTCAATATTATTTTCTGTTTTTATCATACAACAGAGCCAGATTACAAGAGAACCCATAAGTGGTAAGAAATTCTGATTTGATGTAATGATTCTAAACTTTGGGGAGTTAACACCCTTTGAAGATGTAATAATTTTATGGTCCTCTGCTTTTAAAAATAGAGCATAAAATTGTTCTTAACAATCAAAGAGATTCTTTATCTTGAAAATTCTGTATAACCCAAGTCATAAGACGTGAGCTGTTCTGGTTTAAGGTCTAATTTTCAGAGTGTCTGAAAGGCAGGAGTCTTTGCTTAATGCATGTATTCCCCTCTCTGTTCTTTCCTCTCTTCTATGCACTGCTTGCCTTGCTCTTTTAGAATTCAAATGGAAATATTATTTATTTATGTATTAATTCTTTTGCTGTCACTGGGGGCCTTAACAAGGTTTTGTCTTAGTTGTGATACTTATTTACCCAAGTATGAAAACCACATTCCCTCACTTCACTGGCTTATGAAAAAAGTCCTTTTTTGGCTTCCAAGTGAGGTTTAAGAGATCATGGAATTATGGATGCTGGATTGATCAATGCCCAGTTAGGAGAGGGGTTGTAAAAACTGAAAAAGGGAAAAACACTTAAAAAATTTCTGCCCATAAAAGTTGTCCCTGAAGAGAGTGAAAAAGTAATGGAGACAGTGACATGACTTATTTTTAGAAAAGAAGAAAACAGGGGTGAATAAAAAGCTCAGGAGAGCTCCTATTGGCAGGTCAGAATACCTGCTTCTCATTTTCGTCTCCAGCTACAAATCAGAATCACCAGGGCAACTTTGAAACATATGATTTTTAGAGAGAGAGAAACATCAATAGGCTGCCTCCAGCATGCCTCCCACCAGGGTCAAGCCGAAACCCGGGCATATGCCCTGAACAGGAATTGAACCAGCAACCCTTTGGTGCACGGACTATGCCCAACCAACTAAGCCACACCCACCAGGGCAGCACTGGTATTTTTTAAAGCTCCCCTAACCAGACTGAGAACAATGAACTAACTACCTCATTTCATTATCTGTGCAAGGACAAGGGCACCTCCCTGTATGAAATAGCTCGGACCCATAGATCTACAAAAAACAACCATTCTTGTTATCAAAACACAAATTCTTTTTCATTTTGATGTAACTTGAATATTTTTACCCTGGGAATTAATTTTCCTAATATGAATCTAAAATTCTGGTATATTTTAAATGCAAAGAAAAAGATTCTAATTAAAAGAGAAAAAGTAATAGGGATGTTTTTCCCCAGGGAGTACAAGACAGAGAAGAGAATGAGCACAAACCAACAGTGCTATTTGATTTACCTTCCAAACTGTAATTTGACAGATGTTCTAAAAAGAAGATAATACTCCTCTCTTAAACACACCCAGAATGGGATTATTTTTTAGTATGATGTTCACGGATACTCAAGAGAGGATCCACATTTTCCCTTCCTTGATCAGACCCAAGCTTCATGGGGTTACCTAAAATTTTCTAAAATCCCTGGTTCTAATTCTTTGATGTCCACAAAAACACTTTGAGCCTTTGAAAGAACTCTGAGCTGGTCTGAGATGGTGCTTATTCTATTCAGTTGCTTGGTCACTTGTTCTCCCTCCCAACCGTGGTCTGAAAAGAGCCCTAAACCAACCAGCTGGGCGTGGAGCCAGGAGGCAGTGTGCTGAGCTGGCTGTCTCTGGAGAGCTGCTGAACGTGGCTCTGAAGTGGATCAGAATCTGTACGCTCCGGCAGGTCTGCCCTTTCATGTTGGAACTGCCACCATGATAATCTGCATAAGCAAGGTTCCCACTGTGTACCTGGTGGAGTAAGAGGTACAAGCTGACTGACTGACTCGAGCAAAGTCTCCTGAGTCTGGTCAACCTGGTGAACAGGCAGCTGGATGATGAGCAGTTCCTAGTTGGTTCATAAGAACTGATAGTTCTGTTTGGTGTAGAGATATTTAGTAAGCTGAGGCCACTGTAAGTGGCTGATTTGGTCACCTTGACTCTGTGCTACCCTGTGGGTAACCACTACTGTTACTGAAGAATGCCAGTCCTAATTACCGTAGCCCGCATAATGTATCTTGGTATGGTAGTCAAGTTCCATTTTCCATGTACTGGTTGTATGACCGCAGGATAACTAACCTCCCTAAGCTGTTGATATCTCATCTATAAAATATGGAAGTGTTCTCATTTATATGCTATCAAGATGTCTAAAAGAAAAGGGAACCCTAGTACACTGCTGGTGGGAATGCAGACTGGTGCAGCCACTGTGGAAAACAGTATGGAGTTTCCATAAAATAAAAAATAGAACTCCTAGTGATCCCACTGCTAGGAATATACTCTAAGAAACCAGAAACACCAAAGAGAAAGAACATATGCACCCCTATGTTCATAGCAGCGCAATTTACAATAGCTAAGATTTGGAAACAGCCCAAGTGCCCATCAGCAGATAAGTGGGGAAAAAAAGCTGTGGTACATTTATACCATGGAATACTACGCAGCTGTAAAAAAGGACTCTTACCATTTGGAACAGGATGGACGAACCTGGAGAGTATTACACTAAGTGAAATAAGCCAGTCAGAGAAAGTATCACATGATCTCACTCATACGTGAAACCTAATGAACAAAATAAACTGATGGACAAATTGTTCCATGCTTCTATGTCTCTGGATCTGACTGTGGAATCTCAGAGGGAAGGCAGGGGAGGGTGTGTGGGTGGGAAGAGATCAACCAAAGAACTTCAATGGGTAATCCCATGGACACAGACAACAGGGTGGTAAAGGCCTGGGGTAGGAGGCAGGGGCGGGCTAGAAGTCAATGGAGGGAGAAAGAGGAGGTATGTAATACTTTCAACAATAAAGATTTAAAAGAAGTAATGAAAAAAGGTTTAGCATGGATATCTGAAGAAAATTAAGTGCACAACAAATATTACCTGTTGTATTTCAGAATTCTTTGACAACAAAGGAAATTTTAATGATATTAAAATCTTACACTATGGTTTCCTTTATCTAGGTGATTTAGGGTTAATAGATCTTCCAGAATTATGGGAGAATGTCCTTGATGTCCAGAAATGATGATGGTGATAAGGAAAAAAACCAATAGTCAACATTTATGAGGCTTACTATATATGGATTCTCATTTTATCCACAACTGTGTGAGATATTTACTATTTTATCTCCACTTTATAGATGATAGAGATGAGAAAACTGAATCCCAGAGTACAGTATTCTCCCCTTATCTGCAGGAGATACTTCCAAGACCACCAGTGGATGCCTAAAACTGCAAATAGTACTGAACCCTATATATAATACATTTTTTCCTATGCATAAATAACTATGATAGTTTAATTTATAAATTAAGCACATTAAAAGATTAACAACGATAACTAATAAAATAGAACAATTGTAACAATATAGTTTGATGAAAGTTATGTAGATGGCTTTGGGGCCATTATTAAGATAAGGGTAACTTTAACACAAGCACTGTGATATCATGACAGTAGCCGTCTTGGTCAACAGATCAACTAAGTGACTAAGTGGGAAGCCTATACAATGTGGATATGCTGAACAAAGGGATTACTTACACCCTGGGTGAAATAAACAATTTTTAATTTTTTGGACTGTAATTGACCTTGGGTAACTGAAACCATGGAGAACCAAACAGGACAAGGGGGACTACCATATAAGAAAATTTCCCAAAGTTATATAGCCAGTAAGAGGTAAAACTAGGATTCAGACCAAAGGAGGGTGACTTTAGCTGGCGATCACGCTGTTATCCACAAGAGGGTGGGGTGTGGACAAGACTAGGTAACTGACACATCTTAAATTTGAAAATGGACAAAGGGGTCAAATAAAATATTCAGAAACTTGTCATATTCATCTCTGATTGTAACTATACAATGTTAAAGCCAGCTGATAATTTGAAAGAAAAGGAACACATTATTTTATATAGAATTGAAAGGAAAGGAATAAATTATTCTATATAGAAAAACATTTGCTGACTCCTTTAGCAAAATTTTATAATCACATGGAACCGAAACATTAAGAGGGGGCTATTTTTCATGGACAGCTCTCATTCTTTAAAAATATTCGAGATCACTGACTGATAAACTTTTTGATTCCTTATTTCCTGGCTTCTCCTGACATTACATTTACACTGTCTTCAGAGTATGTAAAAATAGGGCTCGAATGAACCTAGTTTGAAAATAGCATCAAGATTTTTATATTTTTAATTCTGAGCTATGAGTTTATTACTTCTATAATAAACCTCTAATAACACCAAGTTCATGAAGATAAAAAATTGGCAAGATATAGTTAAGCAATATTTTGCTAATTTTGAAAAGGGACTAAAGCAGTGGTTCTCAACCTTCTGGCCCTTTAAATACAGTTCCTCATGTTGTGACCCAACCATAAAATTATTTTCGTTGCTACTTCATAACTGTAATGTTGCTACTGTTATGGATTGTAATGTAAATATCTGATATGCAGGATGGTCTTAGGCGACCCCTGTGAAAGGGTCGTTCGACCGCCAAAGGGTTGAGAACCACTGGACTAAAGGAAGGGCAGATGTGGGGCTGAAACAGCTGAATTAGTTGTCATTTTCCTAAGTAAGGGGGTTTGTATTAGACATAACTGAAATTCACTTCTTGCCTCAAAAACAGTCCAGGGCTGCTCTGCACAGAACAGTGTCCTCCGGCTCATGTCTCTTTCCTTCCTAATCATCTATCACCTCTCCCTCTTTATCTTCCTTATATTTGAAGCCTGGTTCTTTCTTCTATGCTTTATTCTATGTATGGAGCATCAATATCCTATCTGAATCTTCTCAAATCCTCTTCCTCCTTTTCTCAAGTCCTGCATTAGAAATAGTAAAGCCATCAGTGCCCCAAGCCAGGCTAGAGCTAGTGACAGCTGAAAAGGATCTGATAGAAAAACCTGGAGAAAAATTGAAATGGAACCCTCCAGGTAACTTTAATGAGCTACAAAGGAGTCTAATGGTGTGATGCTAAGTCTATGGATCCAGACAATACACTGAAGACACCCAACATGTGCCTTGGCCTTGTAAACATTTACCCAGTCCTTTTTTCCCACACAGACATTATCTTTTTAAAGGGAATGCTTTGTATATTATAAGTTCAGGAATACATGAACACTATTAAAAGTAGGCAAATAAAGGCAACTCGAGCAGAAACTATAACTGCATACAACTTCAGCCTAGCACTGGAGGCAGCAGGTGACACCTGAGGGCTGGAAAGTTACAATAATTCTTCCGTTTCTGCTTCTACCTTGCCTTGCCTTGCCTTGCCTTGGTGTAAAATTTCCCCCATTTGATCATTCCTATGGATTAATCATATGATGCAAAAAAAGCATATGTGTCTATCAAAGGTCTTAAAAATCCACAGAGATCTGTGGTCCAGCAATTGTACTTTTAAAGCTTTAGAAGTAATTGTACCAGTATGAAAGTTTATGTATGGGGATGGTAAGGGCAGAGTTTTTATGTTAGAAAAAAATTAGAAACAAACTGTTCATCATTTTTGTAAAACTGCAATTTTATATAGCACTGTGCAACTGGTTAAGGACACTAACAAAGCAAAACTTTCAGGACACACTGCTAAGTGAAAACACAGTTAATGTAGGAGAGAACCAAGATGGTGGCATAGGTAAACGCTGTACATGCCGCCTACCACAACCACATCAAAATTACAACTAAAATACAGAACAACCATCATTCAGAACCGCCTGAAAGCTGGCTGAGTGGAAATCCTACAACTAGATAAGTAAAGAAGAAAGCACATTGAGACTGGTAGAAGGGGTAGAGGCGCAGAATGGGCTGGTTCAACACCCACATGTGCATTTCTTTTTTAATTGGGAGGCAAAGTCCTCCCATGAGGAGCAAGGGAAGAGAAGTCTCTGTAATTACGGGCTCTAAAAACCAGCAGAGATTGTGGCTGAGTGACACAGAGGCTGCTGGAGACCCAGGTGTTCCTTTTAAAGGGCTGGTGCACGAACTTACTCGAACTCCATCTCTCTGCGCTCCAGAACCTGGTGGCTTTGGTTGACCCAGACACATACGGAGAGGAACTGGAATATCTGGCATTGGGGCAGGAACTCAAGGGGGGCTTTCTCTCAGATGGGGGTGCTCACAGGGTCACTGTTCTTGTGTGGGGACCTTCCATGTCACAGAGCTGACTGGCAGTCATATCTGAGTTTCCATCAGTGTGGCTCACGCTGTTTGCTCTGCCCTGCTGATTCCCTGAGGCCCCACTCCATGCAATTTGCAGCCCCACCCAAGCTGTTTGCAGTGGTTTTTCCATATCAATGGCTTGTCCTGGCTCAGGCTTCAGACTTTCCTAAAATCTCTCAAGCTGTAGCAGGTGTCAGTGTGCCCTGAACCTAGCAATAAAAGGTCCAAGACCCGGCACTAGCACCAGCCTCTTGCTTCACAGCTGGGTCTTACTGCGAGGCACTTCTAAGCTTAATACAAATAGCATCCATCTGCAGATGGACCCAGTATCAGTGTGGCTCACGCTGTTTTCTCTGCCCTGCTGATTCCCTGAGACCCCACCCCATGCAATTTGCAGCCCCACCCAAGCTATTTGCAGTGGCTTTTCCATATCAATGGCTTGTGCTGGCTCAGGCTTCAGACTTTCCTAAAATTTCTCAAGCTGTAGCAGATGTCAGTGTGCCCTGAACCTAGCAATAAAAGGTCCAAGACCCGGCACTAGCACCAGCCTCTTGCTTCACAGCTGGGTCTTACTGCGAGGCACTTCTAAGCTTAATACAAATAGCATCCATCTGCAGATGGACCCAGGCAGTGGCTGACTTTGCACTGCCCTGGAGGCCCTACAGCCAGTGCACCCAGTGGGCAGCTTCAGAACATACCAGATTACAACTCTACACATCCACAAGTGACACACTCAAGGGGCAGACTCAATGAGCACCAAAGTCACACTGACGCAAGTCCTCCTCCATAGGGGTGTTTCCTGCACAGCAGCTCTCCCACTGTAGTCTCAGCTGGGTCTCACAGCCAATTGGCCTAGAGGTCAATTCCTCTCAGTGGTGCCAACAGCAATCAAGGTTCACCATAGCCCATTTGGTTCAGTGGATAGAGCATCGGCCTGCAGACCAGGTTAGAGCATCTGCCAAAGGGTCCAGGGTTAGATTCCGGTCAAGGGCACGTACCTTGGTTGCAGGATGCAAGTCCTCCTCCATAGGGGTGTTTCCCGCACAGCAGCTCTCCCACTGTAGTCGCAGCTGGGCCTCACAGCCAATTGGCCTGGAGGTCAATCAGTGCTCTTGGAGGAGGCAACCAATTGATGTGTTTCTCTCACATCAATATTTCCCTTTGTCTTTCCCTCCCCTATTCTCCCTAAAGATCCATGGAAAAATATCCTCATGTGAGGATTTAAAAAAAAGGCTCAACTACAAGACTGTGCACATAGCCCACACAGGGGCACAGCTAGAGTGCTCAACTCAGGTGACTGGAAAGGCTGAGCCGCTGGACCCTACAGGACACCTACTACACAAGGCCATTCTATCAATCAAGGCTTACCATAGCCTGTTTGGTTCAGTGGATAGAACATCAGACTGCAGACCAAAGGGTCCCAGGTTAGATTCTGGTCAAGGGCACGTACCTTGGTTGCAGGCTCCTCCTCAGCCCAGGTTCTAGTCAGTGCTCTTGCAGGAGGCAACCAATCGATGTGTTTCTCCTTCATCAATATTTCCCTTTGTCTTTCCCTCTCCCATTCTCCCCAAAGATCCATGGAAAAATATCCTCAGGTGAGGATTAAAAAAAAAAGGTTCAACTACAAGACTGTGCACATAGCCCACACAGGGGCACACCTAGAGTGCCCAACTCAGGTGACTGGAAAGGCTGAGCTGCTGGGCCCTACAGGACACCTACTACACAAGGCCATTCTACCAACTCAAAGAGACATAGCAACTCTACCTAATACATAGAAAAAAACACAGGGAAAAGCCAAAATGTGGAGACAAAGAAACATGTCACAAATGAAAGAAATAGAAGCAAGCAAACCACTGGATATAGATTTCAAAACCATGGTTATAAGGTTACTCAAGGATCTTCATGAGACTGTCAAGGATCTTAGTGAGAATGTCAAGGAGAAGAAAAAGGACCAGTCAGAAATTAAGCATACACTAACTGAAATAAAGAATAATTTACAAGGTTTCAACAGTAGAGTAGAAAATTCTGAGAATCAAATCAATGATTTGAAATATGAGGAAACAAAAACCAACCAATCAGAAGAGCAAAAAGAAAAAAGTATAAAAAATGAATTTAGTGTAAGAAGCCTCTGGAACAACTTCAAGTGTACCAACATTCACATTATGGGGGTGCCAGAAGGAGAGCAAGATACTGAAAACCTATTTGAAGAAATAATGACAGAAAACTTCCCCTATCTGGTGAAAATAGACTTACAAGTCCAGGAAGTGCAGAGAGTCCCAAACAAGAGGAACCCAAAGAGGTCCACACCAAGACACATTATAATGAAAATGCCAAGGGTTAAAGACAAAGAGAGAATCTTAAAAGCAGCAAGAGAAAAGCAGTTAGTTACCTACAAGGGAGTACCCATATGACTGTCAGCTGATTTCTCAACAGTAACTTTGCAGGCCAGAAGGGAGTGGCAAGAAATATTCAAAGTGATGAATAGTAAGGACCTACAACCGAGATTACACTACCTAGCCAAGCTATCAATCGAAGGTCAGCTAAAAAGCTTCACAGACAAGAACAAGTTAAAAGAGTTCATCACCACCAAATCAGTATTACATGACATGTTGAAGGGTATTCTGAAAGAAGGGAAAGAAGGGAAAGAAGAAGAAGGAGAAGGAGAAAGAAGGAGGAGGAGGGGAAGGAGAAAGAAGGAGAAGGAGAAAGAAGGAGAAAGGAGAAGGAGAAAGGAGGAGAGAGGAGGAGAGAGGAGGAGGAGAGAGGAGGAGGAGAAGAAGAAGAAGAAGAAGAAGAAGAAGAAAGGTAAAAAAAATATACGAACAATAAAATGGCAATAGATACATATCTATCAACAATTGAATCTAAAAATCAAAATAAATGGACA
>NW_005357115.1:2014871-2061572 GCF_000412655.1 Myotis brandtii
GTAATACTCTCAACAATAAAGATAAAAAAAACCCAAATGACTGATGTAATTATGCTTAGTTTGAGTCCATTATAAAGCAGATATTTTATATGTCTTGTAAACAAATTTTTGTGTAATTTATTTAAATTTCCCAGGATTTTAAAATTAGAAAGACAGACCCAAAATTGCAAATGGATGGTGGGGCTTACATGATTTCTTTTTGATTCTTTACTTATTACAAAGAGGATTTTATTTACAAAGAGAACTTTGCTCTGTTATTTAAAAAGAGAATGTATTATTTATGACTTTATGTTATTAAAAGTCTACTAAATGTATCTTTAAAAGTAGTCTTATGTAAATGACAGGGTCTGCCTGGGAAGGGATGAAGGGTTGCTATTTAGCCTTTTCTGGTCTTTTCAGTAGTCACATCTATGGTAGTTGGATTCTTAGTGGATCCAACTACATACAGAACCAGTATGTTTCCAATGGTGTGAAGGGTGAGAGATGAAGAAGACATTTCCTGGACATCATGGGCTGCTCTAGAATCCAGAGTCAGGAAAGTGCCTGGGACAGGTCATAAAGTGGAACAAGAATCCTGAAAAACACACTTCACTGCTTATAAAAGTTTGCCCAGGACTGGCTGTGAGGGAAGTGTATTTGTCTAAGTTTCCTTCCCACCACTCCTGTCGAGCAATGATAGATTGTAGAGTAGAGCCAAAATCCTCTCTTAATTTTGTATTTTGTGTTACAGCAACATTATACTTTATTTACTAACAGTATGTTTTATTGACTTCAACCTACAATTGTTTTGCATATTCACTTGACCAAATACTTTTTACAAGCTTGGTAAGAGACTTGTGCCCTTGGGAAGAGATGTAATAGCTGAGTTTCCATCATTTGTACTTGGGCTCTTACTAGAGATATAATTTGTAATGCAAAGACCAATCATACAATAAGGAGTAGGGCTCTACCTAAATGACTAAGAATATCCTATGAAGCTGAGCTCTAACGCCAAGTTTTGTCCTTGTCTCTCTCCCAGGACCTACCACAGCCCTTAGTGGATACTTAATAAAGTCTTTTGATAAATCTTTTATTTTTACAACGTCTTATAATTTTCAGAGCACTGACATAGATGTTATACTGTTTGCTCCTCCTGACATTTGAGATGAACAGTACTATCAGCCCCATTTTTTCAGGGGAGGAAACTGAAGCTCCCTAAGAGTCTGATGAAATGTGAGTGGGGTGGGATTATAACCCACATCTGTGATTCCTGATGCCCAAATCCCTACACTGCAGGCTCGTTTCCAGGATCCTTCATCAAATCCTGTTCTTGCCATTACCCCATGCTCTGAATCGGATAGCTCATTAGATTGCCTAACTTCCAAGGCTGCTGTGGATACCAAAGAGATAAATAATACAAATGTACTTTTTAAACAATGAAGCTATGCAAATGTGGTTATTGTTGAAACACTTTTTGTATTAAATGCAAATGCTCTGCCCTCATGAAATCATTATTAGTCACTGATGCTTTAATGTGCATCATTTGTTGAATATTACAAAGTCATAACTAACCTAGAATATTTAGATGGAGAATGGGTGTTGGGAACAAAAACCCAGGGCACTTGGCACTAGCTGGTAAAGACAGAGGGGACTATATAAGCATCCCAGCTGCCAGAGAAGGAAAACACCAAATACATTAAGTCCTCACCTAAGGTCATTGGTAGGTACTTGGGAAACCAAGTTTATCAGAGGCCAATGGATATAAACAAGAGTTCAGTTCCATAGGCATTATTGTTTGAAGTGGGACCCAGAACAGCCTAGTACCTAGTAGTACTCATGAAATGTTTGTAGAATGACTAATGAAAACCAGTGCAGAGTGACTCTTAGACCTATGCCTTATCACTGCATCATACTGCTTCCTTTGTTTTAATAAAAAAGAAAATGGTATTAATCTCCTTTCTAGTGCCTCATGTCTAGTAGAGGGAAGATCAGTTGAATATTTGATGATCAAGAATGCCACATTGCCTAGGGCCTTGGTTTAGGCTTCTTAGTTAAAGGTTGGCATTATCTGTTGGAACACAGTGGTATTTTTTTTTTATTCTGAATATTATTCGATACTAACATTCCACTGTAGACTCAATTCAGGTTTGGAAGTTGTACAAGACAAGGATTAATCCTTATTTTCAGAACAAGAATACTTGACACAGCAGAAGTCACCGATGTCAGGTTCATCCCTTTTCTTCCTCAAAGGAAGCTCCAGAAGTACAGACAAAAGGGTGGGCAGTACCTGGAACCACTTCTGTTGTGGCCCACACTGAAGGTGCCCCCTTCTGAGCAGCCTGAGCTGATGGCCTCCAGTTTGACAAGGGGTTAGTTTAGGGGTTTTGGTTTGCCATATTTCAGCCATCATGCAGAGAATCCTTCAGAGAAGGACATTTCCATGACCCTTTGCACATTTATGGTTATTTGTTGTTTTGCAACTGAAAAGCAGGAATGAAAAGGTACAATTAGTCCTCTGCTGGGCCCATTTGCAGACCCCAGTGGGGATCATTTTAGTTCAGACTACAACATGTTCTGCTTGTTGTCTCAAGCCATGATTTTTCTCAGCGATAACCTAATAATAGCTTGCAATTTATGGAGCACCATGCCCCAAAGCTCCCAGGGCTCCAGAGGGCATTGGGGGGAGGGTGTTAGGGGGCAGAAGCAAACACAACATGTAATTTCCTGATTGTAAATAACACAACCAAAATAAGCTATTTTCCTCTTGTGCACACAATATAGTGTTCATATTTGCTGAGCTAAATAAATATGGTCACCAATAGATTTAGCATTTCTGGATCATGTGCCAGAAAAGGTGGCTGAACAATGTGAAGGCATTTTATAGATTTAAATCTTTTTTTTTCTGGAATAAAGCAGAGTATAAACAAGTCATATATAGCTTATATTTCATTCCCGGGAAAAGGCAGGATGTGAAGTCTGTGTGCTCAGGAATAACGTTGGCATTCCAGCTGGCATCGTGCATAAATGCCAAGCACCATGATTTCATAGCTATAATATGCACTATCCCCAACAGATATTAAAATTCTTTTATAGTCACGTGTAAAATTTGCCTTTTAAATTGAGTTAGCATTTTATTTGCCGTCTCTTCTAAAAATACCAATGGGCCTTACATTTATTTTGCTGCTCATGTGGTGCCCATAACATGGCAATTAAGTTAGGATTTTTTTATAGCCCACATTTTTTCTTTTGAATTCAGTTTGTGTCATAACAAGATTGTGTCATTCTTTGTGCAGGGAAATCATGTGCATGCATAGCCTCTGTTCAATAGGCTTTGGTCCCTGCTCTCAGCCTTCCTTGGATTTGTATTGATTCAGGGTGACATGTTGGGGTCATGGAAGGGAGTAGGAAGCTGAATTTAAGAGTTACTTCCTTAGCACTGAGTTCTGATCAACCATCTGACCTGGCCAAGGACACTTAGCAGTTACATAGCATTAAACATGGAGTGTTATCCCAAGATTCGCGGGACTAATTCTAAGTACCATTGCACAATATTTCCTCCAGCAATTCCTATTACATGAGACAAGATTACTGTTGCGGGGAGGATAGTGGATTGTGTTAAAAGGTATAAAAATCTATATACACAGGGAGAACCAAGCTGGTGGCGTAGGTAAACCTATACTCGCCACCTCCCACTATCATATCAAAATTATAACTAAAATACAGAACAACCATTATTCAAAACCACCTGAAGGCTGGCTAAATGGAAGTCCTACAACTAGAGAAGTAAAGAAGAAAGCACACTGAGATGTGTAGGAGGGGTAGAAGCACAGAACAGGATGGTCCGACACCCACATGTACTGTTTTTTGTTTTGGTTTTTAATTGGGTGGGAGATTATCTCTGCAGAGGCCACCGTGAGGAGCAAGGGGTCCAAGCCCCACACCAGACCCTCAGCCCAGGGTTCCAGAGCTGGGAAGAGAAGTCCCTGTAACTTCGGGCCATAAAAACCAGTGGGGATTATGGCTGAGAGACATGGAGGCTGCTGGAGACCCAGGTATTCCTTTTAAAGGGCTGGCACAAGAATTTACTCTGACTCACTACCTCTGAGTTCCAGCACCAGGCAGTTTGGTCAATGCAGACACATACATGGAGGAACTGGATTGCCTGGCACTGGGGTGGGAACTTGGGGACAAGAACAGGGGTACTTGCAGGGGTCATTGTTCTTGTGCTGGGACCTCCTCCATCACACAGCTGACTGCAGCCATATCTGTGTCTCCATCAGCCTGGCTCAAACTGTTTGCTCTACCCTGGTGATTCCCTGAGACTCCACCCCATCCAATTTGCAGCCCCACCCAACCTGTTTGCAGTGGCTTTTCCTAGCTCAGGCTTCAGACTTTGCTAAAATCTCTCAAACAAGCTGCAACTGGTATCAGTGTGCCCCACACCTATGAATAAAAGGCCCAACACCAGCCCTAGCACAAGCCTACCTTGCTTCACGGCTGGGCCTCACTTGGGCACCTCTAAGCCCAATACCAATAGCTCCTGGAGGGTGGATCCAGGTAGTGGTTGCCTTTGAACCTCCCTAGAGGCCCTAGAACCTGTGCACCTGGTGGACAGCTTCAGACTATACCAGATTACAACTCTACACATCCACTCTACACACACTCAAGGGGCAGACTCAGTGAGCAGCAAAGCCACACTAAAGCAAGTCCTCCTCCATAGAGGTGTTTCCTGCACAGCAGCTTTCCCATTGTTAAGTGCAGCTGGGCCTCACAGCCAATTGGCCTGGATGTCAATTTCTTTCAGTGGCACCAACAGCAATCAATGCTCCATTACAAGACAGTGTTCACAGCCCACACTGGGGCAAACCTAGACTGCTCAGCTCAGGTGACTGTGGAGCCCAAGCCTCTGGGCCCTACAGGACACCTACTACACAAGGCCACTCTACCAATTCCAGGAGACTTAGCAACTCTACCTAATACACAGAAACAAACACGGGGAAACAACCAAAATATGAAGACAAAGAAACATGTCACAAATTAAAGAAATGGAAGCAAGCAAACTACTGGATACAGAGTTAAAAACCATGGTTATAAGGATACTCAAGGATCTTCATGAGAGCTTCAAGGGACTTAGTGAGACTTTCAAGGATCTTAGTGAGAATATCAAAGACATGAAAAAACACCAGTCAGAAATTAAGCTACACTAACTGAAATAAATAATAATTTACAAGGATTCAACAGTAGAGTAGAGCATTCTGAGAATCAAATCAACAATTTAGAATATGAGGAAGCAAAAAACACCCAATCAGAACAGAAAAAAAAAATCCCAAAATTTGAAGACAGTGTAAGGAGCCTCCGGGACAACTTTAAGCATACCAACATTCTGATCATGGGGGTGCAAGAAGGAGAAGAGAGAGAGCAAGATACTGAAAACCTATTTGAAGAAATAATGACAGAAAAATTGCCCTACCTGGTGAAAGAAACAGACTTACAAGTTCAGGAAGTGGAGAGTCCCAAACAAGAAGAACTCAAAGAGGCCCTCACCAAGACACATCATAAGTAAAATGCCAAGGGTAAAAGACAAAGAGAGAATCTTAAAAGCAGGAAGAGAAAAGCCCCGGTATGACTGAAGGCTGATTTCTCAACAGAAACTATGCAGGCCAGAAGGGAGTGGCAAGAAATATTCAAAGTCATGAATAACAAGGACCTGCAACCAAGATTACTCTACCCAGCAAAACTCTCACTTAGAATTGAGGGTCAGATTAAGAGCTTCACAGACAAGCAAAAGCTAAAGGAGTTAATTACCACCAAACCAATATTACATGAAATGTTGAAGGGTATTCCTTAAGAAGAGGAAGAAGAGAAAAAAGATAAAAAATATGAATAATAAAATGGCAATAAATACATATCTATTGATTGAATCTAAAAATGAAAATAAAAACAAGAAATCTAATGAACAAAATAAACTTGTGGAATAAAATAGAATCAGAGGCATGGAAACATGGAACAGACTGATGAATCTCAGAGGGAAGTGGAGTGATGGATGGGAAGAGATTAACTGAAGATCTTAACTATGGAC
This sequence comes from Myotis brandtii, assembly GCF_000412655.1. Taxonomy (NCBI): domain Eukaryota; kingdom Metazoa; phylum Chordata; class Mammalia; order Chiroptera; family Vespertilionidae; genus Myotis; species Myotis brandtii. The sequence continues at coordinate 2,020,930 of NW_005357115.1, forward strand.
ACAGGAAATAGGGTGGTGAAGGCCTGGGATGTGGTGGGAACCGGGTGGAGGGGGGCAATGAGAGGAAAAGGGGGACATCTGTAATACTCTCAATAATAAAGATTTTTTAAAAAATCCATATATGCACAAAGGGATGGATACCAAATATATTTTACTTTCACTTGTAGTTTGCGAAATGTCTATAAAGATTTTGTGATGAATAAAATAAAAATTACTTTAAAATCTTATAGAATCCATGGTAAATTCTATTTAATTTTGATATGTACAAGAACAACTGTATATGTACATATAAACAGGTATCAATATATAGAAATTAATTAACCATGGTAAGTCCTTAACATTATGTATTATTAAAATACAATTACTATCATGTAGATTATTTATGGTATTTATAAATTAAAGGTGATCTTTGTGAAAAACTGAGAAAACACAAATATTTCAAGTCAGAAGATACATTAGTAGGGGCTGGGCTGGAGGTGGAAGTGGGAATTTCCTGTAAGTGGCCAACAGGGATCTTGTTGGAGTGATGGAATGTTCTAATACCACATTAGGGTAATGATGGCACAACACAGTCAATTGACTAAAAAAAACTCACTGAATCGTATTTTTCAAATGAGTGGATTTTATGGTAAGTAAATTATACTTCAATAAAGTTGTTAAAGATGCAGGATGAGGCCTCAATTTGGAAGAAAAAGAACAAAACAGTGGTCCTTAAAAGTTTTCATTTTCATTATCTTATTTTCAAATGTGAAAAAGGAGAAATGAAAGTCATCATATCAACATTTATAAGATTTGTTTGAAACACACACTCTTTGTTAATCCTCAGGGAGCAAAAATGCCTAATGCATTCGCTACACTTGATGCTTGCTCCCTTTAGAACACACTTGGAACTAAAAAGAAGAGGAAATTTATATTTATTCACATAACTCATTCCCAACACCAAGTCTTCAAACACTACACACACACACACACACACACACACACACGTACACACCTGTACACTATGTTTCAGCCAAGCGTCCTCACTCTGGCTGACCTACAGTAAGAAGGCCCAGATAGAGATCAGAATGAAATTGTTTTAGCTCCACTTCTCTTACACTGTGACTCTTGTGGGACTGAGTGGAGGTAGCTGGTGTGAGGCTGGGGCACTATCCGATGGCTCTGCAGAGCCTCATGCCACATGCTGAGCACCCCTGCTCCCCAACCACCTCCTGGGAGATTGACATCCCTGTTATCATCCTGGTCCCTCTCCAGCCTTGTGCTCAGTGCCAGGTGCCCAAGCAGTGTGGCCCACTGAGAAAAGAAACCAAACAAAAAGACCTTACAAGTACTGAATACAAATTCTTCTATTGAGCAGAAAGAGTCAAGGATAGAAATAGTTTCAGGATGGACCTTTCCCAGGTTTTTACAAGATGCTCTGGGCCTGCTGTATACACGCTGTTCCCCAGTGTTTGTTAATTTAGGCAGTTCTTGCGCCATTTATGGAGCAAATCTTGTGACACCTGGTGTCTAGTTTTTCTTTGTTTCTCTCTGTCCTTGTCAATTCTTGCTTTTGTGGGCCCCCTCCAATTCTAGAGACATCACATATTCATGGGAAAGTGTGTATTTTAGCTCCAGACAGCACCTCACTGGTATGAGGTGAAGATAAGGTCCCTCAGATGGCATAAGGAAAGCCATCTGAGCGGTCAGGCTGCCTGAGCCGCTCCTCTGGCCCAGTCCCCACTGGCTTTGCCTCTCGGCCTGACTACAGATCGGAGGGCCCCTCAACAGTCCTGACTTTTATGGTGACAAAGAAACAGAGTGCTTAGAAGAGTCTCTGGAAACAAAACATACCTGCCCTTTAGGCTCTCTTGGGGGAACTGACACCCCAGCCATTGGGATGGCTTGGCTCAGAGTAAAGTAATTCTCTCATTTCCACTTAAATTAATGTGAAATGTTAATCATCCAATTAAATGTGTGTACACACTGTAGCGAGGGCACTTCCTTTTCAGCCTGTTTTCTGAGCTGAAATGCCAAGGTTCAGAGGATAAAGCTCATGGAGAGACGGGGAAATGGCAGGAAACAGGAACACGCTGGGGGATGTCCAATTCATTATTAACATGGGAGAGTCTGAGAATTTTCTTGATCTTCTCTTTGTTTTCATTGTTGCAAGATAGCTGAGCAGAATACCATAGGAGGCCTAAACCCATTCCCCAGTGCATTGAAGTGGAAGGGAAAAGAGACCTAACCTTTTTTTTTTTTGAGTGTCAACTATATGCTAGGCCCTGTGCTTCTCATGTAATCCTCGCTACAGCTCTGTGACATAGATGTTCATGTCCCCATAATTCAGGTTTAGGAACTAAGCTGAGAGGAGTTAAGCATTTTGCCCCTGAGGGTGTCATACAGCTAGTAAGTGGGGTGGGTGTTTTCCTACTGTTTTTCAAGGTAGATCAGATGACTGTGGGAATTCAGAGTGAATGGGTACCATGTCCTGAGAAAAGTGTTTTGGGTGGGGTGCTGCTGTGTTCCCTTCCGACCCATCTCTGTGGTTGAGGAAGGGACAGACCAAGTGTGCTGAGAGATGCTTTGGACAGTCACCTCCAGTGATGCTTTGAGACCTAAAAAGACTAGGGCATGATTCCCAAAATTTCCCATAAATCTTTGCAGAACATGATTGCTGGGAGAGTGTCACCAATATGCCTTTCCAGGGCCCACTGACCCCGGGGCCTGGGTCACCATATATCACAGGCAGCTCTGGTCTAGCCCCAGAACGACCAAATCTCCTTCTGTGGTCACTCCTGTTAGCGGCACGTGGCTGTGCTGGTGAGGATTATCTGGGCATTTTTATTTATTTATTTATTTTTTGCGAGCTAGGTCAGAACTGAACATATTTAAAAGAGTTTCTAGTTGTCCTAGTGTTTCAATTTTTTCAGGCAGGAACTGCTACGCATTTATGGCTATAGAAATAGGTCTTTGTTCATTTCTGAAATTTTTTGAAGTAGGGACTTTACTAGCTGTTTTCCATGTCAAAGGAAATAATGACAAAGTCTGACTTCAAGGAGCTAAAATATGAACTCATTGTTGCATGCTTTAAAAGTGGAAAATACTAAAATAGAAGCAAAGAGGGAAATGAGTAATTTCCAAAAATTGTGAGATATGTGGGAAAGCTGCTGTATGCAAAGCTTATCTTAAAAATACATCCAAGGTGGAATGATAGAGGGGTTAAGTATTAGTTGAGGAGAAAGAGCAATAATATGGATTCCAGAATTTACTATCAATATAAACTTGGGCAAAATATGGGCAAATCACATTCTTTCTGAGTCCTAATTTCCTCATGTAACTGAGGATGCTGGTGCTCAGTCCCGTATAAGCTGTCAAGTGGCCTTTCCCCGGGGCCACCATGTGTACTCCCGTGGATGTGGTACTCAGTGTGTGTCCAGGAGTCTCAGTTGGACTACGGCGACCCCTTGAGATGGTGGTATACAACCTGCACAACCATTCAAGTCACTTTAGGACCCACTGAAAAACAAGGCAGTGGACATAATAAACTATAATAAACTTGTTACTTAAATATGCTCTAGAAGATCTTAGTTTCAGAATAATTAGAAGTCAGGAAGTTAAAACATGAAAAATTTAAACCATCAATAGCTAATTATTTTTTTGTCACAAAAACAAATAATATAATGTTTTCTAGCACAGTGACAAAGAGAAAATCTAACTTTCGAAAAAAAAGTTTAAGGGACACAAATAAATAAATTCTGGGAGGAGGCAAATAGCTTCACATCACTTTAATCTAAACAACTTAATAGATAATATACATGGTGTTTATGCCTTGAATACAAAGGAACTACATGATGAATTTAAACTTCTTTCTCTACTCATAAAACTTTCCCCATTCATCCTAATTTTCTCATGGTTTTTCTTACTGTTGACATTTTAAGAGTTAAACTCAGGGCAAATAATGAAAATTATTTCCTGCATTTTGTAGCAGCTGTCAGTTACAAAATGCTCTGAGATCCACATTACTAATCTTATCACTGGCTCTATTTAAATTGCCACATATTATTATGCCTATTTTACAGGCAAGGAAAGCAAGGCTCAGAGTCAATAGATGGATTCCAGCCACACAGTGAATAACAGGAGTTTGCTTCCCTGAATTCAGTTCTAAAGCTCTTGTCACCAGACCCCCTTGGCACATATTCATGACCCCTGTACTATGAGAGCGAAGTAAACAGCTGGTATAACCAGTTGTATATAAAATTCTTCCTATGATATTTAGAAGTCTGGAAATGATGTAATTTTAAAGTGGTATGCATTTCTTCTCTAAAGTTTCTATTTACAAAACAGGAAAAAAAACAAAACAAACCTAAAATGGTCTATCTCTTTTCCACTTAAAAATCTCTAGCGTGAAATAATTCCTACTTGACAGAATCCCAAAAATATTCATAACACTTCAAGCCAGCAGAAAATCTGACGATGCCAGAGGCGAAGGGACAGCCTCGTCTGCCCAGTTTTTAAGCTGCTCTGGCTCCAGGAGTGAACATTTGTAAAGGGAAGATACAGGGAGCAATAGGCAAGCTCCGTCAAGATGTCTGGAGAAAGACCAGGGCAGGACTTAGGGAGGTAAAAATATCCCCAACTCATCAGCACCTAAGAGTTTCCTGAGTAATTAAGAAGGAATTCTCACTTTCCCGAATCCAATAGGAGCAAGAAATGAAAGTACAATCCATATTTGGAACCTAATATAGAAGCTGGGATGTCTTGACTCGATATACCCAGGTTTTACCCAAGTAAATAACTGTAAGCTAAAAGAATGTGCCATTCCAGGTGGTCTTTCGCATAAAAAAAAGCTGGGTTCCCAATGTTCCTTCTTAGATTTTTTTCCCTCTTGAATTTTGAAACTGTTATTCCACAGAAGCCATGTGATGTAACATAGCTAGGAACACAGGCCAGGCCATTGCAAAATGCCTGTTTAGCACTCCACAGAGTATGCCTAACGTTTCAAAGTGCCAAGCTGAGTTCTGAGTCTTGGAAGCAGGGATTATTGCAGAGGAAAAAATAAAGGCAAAAAAATAATATCTTGTTCCTCATCAAAGTTCCCACCACAGCTGAAATTATGCAAGAGGAAAAATGTTTCTATTCTGAGCTTCTTGGTGTTCTTAGGTTACCTTTGCCCCTTCTTACTATAATCCCTACTCAGACATATTCTATTCCTCAAAAATAAGATTATCTACTGTTCATCTCCCTGTCATAACTTTCTTAGTTGTCTCTAGCAGGTATTAGGAAGAAAGCAATCTGACTGAACCAATTCATACTAATGTGTAAATGACTTATTGTACATTCATCTATATACACCACACACACACACACACACACACACACACACACACACACACACACACAACTGCATTACTTATATGTTAGGCATTATTCTAGCAGCCAGAGATATGGCAGAGAGAAAAAAAGGGCAAGTTTTCTGCTCCCATGAAGTTTACATTTCAGTGAGGAGAGTTAGACCAGCGGTTCTCAACATGTGGGTCGCAACCCCTTTGGGGGTCGAACGACCCTTTCACAGGGGTCGCCTAAGACCATCGGAAAACACATATATAATTACATATTGTTTTTGTGATTAATCACTATGCTTTAATTATGTTCAATTTGTAACAATGAAATTGGGGGTCACCACAACATGAAGAACTGTATTAAAGGGTCGCGGCATTAGGAAGGTTGAGAACCACTGAGTTAGACAATAATATTTATTTGAATAAATAAATAAATAAACACAGAAAGGAATAAATTCAGAAAATAAGGCTATATAATACAGAAGAGCTGGCTGACCAGTTCACGTTGCATGGTTAGGAAAGGTCTCTTTAAAGAAGTGCCATTTAAGATGAGATGTAATGGAGACAAAGAGCCGGTCTTGTATAAATGAAGGAAAGGGCATTTTAGAAAGCTAGCTCAACCCTGAGAAAGGAGCGAACTTGGCGTGTGGAGGACAGTAAAAGACCAGTGGGGCTGAAGAATAGTGGGGAAAACACATGGAAAGATAGTAGAGCTGAGTCACATAGGTCTTTATAAGCTGGAACGATGCTTTTAAGGTTTATCCTAAGTGAAATAGGAAGCCCTTGAAATGTGGCCTGATTGATATCTTAAAACAATCTATAGCAGCCCAGCCCATGTAGTTCAGTGGTAGAGTGTTGACCTATGAACCAGGAGGTCATGGTTCGATTCCCAGTCGGGGCACATGCCCGGGTTGCGGGCTCGACCCCAGGTAGGGGGTGTGCAGGAGGCAGCCCATCAATGATTCTCATATTGATGTTTTTCTCTCTCTCTCTTCCTCTCTGAGATAAAAATATATTTAAAAAACAACAACAATCTATAGCAGAAGCATGCAGACAGACAAAAGGCTAGGGCACAGGTCTGAGTGAGAGAGAACTACTGTCTAGACCAGAGGGTAGTGGTAGAAAGGGAGCTAAGTGGGTTTGATCAAGATACACTTTAGAAGAAAGATCTGCAAGTGTTATAAATGGACTGACTGTGGGGATGAGGAAAAGGAACCAAAGACACCTGGTTGGATGATGGTACCATCTTCCTGAGAAAGGCAAGATCTGGGAAAACATGGTTTGGTTGAAGGATACATAGTTTGGTTGAAAACATGGTTTGGTTGAAGGAAAATATGGTTTGGTTGAAGGGTTAAAGAAAACATGGTTTGAAGCTTAGGCAGTGGAAATCAACAGTTCTATTTTGGACATGGTAATTTTGAGCTGCAAATTACACATCTGGCATTGATACAGGGAAGGCAGTTGGTATATGAATCTAGACTCGGGAAATTCAAGGCTGGAGATACACATTTGGTAATCGTTGGCATACTGATGGCATTCAAGGCTTGGAGTCTGATGTGATGGCCCAGGCCAGAGAGCATGAACTGAGAAGAGAAGAGGGCTGGAGACCAGGCTTCGGCTCACCCCAACTGCAATCTACATTTCATGTTACAGAAATAAACTTTAATCGCATGACCGCCACACTTTCAAGAGTTTATGAAGTCAAGAGATGCACGGAGGTGGAAAGAGACTTCAGGACTCTTCTCCGGGCAGGCAGCTTTGTAAAAGGTGATTCAGGAAAAGCAGGTCCTTCCTCTACTAACCTGTGTGGGTCTTGGAGCTCTCTATGCACACCTAAGGTTGAGGGGAGTGAAGACCCTCAGGAATGTTTCTCTGCCAGGGGGTTATAATGAGCATTTGTTCCCCGTTGGTATGAGGAGGAAGCTCTGTCTCACCTACAAAGTCATAAGCTCTTTTTCCCATGGATTTTCAGCAATTTGGTAAAACAATACTTCAAATGGTATTTAATCCTGCTTTCAGGCAGGGAATGTTTCCAATGCCCTTCAGGCCATCACAGGCTAAGAACCTAAGAGTCTCACCTAGAAAGGGGCAGCGGTGAATCAGACACTCGCCAGGAGCTCTTCTCCTTTAGGAAAAGGGTCAAGACATCAGCCTAATGGATGCATGGAACACACTGACAGATCTCAGAGGGGAGGGGAGAGAGAGGAAGACGGGAAGAGATCAAGCAAAGAATATATATGCATATATGCATAGCTCATGGACACAGACAATAATGTGATGAGGGCCTAGGGGAGGGGCTGGGGCTGGGTGGAGGGAGGCAAAGGGGGATGTGGGAACAGCTGTAATAGAGTCAACAATAAAAAGAAAAAAACAGTTTGGCTTAATATATTTGAATTCTAATGCTATCTTGAAATAATAAATATGTACTGAAGAAAAAAAAAAAAAAAGACAGCCTAGAGAAAAAGCTGGGCCCCAGGACCAATGCCAGTTAATGGGAGACTATGAGCAAAGAGGAAGAGCGTTCCTCATCCTTCTTCTGCCTGTAGCAACTGGGCTTTGTCACGGGGGAACAACAGCATTCTTATTTTTTTCAAATTCAGGAGATAAAATAAAGCACTGCTCGGAATCATCAGTGAGGAAAAGTCAGAAATATTATGTTCATTCAGCATCTTGTTCAATTTGCACAGCTGTTTTTTGAAAATAAAAGTCTGTTTATATAGATATGATTATTTGCGATTGCCTATGAATATATTGTTTGGGGAGCATGCTGCACAGTTAATATTGCAACAAATTACAGAAGTTCTCCCAATAGCAGAGCAAAGAAATCTGTATCCCGATGGGAAGAATTTACGGCAGTGTAGGGAAAGCATTTTGGCAACAAATTATTCTGTTGTGTTCTCCCCAACAGGCTTTCTTACCTCTTGATGCCTCTCCCTGGGAACTGAGCTGGTTTTAAGTGGCAGAACAAATGATCCTCCAAACACAGGTTTACTGTAATCCACATTTTGTGTTACAGAAAAATATTTTTTAGTTGTATGATGGCACACCATTCAAAAGCATTCATACAAAAGATGCAGGGAGCCATTCTGGAAGATTGGTGTTAGAAAAAGGAGCCAGTTTTGAGATATTGAGATGAGGAGTTGGGAAATTAAAAAAAAATTTTTTGGAACAAGGATTTGATGTAGGAAAAGCATTTTTAAAATCCTTTTGAAAGCAAGAGATGCATTTGCTAGGACCAACTGCTGACTTTGAATAACTGTGATGGGAGACCTAATTTTGCCTTTATTACCGTAATTTGAACATATTTTCCTCAAGGGTTAAGCCACAGCCAACAACAGTATGTGCTAATCTGGGCACCATTTGATAGAGCGATTTAAGCCTTAGGCAAAGTAGACCTCAAGCATTTAGTTCTTTTAGTTGTATATATGTTCTATAAACAAAGCAACTTAAAATATGAGTGTTTTACAATTTTCCTCCTACTTGGTAAATTTCTGGTCATTTCTGGAAAAAATTCAAAATAAAGACCAAATTTGGAACTGCCAGAACAGAGCTGAGGTTGAGAGGCAGCCTGCCTTGCTCGGAGGATGAGCAGTCAACTGGAAGACTTTGCATAGCCCTGCTCACTAGAGCAGGAGTAAGAGTACGTTCTAAATCCCCTGGCTCCCCATCAACTCAGTTGGACACCAAAACCATGCCAGAAGTCGGAGCAAACATGCCAGGCCTGTGATTAGGACCCCCAAATTGTCCATCAGTTGGGTAGCACGTATGCTATGGCTAACCAGATACATACTGGTCAGATCTTCCTAAGCTATGCACCATAACTCATCACAAAAGCTACTATTTTATTAAATTCCTTCCATGTCCCAGAAGCTTCACCAGATGCACAATTTATAGGCATTTTTTCCTGTCCTTACCGCATTTCAAAGTATGATTATCCCCCTTTTACAAATAAAGTGAGGCTCAGAGAAGTTAAGTAACTGATACTCAGTCACTGAGATGATGTGTATCTGAGTGGAAAACAACTAGAGCAGTGGTTCTCAGCCTTGGCTGCACATTAGAATCACCTGGGAATCTTTTTAAAATCCTAATTTCTGGGCCTCATCCTCCGGAAATTCTGTTTCTTTGTTACTAATGTTGTGGCCTCACCCCATAACAAAGAAACAGAATTTCCGGAGGATGAGGCCCAGAAATCAGGATTTTAAAAAGATTCCCAGATGATTCTAATGTGCAGCCAAGGTTGAGAACCACTGAACTAGAGGATTTCAGTGAACGGATATACATGATTCAAACTGTACTTGTTTTCAGACTCAAAACCAAAAGCCAAGGTTGCTAATGATGGCATGCAGAAATCACAGCGTTGACAAAAGGCTGTGGTAACTATGGAACATTGAATGATACCATCAGCAGGGCTGTATTTCCCCTTAAGTCCTGCCTTTCCCCCAGGTCAAGTACTGTAATACCTGTCCTTGACCTGCTACAGCAGTGGTTCTCAACCTTGGCTGCATATTAGAATCACCTGGGAATCTTTTTAAAATCCTGATTTCTGGGCCCCATCCTCCGGAAATTCTGTTTCTCTGTTATGGGGTAAGGCCACAACATAAGTAACAAAGAAACAGAATTTCCGGAGGATCAGGTCCAGAAATCAGGATTTTAAAAAAATTCCCAGGTGATTCTAATATGCAGCCAAGGCTGAGAACCACTGTGCTACATGGTAGAGAATGTGGGCTGCTCAAAGTTAATATCATACATCTGTCAAGGTGTCAACTAGTGCTGGGGAAGAGGCCCAGAAGTTTAGTTACAATAAGCTCTGATGTGCACAGAATCACCTGTGAGCTCAAAACACACATTTCTGGACCCTAGGTCTTCTGATTTCATAGGTTAGTGGTGGGTTTCAGACATTCGCATTTTTTTTAAAGAAGCTCCCAGGTAATTTTGATGCCCACAAAAGTTTTAAAATTACTGCTGTTAATGTCATGTTTGGGAGGATGATGTCTTACTCAGAAGTCTGCCCAACCATAATGAGCGACAGTTGTGGGCTGGAAGAAAAATTCAGCTTATAGCAATGCATGAAGGGACACCCATGAAATGTGCACTTTGTGTGGTTACTTTTTCCCTGTCCCCATCAATGTCTGCCTCTTTTATTTACTCCCATTAATACTTGGGTCAAGAGAACATTAAATCAGGTCTTCAGTAAGTATTTATCTTAGTTACCCAATGAATACGGAGTTTCATGGAAATCATCCAAACTTTACTAATTATATAAAAGACAGAAATTTTGTTCTTAAACATGATTCTGTAATTTTGTTTTGTTTTGTCCTTTTGAAAGGGCTAATTGTATTGGGAAGCTCATCTACCAATCTATCCATCAAATCAACTTGCCCTCACCAAGCAGGCCATGCAGGCCCTCTGGGAATGCTTTCCTATCATCATCATGATACTGATCAGCTTTCTAACCTTGAAAAATGCCATGACAATGTCCTGGCAGTGACATTACTTATGCCTTTGGGCTCCTGTCTTTTCAGAGGCCTGGTTTGTTATCACAGATCTTGCAATTATTAGGCAGGATAAGGTCATAAGGCAAATGTATTCCCTACCTGGTACTGAAGTTCCGAGTGCCACGAACACGACCGCAGTCACCGAATCTTTCAGGCCGATGGTGCAGCCGAAGTGGGAAGCCAGGTCGCCAATGAAAGCTGTCAGTACGCCAATCATGATGATGGAGACAATGAAACATGCCCAGCCATTCCAGTATTCTGTAGGGGGCACGAAGGCAAAGAGGACCTTCCAGAACACAGTCAGAAAGTGCATCACATAATCGAAGCAGGAGGGCAGCTTCTCCTCCCCACATTCATCGTCGTCATCATCTTCCCCTAGAGAGAAAGGAACGGAGCACATTTCATCACTCCTTCTGCTATCAGGGTCTCCCCCTCTCCAACCCCTCCTTCCCAGGCCTGTCACCCTCCCCTTGGAATGACCTGGAGGCCCTTAGAGTTGGGTGAAGCTTAGAGTTTTCTAAGAGTCAATCATAACGAAACAATTATTGTATCATACTCAAGGTCATGCTCAATGTCATGGATTAATGGCAAAAAAAACTTAATCCCCTCCACACAGTTCTGGTTACAGGCAATCAACACACCCTTTCTATTCTCCTGTCACCTCCAGTGAGATTTGTCACTTCAGAGAAATGACAAAGATTTCTTCCAAAAGGCCGGAGAGCCCTGTGCCAGACTCAGAAGGAAGCCAGTTCTGAAGAAAGGGAACTGACAGAATTCTTCTACCAGGATTCTTTCCTTGGAACACATTGCTGTCTTCCAACTTCAGCTCTGGACATTCACGGGTCTATAATCCTCAGAGGACAACGTTCACCCCGGGCCCTCCACCGTGGCTCTGGGCCTGCATCTCTCTCCAGCTTTATCTCCCGCAGCTACTTCAAACTCAAACTGCATCCTAGCCAAATGGAATTCCTTGCATTCTTTTTCAAACCATATGTACTTTCTCCTTTTGTCCTTCAGAACTAAATGTACTTGGCATGTCCCAATCCCCCCTCCTGATCCTTCCCCACCTGTCCTTTGAAACTCTTTCTTTATGAAACCTTCCCTGAACCCCCTGGCCCTCCAGCCAGTGCTGGAAACTCCTCCTCAGCTGCCACTTGTAACACTAGATCAGTGGCTCTCAAAGTGGAGCCTCACCAGCAGCGGCATTACCTGCGCACGTGTTAGAAATGCACATTTCTGGCCCCACTGAATCAGAAACTAGGGGGTGGGGGATGGGAGGCGGCCCAGCAGTCCGTATGAACCAGGCCTTGGGGTGACTGTCATGCAGGAGTCCAATGAGACCCAGTCTCTCTAGATTATACCTGTTCACTCTGCCTCTCTTCCCCAGGTAACGCTGAGCCCTTCAAGGGCAGGAATGCGTTCATTTTTGTGTTCCGAATGTTTGGCCTCCTTTCCACCATGTGGAATAAGCTGGCTAAACGCTTGTTAAGTGAATGAATACATGCATTAATTTCTCCTGACTTTATATAACTACTTAATTACATAATATATACACATATCATCATTTTGCCAATTAGATTATACTATCAATACGGAAAGAAATGCATACTGTTTTAATGCAGAAAGAAAGGCTTACCGCTTAAAGGAACCAGAAAATCAATGTAACAGTGTTCGAAATTGGAGACTTCGTTTATGGTGTGACATAACCCCCGTTCACATACTTTTAAATCGGGCTATTGAAGGTCAGCTCTTTCTAAAGTGGGGGCAAGCACATATGCGTGTGTTTCGCAGCCATTTTAGAACTTCTCCTTGAGGCCTTTGCTCACCGCCCCAAGCCCCCAACCTCGTCTCCAGGGTCTACCGCCCCTCATTCACCTGGTGCAGCTGGCGGCAGGGGAGGCTGTCCGACCTCCCGGAGGACTGCTGGACCTGAGACTGCCCACACAGAGCACATGTGAGTGCTCCCCGGAGTGGGGGTGGGGACTCTCCGCGGGGAGGCCTCCTCTGGCGCAAGTCATGTTGGAAACACCCTCTCACTCACAAAACGTGGAAAGGGGAACGGCTGGGTTTGTCATCTGTCCTTTTACAGGGAGGGAGGAGAGGCGGAGGCTAGCTCTTCCGGGAGGTCATGGTCAGAACCAGCACGAAAACAAACTTGGAGGATCTGTCTCGTCCTGAGTCTCTGGAAGGTCTCGCGTAAACTGTTGTGAGGAAGCCGCCAGCAGGTGAATGGCATCACCCTGGGAGACTAACCGGGGAGGGGGCTTAAGTCAGGTCACCTGAGTGACTCACTGGAGGGAACAAGCATTGTTGACTGTGTTCAAGGAACTCAACAAGGAGCCAGGAGACCCAGATGGCTCTCATACTCAGTAACCTAGGGAAGCAGACTAAACCTGAGCCATGGGGATCCCTGTAAATACACTCCTGAGAAAATGAAACTTAAGAACAACCAATCACAGACAACCACCTCGGCTTTTCCCAAAAAGGCAACTGCTTAAGCTACAGCCAATCAAATTATGTCCTCTATTCTGACAAAGTCTCTCTCCTAGCTCTTGTGGGCGGAGCACTCCTAACCACTTCTGGTTTGATTCTGACCAATTCGAATCCACGCTCACTCAAGTGAACTTGGAATGTGCTCAAGTGAACATTTTAATGTGCTTCAGTGTATCTTCTAACAACCATTTCCTTCGGCACTCATGCTGTACGGTCATTACATATTTCTAAGATCACCCTTGCCTAAAAGCAGGAGATGCTTTTAAATAAAAGTACGGTTTTGGCTCAGTGGATAGAGCGTCGGCCTGCGGACTGAGGGGTCCCGGGTTTGATTCCGGTCAAGGGCATGTACCTGGGTTGCGGGCACATCCCCAGGATGCAGCTGAATCGATGTTTCTCTCTCATTGATGTTTCTAACTCTGTATCCCTCTCCCTCTCCCTTCCTCTCTGTAAAAAATCAATAAAATATATATATTTTTTAATAAGTACGTATTATGGGTTGAATTGTTTCCACCAAATTCATTGCCCTAAATCCTAGCACCTCGGAATGTGAATATATTGGAGACAGGGCCTTTGAAGAGATATGTAAGCTAAAACGAGGCTAATCCAAGCTGACTAGTATCTGTATAGGAAGAGGAAGTTGGGACTCACAGCCAGACAGCAGGGATGTGGGCACACACAGGAAAGACCACATGAGGACACAGTGAGCAGGTGGCCCTTCCCTCTCCCAACTCAAGGAGAGCAGCCTCAGGAGAAACCAAACCTGCCAACACTTTGATCTTGGACTTCTATCCTTCAGAACCGTGAAAAGATGAATTTCTATTGTTTAAGCTCCCTAGTCTGTGGGTCTGTGGTATTTTGTCACGGCACCCTCTCAGAAGCCTCCTATGCCGTAACGCTAATGTGTAGGAACAGCCATTCTGTGTTTCTATAACCCACTCCTTGTGTCTTTTACCCATTTCTTCTTCTTTTTTTTTCCTTCTTTCACTTTTCTTCCCATTTTCCTTTTACCCTAAATGTTAGCTCCAGATAGAACTGTGAGAGCTGCAATTGTCAGGGTGAATTGGAGGGAATGAGGAAGAAAAGAACCATGTTAATTCTTTCTCTACCTCCTTCTCCCCCAGTTGCCTATTCCAAAGTGGAGGCGGGGGGGGGGATGCTGCATGTACCCCAGGAAAGTTCTGCAAAAGCACTAGACTTTCAAGTTATGTTTATTTTTTACCTGATACTTTTAAATTTCCATATTTGTGGACATTTAATAATTTCATAGGATATATGATCAAAACAGTTTAGAAAACATTGAATTTTAATCAATCATCTGTAGAAATACAGATTATTCTGCCCCTAACTCTACAAAATTACTTGATGTTGAGTGTCTAAGTTCATATTGTGAAGATGAACAAGGAAACAAATCATGAAGCTTCTCAGAAGAAATGACACATAAATCGAGAGTAGAGATTATATTTGTCTTCAAGATGAACATAATGACACCTTTCCTATGAGGGGTGTGCCGGAAAAAATTACATCACCTCTGTAAAGTATTTGAGGATATTTCAAGATAATAGTTATTATGGTAGTTACTATTTTCCTATAATTAAGGATTGTGACTGTATTTCCATATCATTAATTAATTGCTCAGTTCATATGCTGGGTTATCAGGGGTTACATTCTAGGCTTTTAAAAACAAAATGTACCTTGCCCTCTGGAATCAACTTCATGATCTATACATGTGTAATGAAGAGAGAGAGAGAGAGAGAGAGAGAGAGAAGAGAGAGAAGAGAGAGATTTCCTCCTGTGGGCTTCTAGCATTACAGGGAATCTTAGATATTTTAATACTAATGTCTGGAATGGAAGGCGCATCTGTTTTACTGCATTTGAAAGTAGAAGTGGCTTCCCCTTCTTTTTCCCTAGGATCTCATTGCTCTTTACAGATTTTAATCTCCAACTCAGATGTCATTTAAATATTAAAAATGACCACTGCCTGCACGGGCGATGCACAATTACCCTGTCTTGGAGAAGGACAAAGAAACATGTTCATCCATCACCATCTGGACTATACTTAAAAGTGTATTCCTTGCAAAGATGAGTGGAGCATTAAAAAAAAAAAAAGCCGAGCTGGGAGCATCTTTTATGTGACAGCAAAGTTGATGGTAATCTGCCGGTTCTGCAGGCCGGCCAGCCCAGGGCACTGGAGGCTGTGTCATTCTTTCCAGCCCCTCCTCTGCATGAGCAGAGAGGGCAGGCTGGTGGGTTTCCTTTTATAGGAGCCCAAGCAAAGGATCCTCTTATCTCAGAATCCTTCTTTTCAGCTTTATGGATTCTACTAATGGAAAGATAACAAAAAAAGCTGTATTTGATTCATCGGCTCCATAGCCTTTTACATGGTTTCCTTGATACATGTTGGACATCCTAAAAATATAACTACAAAAATAGCCGAATCGTTAAAACCACAGGGAGTGGAGAGAGGATCACTTCCGCTATTGATAGAAGAGTGCTTGCACTGGCCCTGCTCTGGAGCACGAACACAGACTGTCATCAGCACAAGTGATCATGGAAGGCAACCCCTGGGCTTGGCACCTGCAGGTGACATAACATCTAAAGTAAACCAGAGATTAGTGTACATCCCCCTGGAGATGCTCAGGGTTTGGCCTCAGGGAGAGCTTTGAGAAATAGAAAAAGACACTGCTGGCGTGTCGTAGACACTTGGGTCAGAAAACTTATTAATTTCTAGTTCTGATAGCTTGTTTTGGGGAAGACTCTTGACCTTCCAGAGCTTCAGGTCCTTATCTGTCAAATGGATTTCCTAGCTCCCACATCACAGAGCCTTCTGTCATGAGGGCTAGAAGAGGAAACGTCCAAGTCCTTTGTAAAGCTGCAAACCTCTTTGCAGACAGATGTGCCATATTCCCTCACTGTTATTGTCAGAAGGAAGGCAGTGATCAGTCGGACCCGAGTTTCCTGATTTCACAGACCTATATTCTGCTTGAATGAAACATTATTGGTACAGCTTCTCCAAGCTGCTTGATTTTAAGAAAAGAAAAGAAGGAAGAAACTGAAGGAGAGAACATGGTGGGGTGTCTAACTAAGTGACAGGCACTTAGCTAAACGTTCCTCCACGCCTGAGCTTGTTTAATTCTTACAGTGACCTTGAGAGGTGGGCATTATTAATCCCATCGTGCATGTGAAGAACCAGAATGAAATTCAGAGAATTTAAGTAGCTTTCTAAAAATAATGACACAGTTGGCAAGTGGCTGAGTTGGGATTTGATCTCACAGCCTGGGAACTACTGGCTGCACATGATGTCTTGTTGAAGCCAGTTGAGGGGTATAGCATCTGTCAAATATTGATTCAAAGTTTGAATCTGCAATCTCTTCCTGATGCCTAAATGCTCTATAAAAACAATGTTGCTTTTTTCCCAAGGAATGTGAAAACACTGCTTAGTAATGTTTGTGTTCTAAATTACTTTCTAAATACAATTTCTTTTCTAGATGTCATATCTTTTCAGCAGAGTCAGTCACATGTTCTTTCTCAAGCTCTTGGGAACCAACTAAACCAGGAAACAAGACAATAAATAAAGGCAGGGCATCATGGTTGCGATCATTTTGGAATTTGGAATTTAAGTGTGACAAGTTCTTATTTTCATTTCTAGTTGTCAAAGGTCAACGCCTAGTTTGGAATCAAACATCCTGGCTTGCGTCTAGCTTTCCACTCTAGAATCTGAAAAATTTCCTATATTATCACAAATCTGCAATGGAAAGTAGTTTGGGGAACGTATGCTGCTGTTCATTTGAGGAAATGTCTGACTTTCGATTCCTTCCAGGTATTCATTTCTATCTATAATTATTAGTCCATTTTTGCTCTCTAAAAAGAATCATCCACGATGGAACAGTGAGAATGATCAGAATACCTTCCAGAAGTGTGAAAGGATGGATATAAGGATGACTTCTGTGGTCAACCACACGGTCACCCATGTGATCTTATGAGCCCAACAAGTGTTACTTAGCAGCCTTGTGAAATATACAAACCATTAGCTGTGAAGCTGGATCACTACAGTGGTTTTCTTCATTCTATACACATTGTTTTGGGCATAATTTCTTTCTAAAATTTTGTTCCTTTTTTACCAAGTGGGGTTGATTTCAATTTTGTGTCTTTTTAGTTTCTGAGCACCGAGGTTGTTGTCTTTAAACAGATTAACAGGTTAACTTGATGGAATGGGCTTTCTCCTCCATACCTATCACTTTCTTTTGCAACCTGATACACAGTCATTACAAATCAAATTCTACTCTTCTGTTGCACATTTCCATTTCTCTTCACTTTCAGAGGTTCTGACAAAATCATAAAATATTTAAGCTAAAAGAGACCATAGTAATCAGCTAATTTACCCCTCCTCATTTTTAAGAGAAAAAGAAGAGAACTGTGATTTAATTGAGATGACTTTTTTCTCTCTGGTATCAGGATGTGTGTGTATTTGATATACAAGGGCTTGAGTTAAGCCCAGTGGCTTTTAGTGTCTTGCTCACTCAGTGATCTAAAATGTCTTTCTTCTCCTTTTCCCTTTTACATGCTTATATATAATTTCTAGTGAGAAAAAATTTATCCATCTCTTCTAACCCTTAATGATTTCTATATGCCACTAAATTTAATAACCTAAGATACATTCCTAAACAAGAATTTACCTCTTGTTCTGGAGTTAGGAGAAATGCTATAAACATTTCCGTATAACCTAGTGGTCAGGAAGCATTTACCTATATATTCTCTGATGAAAAGTAGATATCTGCAATTTCTTGACCAAGTATATTACAAGATAATTCCTTATCAAGAGAGACCTCAAAACACAATTTACTCAAATTTATAGATCTATGGGTTACCAAAGCACAGAGGGAAAAGGTAGGTATTTGATTCTATCCACTGAAACATGGGTATTAGAAAATAACTGAACTTAAAGCACTGGGAGGGGTTCAGAGCTTACCAAGGTCAACTCCCTATTTATCGTGAATTTCTTTAAATTTCTGCCAAATGGTCAGAGTCTCAGCTAATAGGGCATTTATGATCTCACAACCCAAGTCGGAGCAGTTCAAGCTGTCAGCTTGGCCTGTTAGGTTCCACTAATTTGTCCAGGACCCATCCCTTATACCGTATGGAATAAATCCAATCTGGCTCCACATGACATTCCTTCAGGCGCTTGTAGCTGGTCACTTTCACATCACGCTCAGTCCTCACCCCAGGATGCTGTGTCAGGCTGGTCATGCTCCTCTGAGCGCTGTCAGTCACAACTTTCCTTTTCAGAACATGGTGCCTGGAGCTGAATGCAACTCCAAGAGGCACTTAACGGGTCTGCTCTGGGGCAGGCCTTTTCCCTTTCTCTTTCTGGACACGTTAAGTTTCAGAAATACATGCACTGGGTTTTTGGTGGTCACATTGCATATTGTCATCCATAGAGCCTTACTTACACATACCAATGAACAAAAACCCACTGTTTCAATGCCATTTTAGGTCACGTCTTCCATTTCCCACACTGGTGTAATACATTTTGGGGACATACCCGTACAATCGTTCATCTATTCAAATGATTACTTACTATCTTTCAGTCCAAGTTAAACCTTGTCATCAGAAAACATGTACCTTGACTTCATAGCAGCTCTTTCTAAAAACGCTCCTTCTCGAATCCTTCTTCACAATGTATTTCGATTGTGAAAAAAGTCTCTTGGTGTGGCTGGCGGTCATTGGAGAGGATGTGAGCCCTGCTGTTGGGTTCTAGTCCTACTGTCCTCATCCCAGGCAGCCAAAGGCCTGAGAGCAAGGCTGGTGGCTTGCTGAGAGGTCCCTCTGCACTAGCCAGTGTGGAATCAAGTTAGTGTGGAGATCCCATGCCTGGAATCTACTGTGCTAGGGCACCCGCACTGAGGAGACTGAGTTCAAGATTGCTGTAGACTTGTAACTTGGACTGCTGGCCCGTTCTTAGGGGACACCGGCATAGGTCCTATTAATCATTCCCACCCTCTACTTTCAAGCTAGAGATAGCGGTGGGTCATCTGTCCCCCAGTATCAGTGCTAGTTACTGCTTGTACCTGGAGGGTGGGGCACAGGTGATGTGTGACAGTACTTGAAAGGATCTGAGAAGGCAACGCACTCTCTGTGAATAACCTCCAACCCTGTCTGGAAAAATGACCTCCTGGGTGAAAATTTCCACAAACAACAAAATGCTTGCCAGCTTAGGCCATGATGGACCTTGTTAGGATGGTTAATACAGCCCAAGAAATATCTCAGGTGACAGAAATATTTCTCAGCAAGTGCAGCCACTGACAAAATGAAAAGCAGATCCACTAAGGAGTTCCAGTTCTCTGCAAGTTCGACTACTGGCAAAATGAGTCAGTTTAAAGCTAAAAATCGACTGCTCAGCCTATCTCTCTTTTAGAATTCCTCTACGTGCTCTGAGTGTTCCTAAAAGAGCATAGGTTGACATAAAAAGTCTTGTGAGTTTTTGCCGCAAGTTTTGTCTTTTGTAAAATGACTCCACATCATTCTGAGAATCTTGAAATTCAGTGTCCTCTTGCCCTTGACGGATTGTAGGATTCGCAGCAATTTAGGTTTCTGCAATAGAGAAGCCTATTCCCTACAGACTCGAGCACCTAAGAAATGAACCCTCAACAAGTAGAACTGATACTCAGCTCGCGTAGATGCCCCCGCTCGTTTAGATGGTTTAGGTACAGTGGGTAGTATGTGGGCACACTGGGTTCTAAGATCGGCCTGAGGGTTCTGACAATACTTTGTAAATATCAGCAGCTGAGTGAATTAGCCTCCTGGAGTGTGGGAAGAGGAGCCATGGACGAACTGTTTGGGCAGCAATAGCCCTTCAGTTTTCAGCAAACTGCTCCACACTAAGCCCTAGGAAAATGCTGACATTTATATAAAGGGTTGGGCTGATGTGTATCAGCAGCTGCCCCACAGGCAGAGGAGTCTGAAGACCATCTGGATTTTAAGATGCTGCTCTGATTAATCTGTGCATTTGGGTTTACTTAGTGAGTGCTTTCCTTCATGCACCTGGGAAAATACATACATCCCGCTTAATCTTCCCAGCAACCTGTGAAGAGTAGGTATTGTTTTCTCCATTTCAAAGATGAAGAAATGGAGGCTCGGAGAGTTTAAATAATGCTTATGAGATCTAAGACTCTTTCTACTACTTTACTGCCATGACTTGACCCATGGATTCCTGAGAGAAACATCACTGTGGTTTGTCCAGACAAATCCATTCTGATAACATCTAAGTCCATTTGGCTGTTTTATGAACAGTGTAATAGGGAAATAACTACCTCTTAAAAAACCCTCTGTATATGGCAACATATATAAATTATTGAATTTTTTGGGGGGGCAAACATTCCCCCAAATGGCTGGTTCTATGTCCTTTCTTCTTCCTAACAAGTCTGGTTTCCCTTTCATCTTTGGGAAAAATTCTCCCATAGTGGTTTCTATTGGCCCTATTGTGAAGCGGGTGGCAGGTACCTATCTTTCTGTGTAGCAAATGGGAAGGACTCTAGACCTTCAGCAACGACAACTCCCCTCCTTGGCGACTGCTTTCCTGGTCTCAGGAACCCTTGAAGGGACTTTGTTCTAACAATGGGTTTGTGAGTTGATTTGCTGGCAAAGTGGTGACCATAGCTGAGAATCTGGGGTTCTGACCATGGCCTCGGTTTGCACAGTACAAAGTGACTGCAGTGCCTCGGGGCACCCCTCGCCTGCTTGCCCTTTCTCTCCTCTCTGTTGTGATTTTCAAAGAGATCCCCGTGATCAGGGTCCTCCGCAGGTAACAGAGGCTTTGATGAGTGACATGCTCCTGGGCACCTCACGGATGCGCCTCGTGCTTCCATTTCTTGTCCTGGAAAATCGAGGCTAGCCATCCCGAACTTTCTCTTTTGTGCTGTTAATAAGTAATTGAGATTTTTAAGAGAAGATATGATCTTATATGTAGTAATATCTGCTTGTTGTGGGAGGATTAGCTCATTAGTAAATTTCAGATGGAATATCTCCATGCCCTCACTGCTCATGAATATCTTGTTTTTAAGAGAGTAGGCTGGGTAAGTGGGTGTTGACAATCAAGTTTGTCTGTCTGCCAGTGGCTTTTTAGTCTTTCACCAATAATAACCTGAATCAGGCTGCTGTGGTGCTTTTCTTCAATATGAACCATCTTAAAGAGATCTCTTTCTCTCTCTTTACCGCTAAGAGTGTGGCCTATCTTCTTTATTTGGTTAAGGCACAGTGCTAATGCTATTAAGTTTATAGGGCTGAACTCTAAAAAATATTGCAGGTCACTAATTTGAACCATAAGCCTAGACTGAACCCCCAACCTGGACCCCTATCTGTAGTAAATTTTCCAAAGGAATAGAGTGGTTGAAAGAGAGATTTTATTTGTACCATCCATTTGTTCTGTGAATATTTATTAATCATTTGTGTCAGGCATTGGAAATGCAGAAAAATAGACCTAAAGGAACTTCTCAGGGACAAGAGATAGTAGTCAAATAAAACAAACGGCCCGGCTGTGGTTGAGCATCAACCTATGAACCAGGAGGTCATGGTTCGGTTCCTGGTCAAGGCACATGCCCAGGTTATAAGCTCGATCCCCACTGTGGGGCATGCAGGAGGCAGCTGATCAATGATTCTCTCTCCTCATTGATGTTTCTATCTCTCTCTCTCTCTCCCTTCCTCTATGAATAAATAGTAAACACAGCTTGTTACCGATCAAGCCCCTGTATTTAAAAAAAAATAAATAAAATGAATGAACAAACACGATACTTCAGATCTCAGTATGGGCTCTGAGGACAATGAAGTCAGGTGATAAAATAAAGTGTGGCTGGGAGGATGCGGAACTCCCCTGAGGAGGTGATCTGTGAGCTGAGACCTTAGGGATGAGAAAATCCAGATGTGGAGGGGAAGCCTTCCGTGCAGCGGAACCAGCCTGTGCACAGGCCCTGGGGCAAGAGCAACGGGCCAAGAATGGAATTAAGCCTGTGGCTTAAGGCACACGTGTGACAAGATGGAAAGAGGACTGGCCTGGGAATCAGAGTGGGCCAAGAATGGAATTAAGCCTGTGGCTTAAGGCATTATACTCTGGGAGGCACACGCGTGACAAGATGGAAAGAGGACTGGCCTGGGAATCAGAGCCCTGGGCCGGGGTGCGAATCCTACCTTCTATTTTCCCATCTCACAAATGGGTTCATGAACACCTCCTGCACAGGGCTGCTGTGAGGCTGGTGTGAACACAAAACAACGATGCATCAGTGGCAGGGCCGCTCCATTCAGTGCCTTTACATTTTGGGCCCAGGAAAATTTTGGGTCTTCGCTTTGCCTAATCCTGTAGCATCACATCATCAAGAAGCCCTGGGGTCCTTAGGTAACATCAAGGGAATAAGGGCTAAGGTACTGGCTCCACAAATTCGAACTCCAAGACAAAAGGGAGAGCAATGCGGTGTGCTCCAGCAAGAACCTGAGATTCTAAAACAGCCTCTCCGTGACCTAGGATGACACTCTTTCCCTCTTTGATCTCAGATCCTTGTTGACCACAGCCAGGAGCGTTGGAAGAGCTGATCTGTAAGCTCCTTTTCAGCTGGGATTCTGGTCTACGATGCTCTCACAGGTCTCAAGACCAGCCGGACAGGACCAGACACAGGCAAAGTAAAAGAGAGGCAAGGGGTGGGGAGTGTGTGTCAAAGCTGTGATTGCAGGAACCAGAATGATGAGGTCTTTATCGCGGGAGCAGGCTGTGAACAGCAAGAATTAATGCTGCAAGTCACTGTTATGAGTCTTTTCCCTGCCTTTGGGGTGTTGTGTGTGTGTGTGTATGCATGCGCGCATGGGTACACATTGGCTAAGTTTTTCCCTCTTTCCGCCTCTTAGGATTATGCTGAAATGTTTCCTCCTCTAAAAGCCGTGTACAAAGGCTCACCCTTGGGGGTGAAAACCCCCCAGGCCTGGTGCATTGATTAATAAGCAACAACTAAAACCGTGTTCACAACGAAAAACTGCATCGCAGCAGCCTTGCCCACAAAAGAGCTGCTGGATCCAGTGATGGCGTATTGTTTGCAGAGCTGAGCTGCCGCCTCTCCAGACAAAAGCCGCATTAGAGACGTGACTTCGGGCTTAAATGAGAGCGCTGAATCACTCTGGAGCCTTCCAACCCAGTGTTTTCCTCCAGATTGTGCAATAAGCAATTTCAGAGAAAAACAGCCCAACAAGCCAATATTCTTTTCAGAAATACCAACGAAAGCATACCCAGGGGCCAGAAAATAATTGCTCCTTTCTCCTGCCCTCTGTGCTCCCACCCCTGGGTAGCCGGCTTGCCTCGTTCTGGAGCTGGGAAATGAAGCTACCTGATTCAATATGGTATCCTGCTATCAGTGACATTTTAAAGTTGATAGGCATCCCAGATTTGCGTTGCCTCCCTATCAATATGGCCCTAGTATCTTTTTTTTACATTTAATGCTTTATTTGCCATCCATGTTAAAGCACTATTACAAAAAAAGTGACGATTTTAGCCATATGTTGGAAAAAGGGATGAGAAGTAAGTTGGAGGACAGCAGTGTTCCTCTCAACTCCTGTTTAGAGTTTAAAATAATGGCTACTCTTATTAGTTCAAGCACCTAGAGATTAGAAGCATGAAAACCTACCGGAATAACTCATCGTACCAAAGGGACAAAGCAGGAGCTCAGAGGAAAGGGTGGGCATTGAATCAATTCTGCTGCGGAAGACCTGACGTATTTTGTAGCAGCAGATATAAATGCAATTCTAAGGTCACAAAAACAATTTGGAAGTCCCTCTGGGCTCCTCATGATGGGCTTAAGCTTGGACTTTCTAGGAAATGCAGTGGCTGCGCCTGTCTACTTTCCATGACTGGTGTTCCCCCTGGTCCTTCTGCATCTCTGTGCAATGCCTGCACACTCATTTCCAGACCCTTAACTTCCCCACGTGCAGCTGAGAGTGAAAGGCTCATCAACTTTGTCCCTTTTATCTGCATTAACTCGCTCAAAACTGGCCACTTAAGGCCCGAATTAAAGTTGTAGGAGTGACACCGAGGGTTGTGCTAAAAGCGTACTTGATTTTGGACTCAGGTGGGTTTTCGTATTCAGCTGGCCGTTAGCTGGTGGTGTGACACTAATTAGCCACCGCATTGGGCTTCAGGGTTCTCAATTGTAAACTTAGGAAAAAAATACTGACCTCATGGTATAGCTGTGCAGAACAGAAACGAGGTATATAAAGTACTGGCTATAAATGGTAACATTATTTAAGCATAAAGTGAGCGCCAACTTCATATACAGGCTTTTGAAAGACTTTCTTTAAGGCAGTTGTAACTACTATTTTTTATGAAGCCACATCACTTTTTCACAAACCTGTCAACTTATGATTTTCAGATAAGGAAAATTAATAATTATTATAGTCACTCAGGAAACAGCAAAATGAAAACTCCAATCTCCAACACCCTCTCCCCCGACCTTTTATTTTGACTGTCCTATAGTCACACTGAGGTTCTTAAACCTGACCCAGCAGGATTATTCTTTTAATTGCTTAAATGGGATTTTCCTATGACCCAGGGTTGACATGTTAAGTGATGAGGGTGTCTCCTCAGTAATGATGATCAGTAACAGAGGAGATGCTAGAAAGATACCTGCTTAGACCAGCTTGCATGGCAATCCCTTGGAACTCACGTGAGATGCCATTTTTGTTATGTCTTATTTAGGATTATGGAATGGATCAGTCTTCAGGTTGACAGTACTTTTCAGTGAATTATTTATCTGGGGGAACCCTAGGGCTACAGCTTTTGCTATTAAGTAATTCAATTTAATTGAGAGCACTTATTACTCCACAGAGCGTGCATGGATGAAAGACTGGTGACAAAACTAGTTTCCATCTTTGTCTGGAGGGCTTGGGAGACCATGTCCTTCACTCTTATTTAGCTGAAGTCACATGTTTGATTGTAACTACTGTGAAGCACAGTGAGTGAGGACAGGTAACTGCACCTACCAGCCTGGCCTCGTATTGAATGTCTGCCTTTTTACTATAGAGGGTCCCACGGGCATTCAAGCTCCAATCATGGGGCAGGAAGAAAATAGACCCTTTCAAAGTCATTATCTCAGTTTCTTGGAGGCTACATTTAGAAAAAAATGTTTTTTTCAATTACAGTTTACATTTAATATTATTTTGTACTAGAGGCCCGGTACACAAAATTTGTGCACTCGGCGGGGAGCGGGGGGGGGGGGTCCCCTCAGCCCAGCCTGTGCCCTCTCGCAGTCTTGGAGCCCTCGGGGGATGTCTGACTGACGGCTTAGGCCCACAGCCGTAAGTCAGACATCCTTAGAGCTGCTGCGGAGGCGGGAGAGGCTCCCGCCACTGCCGCTGCTCTCGCTAGCCATGAGCCTGGCTTCTGGCTGAGTGGCCTTCTCCCCGTGGGAGTGCACTGACCACCAGGGGGCAGCTCCTGCATTGAGCATCTGCCCCTGGTAGTCAGTGTGCGTCATAGCGACCAGTCAGTCCACTGTTTGGTCGATTTGCATATTAGCCTCTTATTATATAGGATTATTGACTATATTTCCTAGGCTGTATTTGGAGCCTATATTTGAAGACTTTTTTTCTCATCCCTTTCCTTCTAGGAGAACAGATATGGCTATATACTGTTATTGTGCTGAATATTTAATTTAAGCAAGCCAGGTAAGTGGTTTGCCAAATTAAGTACTTTCCCATTGCCAAAACTGTGTGGTCCATGAAGCTCAATGCCATCAGGGATGTTGCAGAACTATAACAGCCATGGAAAGAGCCCCCACATTCCAATGTTGGACAATGTCTCAGGACTTAGTCCAAACCTCTCCTTCCAAGAATGATAAAACCAAAATTCAGAAAGGTTTAATACTTTGGCTAACAGCCATGGAAAGAGCCTCCACATTCCAATGTTGGACAATGTCTTAGGACTTGCCTAGTCCAAACCTCTCCTTCCAAGGATGATAAAACCAAAATTCAGAAAGGTTTAATACTTTGGCAAGGTTATACAGTTAGTAAGAACCAAGACTACAAAAAGCTTCTTCTTTTTGCCACTTTTGAATGTTCCTTCATTGTGACAATGCCCATAAATACTAGGCAGACATGTAAAATCTTTGTCAAAAGTAAAAGAATTTCAGAAAAACTCTTAGTGCTATAGACTTAAAGTTATCAGTTAACAGAGGGCAGTGTGCTGGCTTTCTGAAAGAACATCACACATTACTAGGCAGGAGAAGCCTGTGGATGTGCCTAAGCCAGTGATGGCGAACCTTTCGAGCTCGGCGTGTCAGCATTTTGAAAAACCCTAACTTAACTCTGGTGCCGTGTCACATATAGAAATTTTTTTGGTATTTGCCACCATAGTAAAACAAAGACATATTTTTGATATTTATTTTATCTATTTAAATGCCATTTAACAAAGAAAAATCAACCAAAAAAATGAGTTCGCGTGTCACCTCTGACACGCGTGTCACAGGTTCGCCATCACTGGCCTAAGCAAACAAACTCCTCCCTTGTGCTGAACGGAACTAACTGGCATTCTCCCTAAGGCAGCGATTTTGATCTGTGCGCTGCAAGAACTGTTAAAACATGCAATACCTGACTATTTAGTCACGGGCACTGACCTCTTTTCCCTTAGATTGTCAAATAAGAAAATGGCAGCAATAGCCTTTTGGTGTGAATGAATCAAAATTATACCTACTTTTTTTGTCGTATTGGCAAAAATACATTTTTCATGTGCTGCAGAATTTTAGTAATTAGTTTACTAGTATGTGTGCCATGAATAGAAAAACATTGAAATCACTGCCCAGAGGGACTCTGAACGAGGCTTCAGTAGACTTAAATATTGAAGTAAAAACCTTCCTATTTCATGCTGCAACTCAGTTATTCAAGTGAATAAAGTAGCATGCCATATAAGGTGCATGTATGTGCATGTCTCCATTTGCATGTGTCTAGCATATCTATGTGTGTGTCTGTGTGCACACATGTTTGTGTGTTCATGTGTGTTTGCACACAAACATGCATGTCTGTGTATGTAGGAATCTTTATAGTCACAAAGGAAACAGGGCAGAATGAAAACACTCTGTTCTATAGTCACACAGAGGCCCTGTCAAACCTGACCCAGCAGGATTATTCTTGTAATTGCTTAAATGGGATTTTCCTCTGACCCAAGGTTGACACATGAAATGATGAGTGTCTCCTCAGTAATGATGTTCTCCTCACACTGGAATGAATCCCGGGCCGATCCGGAGCCTGCACTGCCATTGACCGGTGTTACTTTTTGAGCAAGTTACATTGATTTTCTGAATCTCCATTTTCTTAGACATAAAGCCACATGTCTGACTCTATAAAGCTAAACAGACAAGCAATGTCTTGAGTCTTTTAGAAATTTTAGTAATTAAATTGATTTGACTTCATTTACACACCAGGTAGTTATATTTTATTTTAGGATCTTCAGTATGATTTGCCTCACAACGACCAAGTGTGGTCTCCAAAAGAATAGACAGCCTTTGTGATTGATGAATCCTTATAGCACCCCCATGAGCGAGGAGCAGTGGTCACTTTCTGCTGAGGGAACTGAGATTTAGAGGTGAAGCAAGCTGCCCAGAGTCACCCAGAGGGTTTCTGGAGGTCTGGGCCACAAACCCACATCTGCCTCCAAAGCCAGGCTTGCCATGGCCCTCCCGCTCACCTCACCGCAGCCCACGGCTGTGGTGAAGCACAGCAATGCGGCAGTTGTGGGATTGGCATTGGCATCTGGTTCTCTTTCCCCAGCTGATGTTTGCCCTTCTCCTGGACACCCCAGTGCTCCCTTGGGTCCTAGCTGGTACGTAATTTCTTAAAGCCAACCCTCCATTCTGTCCCGGCAGAGGCAATAAGAAGAAGGAGGCACTGGGGAAATTCACACTGGACGTGCAGTGCATGCGAGCTTTGCTTAGACATCCATCTCTCTGCCGACACATCGTCAGCCGACCTGGTGGGGATGCTGGGCTGCCTTGAAAGTTTCTGACAGCCAGGCAACTGCGGCAGCCACTGCTCCTGGTAACTCCAGCAGTAAATGATGGGAGGACCACTGGGCCCTGACTGCTTAATCCCTACCTAATCTCTGGAGTCTCATAAATCCTTTCAGTCTTCAAATATTGAACAGTAAGAACTTGGTTCACAGACACATGATGGTCATAGGAGGCCCAGCAACTGAGCTATGAAATTCAGGGAAAGAAGGGGAATAAAAAGACTGCCAGGGGTCTACCTTGAAACTAGTTTAAATATAATCAGTGAGAAACAGAGGCAAACTCCTACTTACACAATTATTATTTTTGTTTAGCAAGATATATAGACTTAATTTTGCACAGAAAATTGCATAGGGAAATGCTCTCAGTAGAGCCACTGCAAAGCAATTCCATATTTTTAATAAGGCAAATCTTTCTGATTCGCAACTATTTAGCCATGAAATCTTAAATCCAATCAAAGTCTGTTTTTAATAAATGCTGCTTTACCAATTTTATTGTCCACTTAACAGCCTAAGAAAATTAACATTCTTTAGATGCTTAATTTTAATCTTAAAGACAAACACTGAGCTTTCTAACTGCCATTCAGGTAATTGAGTGCCTGTAAAATACGGGTTTGCTTTCCTGATATTCGGTCTCAAAAATTGTAAATCAGGTCAATTTACCCTGAAACCTGCAAATTTCTAAGCAATTTTGTCTTACTCTCCAGCAGTCATTTAAGAGCATAAAAACCCAATATGATGCATAAGAATACTTGAGAGGTTTTGCATTTCATTCATTAACATTTCTTCAAAGTGTTATAGGATTCCAGGGCAGGAGGAATAGGGAAACTGAGACAGGAATGTTAGAACAAGGCCAAATAGTGTGAGCAATTTGCAGCCAGCTTGTAACTAACCAGCCATTATCTCCTCCAGCCAAGGACAGGAGAGCAAATGGTTCCAAAAAAAACTTCCCTAATGAGAGAATGCAGAAAGGGAGAAGGTAAGGGGGAAGGAAAAAGGACAGTTTTACTCCCTAAGCAGAGAAGCCAGCAGTATCAAGGCTTGGCATGACAGAGTTGCTGGGGCTTCTCATAAATTCTGGGAAGTCCACTACAAAGTAAAAAAAAGAGGGAGGGGGGAATCTTGAGAATCAATCTGTATCAAATTATGCAGCAAAGGAATTTTTAAACATATAGACAGGAGGGTATATAACCCCTCAGACCCCCACCCAACCTGATCTTCAGATTAGCTGAGAGCCCGTCTGCGCTTCATAATCCAGATGTATAGGTTTGCTTGCTTGCTTTGCCTTTTCAATAAAGGTGCATGCATTAATAGCTTTAATAAATTGGCTTTTCCCAATGCAGTCAGTATCTCGTATAAATTTATTTACATGAGAAGACAAGGATCGAGGTTGGGGACAGGCCTCTCTCACTGGCTGTTCGGTAACACCCGGTGAGAGGTGCCTATGACGAAAGGAGCTGGGCAGAAGTTAGTCCCATCCCGAGAATGGCACCAGGAGAGGTGACAAGACTAGTGTCATTCAATGAGACAGAGGTGGGAACACTTTTCTCACTTTGAAACTTCTCTCTCTTAAGGGCAGTGGGCAGCACATTGGACTAGTAGTTAGTGGATCTGGGCTCTGAGTTATGTTGCAAAGCAGCACTGCCTAGCTGAGGCTCAGATTCCTCCTCTAGAGGTAAGAATACTCTTAACACCTCTTTCGTGGGATTTTGAGAGGACTTCATTCAACCTAATATCTAAAAATGTTTGCAAGCCCAAACCTTCCCCTTTTCAAATACGAAAGTATAGCATCTTTATGGTTGTTTCTCTGTATACCTACTCTGCCCAGGATCAAATACACAACTTTGGCCAGGTTTGCAGCACAATCTTTCACTGTTTAAATCAACCCTTTCCCATTGCCAGAGAGGGGTCATAAAACGTTTACCCTGGTCCCTGAGAGTTACAAAAAATGTGTGAATGAACCAACACAAAACCACTCCATTACTAGAAAAACAAATCTGGTGTTGATGTGTCTATTACAGTGTCTTCCTGGCCACTGTCCAATGCAGCTCATACACACACTTCCTGTCTCTCTCCATAGCCTTATTGTTGTCATGAACAATATCCTACATAACATACATATTTTACTTATTTGCTGTATGAATGTAAGCTCCATTAGGGCAGGGGTATTTGCCTGTTTCATTCACTGTCATATCCCTCACACCAAGAACAACGATTGTCATATAGAAAAACGAATGGATCATGTCCAGCACATGACCATTATACAGATGCTCCTATAGCTTCAGTCAAAGGAAACCTGGAAGATACTAGTAATGGTGCATTAAGACTTAGGTTGCTTTTGATATTTCAAATCTGATGTGTCAAAGTCCACAATAAAATAATTAGGTTATTTTTTACATCTTCTACCATTGGCCTCGCCAACAGTTTCTTATTCAAGTTGTCTTTGTCCTTTTGGTTTTTCTCTCTGTGAAGAGAGAGGACAGTTCATGCCTTAGATTTATAGAAAACATAAGCCATAATGAGGGAGTGCTATAGACTGCACCTGTGTGTCCCACCCAATTCCTATGCTGAAACCTTCTTCCCAACATGACGGTATTTGGAGGTAAAGGTTTTCGAAAATGGGCAAATCCCTCACAAATGGGATTAATGCCCTTGTAAAAGAGATTCAAGAGCTTCCTCACCCCTTTCCCCCTGTGCAGACACATAAAGAAGATAGTTATTTATGACCTAGAAAGAGGGTTCTCACCAGACACCAGCACTGCCAGTACCTTGATCTTGGGTTTCCCAGCCTCTAAAACTGTGAGAAATAAATGTCTGTTGTTTAAAAGCCACCCAGTCTATGGTATTTTGTTATCGCAGCCCAAATGCCAAGGAGGTTCCCCTTCCACCTATCAGAGTTTACATGTAAATTCCAAATCTACTCTCCTAAGCAATTACTCTGCATTTAATATTCGTAAGTCTCCATTGTATACTCAATCGCAAGAAACCACAGTGTGATTATAAACAGCACTAATCATAAACAGGCACACAAATCTTTACCACCCCCTGTGCCCACAGCACTTGGGAGATCTGTCAAGTGGTTCTGTGGCAGCTTGGGAAGAGGGGGCTGTGTTAGAAGTCATAGCCCAACTGCTGGGGGTGCGGTTTCCATATTTTACAGTTTGGGAATTACTACTTAGTAAAGCCCAGCTTTGTTCGTGAGCTGGAACAGTAGAAGCTGAGCCTGCAGGGATCTCTAAAGAGAAAAAATCCAGTGGAGCTGGAGCAGAAGAACTGGAAAAAAAAAGTCCCACTGAACTGCTGCTTTCAGAGTCTGTGAGAGGGACTGAGCACACACGACAAGGCGTGACAACCCAGGAAAGGGACACTTCTTTCTATATTTAAGTCCCTCAGGTCTCTGGCTCCTTGAGTTTGCAAAACAATTCATTTTGTAGGGTTTTCCTAAATAAAACTCTGCACTTCGCTTATACAGGAAGAAAGAGAATGTGATTCTATTTGCACGTCTAGTGCCGGTGCAAACACTTATTGGTGAGGCGTGGTTGGAGGACTGTAAAATGACGCAGACGGTGGTGGGGAAGTTAGGACACGTAAGCCTGGCCCACCTAGGAGCTTGCTGTTTCCTTTGTGACCTTCTGTTGACCACTTCTGCTTTCAGGGATTTTTCCAGACAAAGCTTGGTGATTGGCTACCCGAGAGACCCAAAAGGCTCTACATGTATCAGGTCTATTTCCAGGGAGAAGAGAGCAATGTAGATGAAGAAGACTGTCATGTTTGAGGACATTTGCTTCACCTAGAAAGTCTAAATTAGTCCCCCAAATGTGCATGTATGCTACCAGTACATTCATTTCTCTTTCAATTTTCATCACGGAAGTTCTTTGGTGCTTTGACGTAGACCGGTGGTCACAGAAGAGAAAGAAAGCGCAGTTTGGTCGTTAGAATTTATAACATGCAGAGAGAGGCACTCACCGGCACTGACAGTGATCGCTTCAATGAACTGCTCTCTCCAGCTGTTCGTCCCGACCACCAGGGCGAGGTTTGTCTTCTTAATAAGTTTGTCCACGGTGCTCTAGAAAGGTTGAAAAGGATAAGATAATAACTGCTGGGTTAGTTAAGGCCTTGGAAAAGCTAAGACCTTGATGATTTTGAAACCCCAGAGTTATATAAAGGGTAGCAGATGTTAGGCTCAGAACAACAGCATTGACATCAAACACTGTTATGATTATGCAAACAGGCATAGTCCTTACTTGGAAACATGCTGAAAGGGAAACTTGTTTTTCATAGCAAATACAAGCCTCCTTCACCGCCTAAGTGGCCAATGAGGAATGGTCTCGGCGCTCAGAAGAGCAGATGTTGCAAAAGCCCACCCCTCTCCCCCTAAATGCTTTATGAACTTGTTTCTCGACTGGCTTTATCTATAGTGTGCTGTCTGCAACTGAATTCACATATGTCCTGCTCAGAAGTTACATATCTGTGAATACCGGAATTGGCAGGTGGATTATAAGCCTAGAAACTGTTCTTGTACTTTTGTTTATCAATACATTGCAGCCAGACAGCAGAACCTCCAAATTGCTGCTGTAGGATCATCCATAAATGGATTTTTCTCTGGCTCCTGATTTTGTCAGCCTGGTGGCTGTCAGAGAATTCACTCTCATTCTTCTCCTATTGAGAACATGTCAAGAAGAGGTCAATGCATAGAGTTTAGGGCACATCGCTATTTACCTTGAATCCTCCTTGCTTTACTAACACTGAACCTCTTATTTTTCTTTCCACCTTTTTGAAGCACTTGGTTTTTACAATTAGCACTTTGTAGTTAATTGTCACTTAATGTAACAAGAGGAAGCAGCCAAACATTTACAAAAATACTAAGTAAGCAGATGCACCCAAAGCACTACCACATCACAGCCACTACAGGGAGCAGGTTCACGTTCAGGATACGAGCCTGCTCTTCCAGGGGGACCACCACCTCGACTAGTCTACCCCCACACCCTTACTGCCAGAGCATCCTCGAATTCCCACTAATTGCAAAGAGGCTGAAACATGTATTATTTGTCTCAGGTCAAACTCTGTACACATTTAATGAAGTGTACCTGAATTGACTACGGTTTGAGAGAGAGAGCACGTTATCAGCTAAATGGGGGTTAAAAAAAAAAAGCAATCAGAGGGGCCTGTCTAGAGACCAAAGCTAAATCAGAATGTCAAGTGTGTTAGTTCAACAAGAGTCTTTTGAACTGACTTGAAATACTGCGATAACATGAGAGGGCCCATCTCCAACTGGCCCACTCTGGGTTGCCAACACCATTCTTGGCTAGCTTGTTTGTCCTTAAGGTGGTGACCTTTCGGCCTCAGGCCTTATGTCTAGAACTGCTAGTGCTCCAGAGAGTAGCTATAGCCATCACTGCTCTTGGACACCACAACTTAAGTGCGTGGCAAGCATCTGGCTTTTCTCTCTCAACTCAGCCACATCTCCTCAAGCACTCTGAGTGTCTTGGTTGATGCCAATTCAGACTTCTGTGTAGAATGAAACAAGAAATGACCTTGATTTTTCCTAAATGTAATGGAAACTTGGGGCAGGTCTCGCCAGAGAATTTCATGTTTATCACCTGGAGATAAACAGTTGAACAGATAAACTGGTCTAACAGTTGAATGCAGACTTGCCTCAAGAAATATCTCTAAAGAACTAAGTTTTAGAATAAACTTAAAATTTATAAATATGTAATACTCAGGATAGATTATAAACTTTTAGTTCATGTTAACCCTGGGGGACTATGGGATAGCTTGGGTTCTTCCTAGGACTTAATTTGAGTATGTGTCCTCCTTTGACCCATGGGAGGAGACTGAAGGAATAAGATGAATCTGAAGCTCAGACACTTGAACTTGGGGTAGTGCCGTCTATGCTTACCTGGAGATTTCCTATATGTCAGTGACGAACCCTTCACTGCCTTGTAAGCGACTGCTATAACCTCACCTTCAGCAATGGGTCTTAGGAAAGTCAAGCCCTCAGTCACAAGTAAAGAAGAACCCAGTGGGACATTATAAGGTGTCACCCGGATGTGGGACTTTAATGCAGTTCTGAGACATTTAAACACGTTCCTTAAAATAGCCATGGTCTAGAAAAATAAATTTCTTAAGGGGATAATATAATATCAAAATTGATACTTGAGGGCACTTGAGAAAAATGCCCCCAAATTACCCTTTACTGATAACAGTAACTGTACCGATGAACTCTGAGGAGACAGGAGGAAGGAAATAGTCTATGAAAACTATTCTAGGAAGATAAGTGCCCCAAACAACTAGATTTATGTAAACAGATTTGGAGGACTCTTAAATGCTCAGATCAATAGGGTGGTTACCAGGGAGAGCTTTGGACTCAAGAAAGCATTGCTCTCTGAAAGACTGCCCTACCGTACCCAACCCAACCTAACACTTCCTACAGGAAGGCACTGTGATTGCTCTTCCTTGTCCTGGTACATGGAAGGGGAAGGTTGGGGGTTGTGTGGTATAAGGCAGCGAACACACAGTTCCCCATCAGTGTCCGGGGAGGGGTGGGAGACAAGAAATGCCAAGCCAGAGAGTCTCTGCTGCAGCAAGTGGCACCAGACACTCTGATTCCACATAAAAGAAGGTGCATGAGGAAGAGTGAGGTTGGACACATCTGGACAGTCTGGTCCATGGAATTAGATGGTCTGGAATATCTGTACTCTGGACTTACAGGGAGCTTGTGTGCACCAGTCATGTTCCAGACCAAACAACAGGTGAGCTCTGATGGCCAGGGTCTGCCTAGAAAGCACTGATCTTGGAATTGACCCCCACTTGCTCTTTCTAGGGGAATGAGTGAAAGCAAAGTTAAGAGACTTTTTCATTCACTTGAAGGGGAAAGTTTAATTGCATTTTTATCTTTTAAACATTCCACTTTAATTGCAAAAGCATTTTTACTCTCCACCTGTCTTCTCTAAGCCACCTCAATTTGTGAACTAAATAACAACAACAAAAAAAAAATTTAATGGGCCCAGCTAAAGGAAAAGAGGCCACGACGACAAAGAATCCAGATAAAACACTGAGGCTTCTATGTTGGTGGCCTGATTCTCCCCTCATTCTGGTTTCCCAACCGGAGCAGAGTCTGCTTTTGAAAAACAAGTGGAGCCCGGCTGGCATGGCTCAGTGGTTGACAGTCGACCTATGAACAAGGAGGTCATGGTTTGATTCCCAGGCAGGGCACATGCCCAGGTTGCAGGCTTGATCCCCAGTAGAGGGCATGTAGGAGGCAGCTGATCAATGATTCCCTCTCATCATTGATGTCTCTCTCGCTCTCTCTGTTCCTCTTTGAAATCAATAAAAAAAAAAGAAAGAAAGAAAAACAAGTGGAGAAAATACTGCTGTGCTCTGGATTTGCAGTTCTGGAAGGCCAGAGAAAGGCTGCTCCTTTTCATGCTCTCCTCATCCCCCCACAGAACTAAGTGTGGCTCTGCTAGAGTCTTCTCAGATGTTAGGGTGATGTGAGTGAGCTGGGATGGGAGATGGGCTAAGGACAGAGGGAATAGCTAAGAATGGATAGGAACTTGCGCCTCAAAGTCCTAAGCTCACCCTAGGCCTATTTGTTTAACTTCTGCAAAATAACTGTTATCATCTAGAGCCGTGGTCGGCAAACTGCGGCTCGCAAGCCACATGCGGCTCTTTGGCCCCTTGAGTGTAGCTCTTCCTAAGCCTTAGGAGTACCCTAATTAAGTTAATAACAATGTACCTACCTATATAGTTTAAGTTTAAAAAATTTGGCTCTCAAAAGAAATTTCAATCGTTGTACTGTTGATATTTGGCTCTGTTGACTAATGAGTTTGCCGACCACTGATCTAGAGAACTGGGAATTTGATTTTATCAGCACAGTGATGATCTCTCTGGTCACAGGCTTATACCTTCAGTATGTTGAGTGTGCTAAAATGTCCTGGGACCTTAAGAGGATGACTAAATATCCATGGGCGTTGGTTGATGGAATGTTCCATAGGGAGAACTTACCATCTCCCCTCCAAAACAGAAGCCTCCTAATTTTCAGTACCTAACAAAAGCCACCTAAATTTCGGTGTGATTGCTTTTCTTCTAGTAGATTTATTAGCTTTTTCAAATAGACCTTGGTTTCCTCCACACATAACACTCCTGGAATCCACCTTTGCTTCTTCCTTGCTACCTTTGCAGACGAAGCCCTCCCTTTGGGCCACCTCTGACCCTTGGACAGATGCCACCCATGGAGTCCTGGTTCTGATGCTGTTTGGTTCCTGGGAACTCTTGATTCCCTACTAACTGTGTAATTCCACTTCCACTGTGAAGGTTTCTCAGTTAGTGAGCAAGTTCCTGAAATTACATCTGCCTCTCTTTCCAGGTGGATCTGACATATGAAGCTTTGATCCCAGGATGGCCCTAGCCTCCTGGGTGGGCAGTGTGGGTGAGCATACCTTGAATTCATAGGATTCCTCGATGATCACTTCCAGCTTGGTGTGTTCTCCCAGGATGGGGCGCCCCATTTCTGCAATGCGCCTCTCCTCTTCCTCTTTGCTGGTCAGCGGCTGCTTGTCGTCACATTCCTCTGTGAAAGGCAAGGGCAAGAAAGTGAGCAATGGGCTCAATTTTATTTGGAATTCCCTGGATCAGGAAACGGAGAAGGAAGGAAGCCCTAATGACCTACTAAAATTCCCTGGTGAGACCATAAGTCTGGAGGGGGGTATTAGATAGATGCTAAGTATGTCAGGCAGCCTACCATTATGACAGCAAGAGATTATAAAGTCCCACAACCTAAGCCCACGTGAAAGTGCAGACCAGGAAAAACAACTATGGGGACACATCACTGACAAACGCTGCCTGCACGTCGTCTATGTTGTGGGAGTCACTCTGCTGTCCCCTGTGACCCTGGCTCATCTGGCTGTTTATGCACATTCCTTTATCACATGACCAAAAGGAAACATAATTACTAGTACAAGAGTGAGAGTGACTCCAGGGGTAAAGGAATCTGGCCTCTTTCTCTCCACTTTCTAGAAGCAACAGAAATGCCCCACGGCCAAAGAGATGATGGAAGGGAAATTCTGACCTTAGCCTCTCATTTGCCAAGAACCCCTGTTGCAAATTAAGAAGCAAAACATCCATCCCATGTTTCAGTAAGATGCCTGCTTCAGGGCTTTTTCTCTTTGGTGCAAAGCTGAAATGTGCTAGGAAGACCTTGACCATGTTAATCTTAAAGTAAACAGGGAGGGTGAAGGTGAGGCCTTTGGGGAGTTAAAACTACTCACCACGTCAGCATGATTATTTCCAGAACCACCATGTAGTTTACACCCCAGGGAGGCTAGGGGGTGCTGAGAAAATGTTACTGGACTGGAGAGTCCATTAATGAGGGGAAGCTCACAGTTGGCTCCTCTCTGCTTGAAGGTCATTAGGATAAATCCCAGACCGAAAAGGCCATGCACATGTGAAGGTCAAACACTATTCCTATACTCACCAGCCCCTTTATCCTCGAGGCCCAGGATGCTGCAGCTAGGCAGGCCACTTCCCCTCACAGTCTAGTTGAATAACCCTCATCTCCAAGGAAGCAGTATCAGTGGTATAGAAAGACTTCAGCCCTGATGTGCTCGTTTTTAGAACTATCCGGGCACACTGCCTGTGGTAGGAGTCTGTTGACTGAGGGACTTCTAGCCCAGGCTCCCTGCCTTTTGCATTTAGGCATCAGCTTCTGCAGAAGTCCATACCTTCCATTCCCTCCAAAGATACATGGCTTCCCTCTGCTGAGGGAGCCTCCTGTGATGGTTCTATGTGATGCTCTCGCAAATGTTGCCACAACTGGTTCCTAGGCCAGTCGTTCACTGCTAGGGCACAGAGCAGATGGGCTAGAGGCACCGCTAGCATTTTATATACACCACCAGTAAAAACCAACGGAAGCCCAAAGCAGAGCGTGGCATATCAATGAATTCTTTAGTATGCATTCAGTAGAGTCTTCCTAAAAGGCTATTTCAGAATCTGCTTTCCTATCCCCAGTGATTACACGGCCCTGAAGATATGGGATAAAGACTAAAAAGAAGTGATTTGGGATGGGCCAGAAACTGCTGCTGAGTGTTTGCAGATGCAAAGGAGAGGTGCAGGGGGATTAATTTTAACTGTAATAGTGGTCATCTTTTTAAAAGTAGGCTTGGGAAGTTATGACCCAAGGGAAGACAAAGGGTTCTGATTGGCATTCCTAAGATTTGTCCTTGAAATTATGTGTGTGTAGTTGAGGGGGTGGGCTGAAGTATGTGATGTCCAATTTACTCAGTGTACACATCAATCATGTTTTGATTTTTACTGCATCTGATCCTTGAACACAGGATAATGTTGTTGGTAGTTTTCATAACAGCAGGTTATATTAATATCTTTGTTCAAAACCTTGGCTGAACATGCATGCCTTGAAGACTTACATCAAGTTAGAATTATTTTTTTCAGAAGAACTACTAGAACTTGGATTTTTATTTGAATTGCAAAACTATTGGGGAATAGTATTTATTATTCCTCTCCCTTTTCTGCAGTTCACTCATAAATGGTAAGTTGCTTTTAATGGGATTCAAGGTGATTTTAATGGGATTCAAGTAACAGAGAAATTACAAAAGAAGAGTGATTTGAAGGCATTGTTTGATGCTGCATTTCACAAAACAAAATGATTTGGAGTGTGGTATTGAATAAATGGACATGGTAGGAAATGAAATTGAATCACACAGTGAGTGAAAAGGTTATTCCCTTTTTAATCATCTTTCAGTCCTTCTGATCAAGAAGAAATGCTTAGTTTGGTGCTGTTGGTCTGTAACTAGTTTCTGACATTTGGGTTTCTACCATTTATGAAAGAGAAAACAGTCCTCAGGCAAAGAGCATTTGAATGTATTTAGTTAGAATTTAATAACTTTTTTCTATTCTTAACTTCTCTTTAACCTTATTTTCTACTAATGAAAAATGATACTAGCTTTCCATTTGTGTTAGTGACAATTTTGTTTTAAAAACAAATCTAGTGAAGCACAAACATGAGGCAATTTCAGAATATTACATTAAGTAAATGCAAGTATAGTTGGTATGTTATAAAGGCAAAAATTATAAAGGAGGTAAGAGAATAAACAAAATTTACGAAACACTCTCTGAATAGATTCATACCAACCTATAGGAAAGCAAGGAAGCTTGTTTCTGTTACTTCCTACTCTTGCTCCAAGCCTGACTTGAATTTAATGCCACACTTTTAAGCTATTGTCTACCCATCTGGAAAAGCTTCCCCATTTCCACCCAGCTAAACCCGACTTAATCTTTCAAAAGTCCGCCTCTTCTTGCATGAAATATCCCAATTGACCTATTTAGGAATGACCATTCCAACTTTATACTAATTCCATTATATTTGTTGTGTATACTGAGCACAAATCTTGCTAATATTTAAATTTTTTGGTTATCTTTATATATAAATACCCAGCATGTAAACTTAGCGAGATAGAATGTCTCCTTGCTCTTTGAACTGTGATCACAACCACCATTACAATGTGTAAAATGTAGTAGGTACTCAATAAATATTTGCTGTGAGACTCTCCAACTCACTGTTAGATAGGCCTCTTATTTGTTCTTTGTATGTAAAGATGATTTGTTCGTTTAACAAATGTTATTGGGCTCCTACAATATGTGAGCACACTGAAG
This sequence comes from Myotis brandtii, assembly GCF_000412655.1. Lineage (NCBI taxonomy): Eukaryota > Metazoa > Chordata > Mammalia > Chiroptera > Vespertilionidae > Myotis > Myotis brandtii. The sequence continues at coordinate 2,060,934 of NW_005357115.1, forward strand.
CCTCCTCCCCCATTTCCCAGGAACCTGTGGTCTAGTGGGAATTGAGGCATGTGGGTGGGGCAACTTTCAGTAGTGCAAGGTAAGGGCTGAGGGACCAGGTGGAGAAGCAGCTCGCTCTGCCTGAAGGCGTCGGGAAAGGCTTCAGGACAGGGGAGGTATTTGAAATTGGCCTTGAAGCAGGTATAAAAGCTTGCCAGGTGAAGGTGGTGGTAGGGTAAGGAGGGGCATTCCAGGCAGAGAGAAGTCAAAGCACAAAGGTTCAGTGTCATGGAAGGGTCAGGGCTAATTTCATTGACTCAATGTCATGAACGTGTAAGATCTCACTCCACTTATACGTAACTGAGAAAGGGCAGCTGGGTAAATCCTATTATGGCTCTATAATGATACAGATAAATTAGCATTTATGGTCCAAATTTTTGACACTGGCAAAGAAGATAGCTGAGTCTATTTTTTTTTAAAAAAAGTGTTCTCTTTTAAATAAATTTTGTTGAAAAGAGAAATAGTTTAACAGCATTTTTAAATTATCTATTATGTTTGTTTCCTTTTCACTTTGAGTGTTGGATCAAATGCAATCCATTTTACTATGGTCAAATCAGTTTCATTTCCTTACTTATGCAGAGTGAGAGAATAAATTATATA
>NW_005357115.1:2061630-2076120 GCF_000412655.1 Myotis brandtii
AACTCATCATATTTATTGACAAGCTGGTAATAAATCACATAACATCATATAACATCATGATCTTAACCAACCAACACAATTTAAAGATCAAATGTATAATTAATAGCCACGGTTGAAATCAGTATTGAGAGGACATAAAAGAATCCTGTGATAAAATCACCAGCAGGGGAACCTCCCTTCTCCTGAGTAATTGATTCTGGAGAGAGTAAATAACAGAAGCTAGTAGGTACCTGGGATCTGGACAGAGCAGAGGGATGCACAAGCTGCTGCTGATGCTTTCAGGCTCAGGCTGCATTTTGACGCAGCGTCACTGTGAGCAGTGAAGGGTTGAGAGGGATCCCGATTAGAAAACAATACAACCCACAGATCTGTGCCTGAGGAGCTACTGTTGATTCTTCTTAATGTATTTGCCATTTTTAATCTTAACAAACAACCTCGAACTTGGAAAGGGATACAAAGCCAATGGTGGGATAATTGGCTCCAGTCCATTTTAGTCTTTGACTCAGATCTATCCTGAAAGTCTGAGAGCAGAGACCTCTTGACAGTGGTCAGCACTGGCCTCTCTGTTAAGAGCCTGAGGAGACTTGTATTTTTGTTTCCATGAGGAATATTCTGGAACAACTCTGTGGTCAGGGCTGGGTATCATGATCACTGAGTAGGGGTGTGGGAGGTGGGGATGAAGAAGGCGTTACTGGGGCAGATAGACGTGTAGTTTCTACTGCCATAGCCAGTGAGGGGCTGTGGTGATACCAAAGAGTGAATATCTGTGTCCTCATCCGGAGATGCAGGTCAAGGAGATGGTTTGTGGGCCCTGAACCTAGGGAGATCTGGGATAGTCGTGGGATCCTCCAGTCACCCTGCCAATGTTCCCCTCTGGAGAAACCCCACAGATGGACTATCATCTGTGCACATATGGCTCACATCATGTTGGCTGAAGGCAGGAAAGGCAGGCTCTGGGAAGAAATACAGCTTGCCTTCAAAGAGACTTCAGTATACTTGGAATGAAAGACCCATGCTTGAGAAGCAAGCTTTGCAAGCAACATGGGATATATTGAAACTTGAGAGTGAGAGGCCATCAGGATCAATCTCCTCTGGTGGTCCATGCTAATCCCTCTACCATGCATACCTCCTGTCCTGTGCTGATGGGGTCGTGTGTTGTTGCTGCTGATCTGCCATCACCCCCTGCTACAGAGAGCCACTGCATTATTTAGCAATGTTTTAGAGGGGACAGGGGCTAAACTGGGTCATGTTAATGTCTAAAGACCTGAAGAACATTTGAAGACAGTTCACTTCAAATTCATCACAATGGTTTGCTAGGATCATGATGAAACGAGTACCTGTAATGGTGATTACAGTAGAGGGAATCGGATGTTCTCTAGCATGAACTTTCCTGAAGACAGGTTGGCCTAGCAAAAGGACAGGCAGAAAGTCAGCAGGATGCATTGCACAGGTTTGCTAGTAGAGCTCTGTAGAATTAGTAAGCTAAACATCACACTGAGATGCACACATCACAAGCAATGTTAGAGGACTGAGTGCTCATAGGTCGCACCTATGTAGGTTGCAGAAGTGAGAGCTGAATAGCGCAAGTGTTCTACAAGCCAAACCAGATCATGTGAATGAACCACACATGCCACAGTAGGGGGCGCAGCCAGATTCCTGCAGGTTTCTGAAATGGAGTATTCACACCCTCTAAGTTTCTGCTTCCAGAGGCATCATGAAACAATGGAAAGCACTTGGTGCGATGAAAGGTAGCCTGGTTTTCCTATTGGTGCCAACAACATAGTCCAGAGTAGGCCATTTCCCCAGTTTTTTCACATGTGGAACAAGGACAACAGTTACCTGCGATGTCTACATCACAAGTTTGTTTGAGGGTCAAATAACATAACATCTGGGAACATGTTATATATTTCCTGGGGATTGTGAATGGGAGAAGGTTGTCATTGCAGGGTACACCATGGTCAGAGCAACTGTTTGGATTACCTAGGCCTAGGGTTTTCATCAAACTCCCGGTTCAGTTGACCACCACATCTACCTGCTCTTGGCTTCTAGTAAGAGCTACCCAGACCTGACCTGGGAATTATGAGATTGAGGACTTGGTTTCAACTCTGTTATATGCTTGCTGTCTAAACTTGACCAAGGCACTTATCTTCTATGGGACTTGTTTTTTTTCAATTTTAAAATAAAACTGAACTTGAAGGGGGTTTGTTATTCTAACCTATGTGCTGGAGTGATTAAAGCTTTTAACTGTGAATTTTCATAGTTTGGCTTCCTTCCATGTGCCTAACTTAGTCTATTACATGATGAGCATAATGTGATTGGAAGACTAGCTTTTAAAAGAGGTATATTGACTGTTATACTTTGAATTAATTAAGGAACTCCGCTGCTGCCTAAGGAATCAGACATGACTCTCTCCTCTCCGAACTGAGCCAGAATACTCAATTTTATTAAAAATATATTCAAATTATGTGGACCCTCTTTTGGGGTCCCCCTGGTTTTTCATATGCCGATGGCATTTATGAAACAGCTGGGCTTTGAATTGAAAAGGGATGACGATGCAGGAAGGAATGAAGTGGTTAGGAGAAAGGAAATAAAACTGCTGGGATCGGAACACTCATCACATGGCCTTGGACTTAAGTCAGAGGGCCAGGCCCTGAGTCCTGATGTGGGGTAGATTGATCAATCTCTTTGTATCCTCATTTCCTCTCCTATAAGTGAGAATAATAACATCTTCCTCCATAAGGTTGAGGATTAAATGATATAATAAACAAGAATTACTTTACAAACTCTAATGAGCTATAATGAATAGGGTTTTATCATGGAAGGTGTCTGAGGGTCAAGGGGGAATGAGCTCATAGGACCAAACAGGAGCCTTTCAATGAGGCAAGCTCTGGGAGCAACAGGTAAAGATTTACAAATTCCAAAAGCACTCCAGAGCTTAATGGCTGCCACTAACTAATGAGATCTCTGAAATATAGGTGCTGGGCTGTGCACCAAACAGTTCTTTAAATTTCAATATATCCTGCTTCAAATTTAGATTTTCACACTCAGCTGCATAAGACACATAAATGCCACAGGCAAAATCCAAAGGCTAGCCCTGGCCAGTGTGGCTCAGTTGATTGGGTGTTGTCCCATGCACCAAAAGGTTGCTGGTGTGATTCCCAGTCAGGGCACATGCCCAGGTTGCAGGCTTGATCCCCAATTGGGGGTGTGCAGGAGGCAACCGATGTTTAGCTCTAACATCGATATTTCTCTCTCTCTCTCTTTCTAAAAATCAATAAAAAAATCTTTAAAAAAATCCAAAGGCTAGATTAATTCCTCTCTACTACCCCTGTATCTCAAAGCCTTGCCTTCAAAGCCTCAAACACACTTCAAAGAAAAACTCCTTGGGACTTAAAGCTGCTTTAGACTGCGGAGACCAAAGTCTCAGAAAGTTCCCCAGGAGCATCTATAGATTGGATCCCAGGCATTCCAGCCTAGTTGTGGAGAAGAAGGGTCATGTAAAGGGAGAGGCCAATGTAGAGATTCCCACAAAGTTCTGGAACTCTCTCTTGTTCTAACAGCATCAATTTCAAGTCTTGGGAAGTGGTGGTGTCAACACAAAAACTGCTATGTCAGATGAAAGTTTCAGAAACAAGAAAGAACTTGATGAAGTACATGAAATGGCAGAAACCTTCAGAAGAAGTGATTCTGCCCTCTTGGATGCAAGATGTGTCCAAGGCAGCAAATGTTGGACATAACTGCATAGACACTCCAGAGCTTTATAGGAATAGTTTCTGAGAAAAGAAACTGGGATCCAATTATCTAGATACTAAAAGAGAAGATGTTTCAAGTGATATGGAAGGAAGACCCTCAAAGCCAAATCCTGACACATTCAATGTTAAAGGAAATAGATATCCAAACACCTCAATGCATTTTAATAAGGCATTCGTTCTACAGCCAGAGATTTTTAGTTCAGGTCTCATTATCAGACCGCATAGGGCTGAAGGTGCTGCTTTGTACTATAGTATTTCTACAATAGTTGACTTAAAAAATTACTTCAAAGAAGCCATGAAGCTCAACTTGCCCAAATTCTACCTTCCTCAAATCTCACCAGGATAATTAACATATTGGGTGACAGAAACAGAATATTTCCAAGAACACTTCAAGGAGTTAAAATGGTGGATGAGGAAAAGAAGATAAAAATTTTAAAAAGAAATGGAAATTCCTGAACTTGGATTTGAAAACAGCATGTATGGCCATGCAGAACTGGGAGACTTCACCTGGAGAACTTCAGATGAGTCAGATTTAACAAATCCTCTACCAGGACTTGTCCTGTTTAACATTTTTATCCTTTTCAATTTCTATGTCTCTGAGAGTCTCTGAGTCATTTTGTCATTAAATACTTTGTCTGGAGAGAGGCAGAGGAGAGTAAGAGTCCATGTGAAATTGCTCATATTCAGAAAGTTCCACTTTGGACAGAATCATGTTGGAGCTACTGAATCATGAGTTTATGCTCACAGTGGTTGAAGTTAACCCTGACTCTCACGACAGCATTTTCAACATTAGAATATTTGGCAATATATTCTTAAAATTTTTTTTTTAGCTATCTGATTTCAGGAAAAAGAATTAGAATACTAACACCTACACAGTATATTAGACGTTTGATATTTATCTCCCTCTAAATCTGCGTAGACGATTTTGAAAGGATGAGGAAATATTAAGGATCAAAAGAGATGATGCTGTAAGGAAATACCTTCCTTCCATATACAAGAAAATAGCTTTAGAGTTGTGCTAACCAACGCGGTCCACACAGGCTGGGTACCAGTCTGAATTTAAGGGTTTTATACGTTTTGACTGGCATTTTCAGTTTTTGTAGAGCATTTTGTAAATGCACTTTAAGCGGTAGAAATATTACTCATTAATTTACAAGTGTTAATAATGCTAAAAATTAAGTCCCCAAAGAAGGGTTTGTCCATATTGGTGTGGTGGGATGATGGGATGGGTCTTCTCCCGACAGAGTATTAGTTACTATTAGTATCCTGAGCTTGGGCCATGGAGAAGTCTTAGATGTCAACCCCTATGTTTTCTTGTCTTAGTTACTCTGGTACATTTTGGAATATCTAGCTGGGGACACTTCACATCACCAGGGCTATGTGAACATTTGTAAACTGACCAGTGTCAAAATGTGAACAATTATAGGATATTTTAAATTTGCGTGTAAATGAATACAACACACATGTTGTTAGTGTGTAAAACGTTGAATGTCTAAAATCAGCAAGAACACACCATGTGCGACAGCTAAGTGTTAATATACAGGCTATATAAGATGAGGCTTTGGTTTGGTTTTTAAGGATATTTGAAGAAAATGAGGAACATTAAAAAATTATCTTACCATACAGGCATTTTCCTTCATTAAAAGAAAGTAAAAATGACAAATGATTTTTAAAAAATGTATACAATATATGGTGAAAACAGACAGTAAAAAGTAAAATTTGATGTCATTAGACTTTAAAAATTCATACCTGTTATTGTGAAGCCACCTAAAAAAGAAAAAAATAAATAAATGTTACAATTTATTTAAGTCACACTCTAAATAACAAATATCGGTGATATCAGACTGTTTGATGACCCATCCATGGGATAAAAACTGGCCAAATTATATTTACAATTAAGAAAAATATGAAAATATTTGTTCATGACTTAATCACTAATCGTTCTTTTAAGATTATAGGATTTAGTGCACACATTTAATTCTGTGCATGCATAAGAAATCACTGATTTTTCAAAAGGTTAAACTAAAACTGGAATATAAATCTGACCTTAACAAAAATGAGGCCAATGGGCCTAAACAACAATCTTACTAGTAAATCAATAGAAATAAAAGTCAGAAAGCTATTGTATCACCCGACAGAAATGGAAATTAACCTCGAAAAATGGAAAGGAAATGCAAGAAATGAAATGCTTACCAAGCTCATTCAATAACAGGGCTGTGAAGGAAACAGACAAAGACAAACACAGAATAAGAGACCAGATGAATAATGAAAGCAAGAGGAATATCAGCAGAAAGAAATCCAGGCAGATCTGATGACAGTGGTAGAGAGCCACTGATAAAAAATTAGTGCATCCCAAAGAAATGTGGCATTGGGAATATTTCTACATAATCCCAACACGAATTTCTGCAAATGTGTGTGATTGACTAATATACATGTATATATATTTCATTCTATATATTATTGCTTGACATTTAGTCAAACATTTCTACTATCTATGCTTATACAAAGTGTATATATCTAGTTTACCAACTATAGTAGGAATATTTTATGAATTTAATCCTAAACTTTATTTGAGTGAGTCTTTTCCTGAAAAATTGCCTGGGAGTTAGTTAATTCAACATATGAAAGTCTTAAATCATGCAGGATCTCAGGCATTATACCTTTCATTCAATAAAAATAGATAAAACATCTTAGGAAATCTCATTTTGGCCACCCTTTTTGAAAGGACACTTTGGCTCAAGATAAAGTTCTCTCTCTGTAGGTTCTATTTGCATGATATTTTGGCCAACAACGAATGCTTAGTTTTTTAAGTCCTCAAAACTCAAATCCCAGGAATTAGTGCTTATTTTTCTGTCCTTACCTATGACTTCTGCACATTGTAATTGGACAAGCCAGAATGCTTCTGTGGACACCTAATTCCATGGAAAAACCGCAGGGCGTTGTGTGTGTGTGTGTGTGTGTGTGTGTGTGTGTGTGTGTAGGGGGAGCATACATAATTTATCTTTCAGGTTATGTATTTTAAACCCAGACTATACTGAAGCACTTCATTTTGTTGAAAGCTATCTGGATGAAAGTATCAAATAAATGACTTCCGGAGTAGTAGATGGGGATGTTACAATTAGTTTTTCAGGCCCAGTTTTCCTTCTAATGGTAGTGGCATTAGAAGATACTTTCTAAAACAAGTCAGTAATTTTATTTATAGTAATAAGAATCTACTTGGCGGGTGAAAAACTAGATAGTGCTATTAAGGAATTTTAATTTGCTTTTACATGAGGGCATATTTTATTGAAATGACAATGGAAAGAACTTTATCTAAGATGCGCTCCCTTTAGGGAGGAATTCATTGAGAAGTAAGTGCTTCTTCCTGTATGTTAATGAGGCATTTTTTGATCCCATCTTTGTAAGAAATCAGCACAATTTTCTAAAGTGTCTTTTCCTTCCGCCTGCTGTCCATGGAACATATTAAATAGGCTGAATTAAAATGGCTCCCCAGTGATCCCCCCCCCCCTCCTTATTCCGAAGGCTTCTGTTACCATTTTGAATGTGATTAAGTCAGGAACATAAACTTTTTTTTTTTCCAAAGGACTCTGAGGACACCAAGTTCTTACAAATGTGGGATTAGTTCAATTCCTATATATTTCATTTTTTACATGTAAAAGTGTAAATTTCTTCAAAGTGGTCTATCTAACCAATTGTTTCTATGCAATTAATATGCAGTATGCTAAATTTATACATATAATTAAATGAATAGGACTCCTTTTTAAATAGCCACTATTAGAGGATAATTATAGGAAGTCCTCAATAATTCAGAAAAACATTTCTTTAAAGCTGATATAAAATTCTTACCCTTTCTTATCAAATATAGGGCACATAAAATAGATATAAGGTCAAAGAGAACAAAGAAATTAATTGATTTCTTTATTCAAATATTTTCTACATCTATAAGTACAAATTAACCAAAAAAAATTATTCTGAGGATATGGCTGCTTACTCTTTTCTCTTTACTATACATGTTAAAATTTGTCAATTCTATAAAGAAAGAAAGGTTTTGGAGCATAAGACTGGGTAGGCCTTAAGCAAGGGCTAAATTCTTACTGAAGGACCATTCCCTTCCTACTTAAAGAAAATTTATATGATTATGGTTTCATACATATGGTCCCTTTTAAATGTCATATTTGATCATATAAAAATAGCATGCCCAAAGAGCACTAGAATATTGATGCCACTACTCTTTAAGATATTTTATTAAATATTTTTTTGAAACCTGGTCCTCTGAAGAAACCTATTTATTTAATTTTTTTGAAATTTCCCATTCCTTGCCATTAGACACATTTACCACTGCTAACAGGTATTAAGTAGTCTTTATCACTAACATTTTAGGGGAGATTTAATAGTTGGAACCACATTTGAAAATGACCCCTGAACAGTGAAAAACTAAACACATGAATCATGCTTTTATAATTTATATAATCATTTCTGAGTGCCAGAAATCTCTTCCAGCATTGATTAAATCTGGTTTCGGTCAAGGTTAGTTGGCATTTCCTGAAGAAAATGGGGGCAGAGCTTGGTGCACTTGTTAGGGAAGGAAAATGAAACTGCTAAAGCTTCAAAGGAAATGAAGTATAGTACTTGGAAGCCGAGGAAGAGGAGAAAGTTAAGTGTGAGAGTAGGGAGACACGGAGAGAGAAGAGTACAATTTCTCGCTGGTACGTCTTTGTATACTCTCACACCTTTCATTCCTCTTCTTATCCATATTGGTTCCTCAAGCACAAGGGAGAATTTGCACTCTTTCTCATATTCCTCACGGTCAAATATTTTAATGGTAATGATCTTCCTGTGGGAACACAAGACAAAGGCAAAACAAATGGTTGGAGTCACAGGCTCATGCTAGGTGTTCACCAAGCCGAATGTTAACGGTGATGTTATGGAGGGAGAAATGGCAACACATGGACCTCCTGAAGTATGTAAAAGGGCATCTTGGGTGCTCTCAGCTGGCCCCCGTTGTTTTCTTTGCTAATTTGTCACGTTCACAAATTCTTCCTGCTCCAATTGGCAGTCAGGAGATACCCCGAATTAGGAAGAGAAATCAGAAAGTTGGCTTCATGTTGGCATAGCAAGCGACTGCTTCAACTCTCCCAGAAATGGAAGCTTGATTGACTGCATTGAAAATTAATAGCTCAAACTTATAACAGGCAGAGTGGCCAAAACTGGCCAATGGAGCTCCAGGCAGGCCCGAGATCTATGCCCTGTTACATAGGGGGAGGGATATGTGTGTTGTAATCATGGTCTGAAGAGTGCAGGCATCCAGGGTGGCACCGGCCAGCAGAAGCTGTTGGGCTCAGCCCTGGAGCAGCTCCCCCACCTTTCTTCTCACTCATCTCCACCAGGCGGGGCTCTCCAATCTCAAGGAAGAAGGTCTTGTTTTTCTCATACTCCTCATCATCAATTACCTTGACTGATATTGTTTTGCTGAAACAGAGAAGAATAGAGATTGACGAACAAGGGCAAGAGGAGAAGAGAAGGCACATAAAGAAGAGGAAAGCAGGTTAACGAGCTGCACTTCTAGTCAAACAGCAACTGAGAAACTTCTGAACTGTGAATTTTTCCTTCGAGAATGAGCATGGGATAGTTCTGAAAGATCAGAGAGGGTCACCCAAGGCGCAGCTCCCCTGGCCAGGGCCACAGAGTTATTTCAGGCAAAACAGAGCACTCAGTACTAGCAAGTTTGTCCTCATCATGAAAAGGAAAAGCAGAAGAACACAGACCACAATAGTAAGAATAGAAAAATATATTTATTTAGTCAATGCCTTAACTGTAGAACCATCTGGGCTGTGCTATGGAAATCACTCCTTTAGAACAAATCAATCAATCACATCAAAATTTCAACAGAGCTTATCTCTGAGTGTTAGGCTTATGGCTTATATTTTTGTCTTCTTGGTGCTTTACTGTATTTCCCAAATATAATATTTTCAATATAAGATTTTATGGAAATAATAAATGTATAAAAGCACCACAAAAGAAAAGATAAAGTTCTTTATTTTACCCCACCCAATGCCCTAGAATTAAACTCTTACTCAGGTTAGTCAGATTCCCCACCAAGATCACAAGGGAAGTTGCTCATGCTTTGTCTTTCCAAAGATGGAGCTGAAGCCTTTCCACAGCTGTCTTGAAAAGGGGGGGTGGGGTGAGGAATTATGATGTTACAGCTATTCTCATCCCTCCCAAAGTTGAGTTTCAACTTTCACAGAATACACCATTTACCCTACTTTGCAACCCACTGACATAGCAAGGCATTTCGTTAAGAATTCTTCCTGTAACCCATCCTTTACAGTGGTTCTCAACCTTCTGGCCCTTTAAATACAGTTCCTCATGTTGTGACCCAACCATAAAATTATTCTCGTTGCTACTTCATCACTGTAATGTTGCTACTGTTATGAATCGTAATGTAAATATCTGATATGCAGGATGGTCTTAGGCGACCCCTGTGAAAGGGTCGTTCGACCCCCAAAGGGGTCGCAACCCACAGGTTGAGAACCGCTGCTTTAGTGCTTCTGGTCTTGTGGTCTTCTGGTTGTGAGTAACTGACAGGCAGGTGGGGCAAATGCTAATATTATGCAAACTTAACTTCCCATAAGCCTTGATGATTCTAAAAATTAATGTTAATTTTCATGTATTACACCTTACTCAGAGCTCCTATACACTTGTCTTTGAAAATATGCTGTGTGTTTGTTTGTTTTTCAGTAACACTGGCCAAAACATTTCTGACTAAAGTTTTTAAAACAATGCATTTATACAGACACACAGCCTTAATGGCATGGACATTATTTACCTTGGGATAAACTGAGTAGCTGATGAGTGTGAGAGATATAGGGACCCACACAATTTGTATAATAAAATAAGCACTTAAAATTTATCATTACAGCATCACTATTCACTAGGGTCATAATCCTTAAAAATTATTTCAGTATTTGATAACTGTGACACTGGAAAATCAAAGATGAAGCAAAAGAACACAGTTCCTCTGTGGCTGCCTGGCAAAGGTCCCTAAAACAGATGGGATTTGCATAATGGCATATCATTTCAAAATCATTAGTTACACAATCAATAGGGCCCCTGGCAGGAGGAACCATTACATTTTATATTGATTTTTTTTCTACTTGCACAGTAAAGCGATTAATTGAAGTGATTATTAAAGGACATGCCAATCAATTTAAAGAGGCAGGATGAAGCCAGTCCTTATGAATTAGTCCTCTGGATCGAGACAGGCAAACATCAAAAGGGATAGGTAATGTCCACCTTTGGCTTCAGAACAGAACTATTTCTTCCCTCAGCAAGGATAGCAAAGGTAAAATAAAGTCACATATATTTTACAGGGATGTCTTTTGCTCACTTTCCAAGCCTAATGTACAAAAGAAACTGCCACCCCTTCTTCCATCACAGGGGAAGTTAGCTGAGACGGGGCTGAGTTAGTGAAGACGCCATTACACCGTCTTGGTAAAGAGCAGAAGCACGCCTCTGTTCCACCCACTTGTTCCTCACAGTGCTGCAGTAGAATTAGCACCCGCCAGGTCTGCAGGGACCTTAAAGTGCCTGTGTTGCCACACCAATCCCATCTGCACAGGGCTTTTGCACTGTCACAGGAACCCTCCCTGAGAACACAGATTCACCTTGTCTTTTCTTTTGTTCTGTGAACCAATGGGAAGCAGCAGATAGCATTTGCTATTTTTTTTTAAACTGAACAGTTAATCTAAACAAGACTAGAGCAGTGAGGAAGACAGCGCTTCAACCAAAGACAACTCTTGCACTCTTATCACACTGGTAAGGAACACATAGAATACTTTTTCCTAATTACTATGATAAAGGGAAGAAAAACTTCTGACTTGATCTTTTTTTTAAAAAAAATATATCTCTGAAGGTGAACAGTGTGTAGTATAAAAATTATGTTTTCTGGAAGCTAGCAAGTCAGTTACAATACATTAAGTACTTTCTCACGGTGGCCAGAATTTTTACGGAAATATTTTTTGGTTCCATTTCTGGGGTAGAAAAGAATTTGGTTAAGAAAGATCAAGTTATTTAGTGGAAACATACAGGTCATTTTTTTATTTTTATTTTTGCAGTGCCTTTCCTTTGATGATAGTAAACCAATATCTACACTCTACTTCTCAGCCTCTCTTTTACCTGATGGGTCTCAAAAGACCTAAGCACCTTAAAACATTCTATCTATGAGTTTTTCCATCGAGTGGTGACTCAGGCAGGTGGTGAGAGGGAAAGAGGTGGCTTTATTTGTGGGAACTAACAAAGAAAAATCTTTTCAAAATATGTTGTGGTCTCTCATTAAGCTAAAGTTGCAGCAATCTTTTATTTTTTTTCCAGTTTCAGCTTCAATTTGTCCTTCAGTGGTTTCTTTTCCCCAAGATTGACCTTAATGTTGGCAGAAGTGAGAAAAAGATGAGTTGGAGGATTAAGCAGAAGAGAATCTTTCTAAACCCTCATGCAAAACATGTTAGTGAAAATTCACATATTTAGATACTGCAATGGCTCTTTTAAATTTTACTTTATTTTTAAGATTCAGCCTCTCTTTAGGCATACTCAGAGGTCCATGGATTGATGGGCGCTTTGCATTTCTGACTTCATCTGTCTTTCTAACACCCCTAGAAATACCTTCTACTACTTAAAATTGATGGAGGAAACAGTGACTCAGAAATTAAGTGATTTCCAAGATTACAAAGTGAGACTCCTGTGGCTGGCTCCAGAGAGCAATATCTTTCAATTATGTGACCCACAAGGTCACTTACTCATTCAGCTGTGCAGTGTTTTTATGGCCACTTGAAAGGAACTGGATCATTATTTTAAATTAATATGGAGGTTTATCGTTCTACCTTTATGTTAACAAAGACTGCCTGAATGGACCACGATCAATTTTCAATTCTATTTTTAAACGGAGGATAGCACATACTAGATCCCATGATGGCTGTCTTAAAGAGTTAAATCCTTGAAGAGATAAAGGTCCTGTTAGGCTCACCAACTCTGAGGCTTTGAGCAGGTGGCTTGTTAGAATTCCAGACTCTCAGGGCCCACCCCACAGCCACCAAAGCATTCTGCATTTTAACAAGATCCCGGGATCATGCCTGTGCCTTTTAAAGTTTGAGAAGTGCTGTCCTGGAGAGGGCAGTGGGTTCTTAAGTGAGATAATGAATTAAGAGGCTGGTAATAGCTGGGCTTAGGTTTTGGAACCGTCTGCATATTAGAATCACGAGTGGCACTTTGAAATCTGTAAATGCCAGATCAGTGAAATCAAACTTTTTGGTTGTGGGGCCCCAATATGAATATAGTTTTTAAAAGTTTTCCAGGTGATTGTAATATGCAGCCAGGAGACTGGCTAATGGAGAGCCAGGATATACAGCCTGATGTTTAAAAGAATGTATTAAATAAAGAATAGGTAGAGTGTGAGGACGTCAAAACTAAATTATCAATCTAGGCTGAAACATGGGAGAAACAGTTTGTCCCTCACCGATGTTCTTCTCTGGATTATATAGAGTACTTAAAGTTTTTGTTTCTCCTCTTAGGAAATACTGGTCTCCACAGACAACAGGTGAGAAAACTACCTTTAGCCTTCAGGTAACAGACTTCACATTCTCAATGGCCACAGAAGACAGCAATGCTGCATACCTTCCCCCTCTCAGAGAGCCTCTGAGCCAAGTCAGTGAAAGGCCATGTCCAGGGAAGTGGAAACTTTTCCCACCGCACTCAGACTCAAGAGAGAAGTGACTCAGGGCTGACCACATACAAAGGAAGAAGATCTGGTAACTTCTCTGACCACAGAATGATGTCATCAGGTAAGGCAAGTTTGAAACTTAATCCCCAGTACACCTGATGTTAAAAGCTTCAAGGTAAACTCCTATGACTCAAAATGACAGATAAATCAACTAAAACATTGGCAAAGAATCTGAACAGATGCTTTTCCAAGGAAGATAAACAAATGGCCAACAAGGACATGGAGAGATGCTTAACATCATTAGTCATCAGGGAAATGCAAGTCAAATCCACAATTAGATATCAATCCGCACCCACTAGGATAGCCAGAGTCAAAAAGGCAGATAGTAGTAAGTGATGTGAGAATGTGGAAGAATTGCTGGTGGGAAAGTAAAATGGTACGATAGCTTTGGGAAAATCTAGCAGTTTCTCAAAAGTTGAAAAATAGAGTTACCATATAACGCAGCAATTCCACTTCCAGGTATATACCCAAGATATTTAAAAACATATGTTCACACAAACTCTTGTACATGAATGTTCATAGCAGCATTATTCATAACAGCCAAAAGGGGGAAACAACCTAAATGTCCATCAACTGATGAACATATAAACAAAATGTAATATATTCATAAGATAGAATATTATCCTATCTAATAGAGAAACATGGTAATTAGCCGTACCTCCGCTCCCCTTCCCATTGGCTAATCAGGGCGATATGCAAATTAACTGCCAACCAAAATGGCGGCCGGCAGCCAGGAAGCTCAAAGCGAACAGGAGGCTTGCTTGCTTCAGTGACGGAGGAAGCCAACGTTCCCCGCCTGCCTTGCCGGCCTCTGAGCTTGCAGTTTAAGAAACATTGTTACAAATATAGAAGCTAAACAAAACCCCAGAAACCTGCTTTCAGCCAGCCGGGCCTCAGAGCTGGAGTTGAAACAGTGTTTCGATTATAGAGCCCAAACAAACCAGATACCTGCTTTCAGCAGCC
>NW_005357115.1:2077484-2084307 GCF_000412655.1 Myotis brandtii
GGAGCCTCTCCTGCCTCCACGGCAGTCAGACATCCCCCAAGGGCTCCTGGACTGTGAGAGGGTGCAGGCCAAACTGAGGGACCCTCCCCCCATCAAGGTGCACAAATTTGTGCACCGGGCCTCTAGTTCAGCAATAAAGAGGAATGAGATTCTGGTACATGCTACTGAAGGACAGTATAATATGCTACCCCAGACTATGCCATCTCAGTATATTTATTTTGAGCTATAGGCACTTGAAAAACAGCAGATGCAAGAAGAGGCTTTCTCTGAACTTCCCCTTATCTGCCTAAAGACAGAACCTCCAAAAGGAACTCCATTGTTATAAAATCCCTTCTCAGGAGTTCCATCATCCAGGGAAGATTAACTCTTATCACAGGAGAGGAGACTAGAAGTCCATACCAGATCCAGGCAAACTTTGTCACAAACTGTCATATGTCTCATCTATTCTTCTAGGGCAGTGGTCGGCAAACTCATTAGTCAACAGAGCCAAATATCAACAGTACAACGATTGAAATTTTTTTTGAGAGCCAAATTTTTTAAACTTAAACTATATAGGTAGGTACACTGTTATTAACTTAATTAGGGTACTCCTAAGGCTTAGGAAGAGCCACACTCAAGGGGCCAAAGAGCCGCATGTGGCTTATGAGCCGCAGTTTGCCGACCACGGTTCTAGGGGCCTATTCATCTTTCCCCAAAACCATTTACTCTTCCTTAAGAGGCCACATACCCCATACCTCTTTTCTGTTAAGATATTTAAGTCATTTCAGAGAATGACACATTTTTTTTCCAAGTATCTCCCATATGCACATGAAGTATACATGTTAATTTGTTTTGGCCTTGTTAATTCAATTTTTATCACATTGTCTCAGCCAAGAACTCTGAAGGGTAGAGGGAAAATTATTTTTCCTCCTGACACTATATCATGGATGAACTTTGAAAACAGAATGCTAAGTTAAAGAAGCCAGACACAAAATTTCACATATTGTCTGATTCCATTTATATGAAAAGTTCAGAATAGGCAAATCCATAGAGACAGAAAGTAGCTCAATGGTTGCCTAGGGCTGAGGGTTGGGGAATTAATAGGGTTGACTGCTAATGGGAAATGGGATTTCATTTTGGGGTGTTAAAAAAATTCTAAAGTTGATTGTAGTGATGGTTGCACAATTCTGAGAATACACTAAAACCCACCGGGTTGCATATTTTTGGGTGAATTCTATGGTATGTTAATTATCCGATGCATGAAATTTATGCATGGGTAGGGTCCCTAGGCCTGGCTGGTGATCAGGGCTGATCTGTGGGACGATTGGAGGGTGGTGTCGGACTGCTCGCCGGCCGGCCCCACCCCTCACTGCTGCTGCGGTCGCCTCCCTTTGCAGGGGGACCAGCAGGGTGATCGGGGGCCCCCACTGGCACCTGCCTTGGCTGGTCTGGGGCCTGCAGGCTGGGGGCAGCTCCTGTGTTTAACGGATTCCCCCTGGTGGTCAGTGCCTGTCATAGTGACTGGTCGTTACAGCATAATAAAAGGCTACAATGCAAATTGTCCCCTCAGGAGTTCGACTAATTGGGAGTTCGATCGCTTGCTATGATGTGTGCTGACCACCAGTGGGTGGCGTGGAACACAGGGGGTGACGAGGAATGAAGGAAGGCCCCAGCCAGCAGCCAGCAGCCAGGGGAAGGAAGGCCCTGGCTGGCAGCCATAAGGCCCCGATTGGCCCTAATCTCCGGCCAGGCCTAGGGACCCTACTGAATTTCGTGTACTGGGCCTCTAGTATCTTAATAAAGCTAGTACTTAAAAATAAAAACAAGTTTCAGGATAAATCCTAGTTTTTTAAAAGGCAGTCTCTTTGGGTAAGAAAAGGTTGTGAGACTATTCAGGGTTTTCAATAAGGAGTTTCAAATTTTGCTGGTCCTGTCAGACAGAAATCAGGGTGTCGCATGCCAGGAGACAGTAAAAAAAACATGGACATCAAAGCTAAGTGCCATTGCTGTGTCTGTCAGCTCTACTGCAGCTCAATCCAGCCCTCCCCTCAGAATGCTCCCTGCCCCCTCCAGGGCCCAGGGCCATGGATATGCTCTGACATGCTAAGCACTTCTGAGGGCTGTTACCTCAGGCCTGGCTTCCTTGGCTGGTTTCTTTTCCCCAAAGTATAGAATCTTATGACCATGTCAGAAGCAGCATTTCCTTCACAGAATTTATTTTAAAAGGAAAGGAAAGGGCTATAATTGTAGGTTATGCCTGCTGCTCTTGCATCAACTGCTCTCTCCACGGTGGGCATTACCCAGCACCCTGGTTGGCATTGATTTGTCACCACTTGCAAGGAAAGATAGGCTTGCCATGGGTTGCTTTGCGTCACTTGGTTTAAATTCCTGGACCATTTAAAGCTTCTTATTCTCTTCACAAACTAATTTGGGGAGTCGCTTGGTGGTTTGGAGTTAGGGAAACAAAGGGGCAGTCAGAGAAAAGCCTTGCATGTATTCTAGTCAGTTTCCATAGTGACCCAAATCGACTCCCCTGTCCAATTAACATTCCAAATAGGATAAGATGGGCTGCTCTTCATATTATTTCTAAGAGTATTTCACACCATTTTTAGATGATTGGTGAGAGACTTTGGGCATGGATTTGTCTGGGAATTTGTTCTAGGTTCTGTGCTCGATGGTCATGGAAAAGGGAATGAATCTTGACTTGAATCTGTTGTTTCCTTTGTTGAAATGTCAAACTGGGACTCAGGTGTCTTGCGCTCCTAACTTGGCTCTGCCACTGTCTAGCTGAGGTGTTTTGGCCAGTTCTGGCATCTTCCTAAACATCGACGTTACTGTCTATTCAATGGGCAGAATCAAACTCATTTCACAGTGATTTGGATGTTCACAGTGTTGTGATGATCAAATAATGGGTGTCATCATTCATCAAGTGTGAAAAATAAAACTTCACGGATGGTTTCAAAGATCAGATGATATAATGCATGCAAAATAATTTTGCAAAGGACTGTAACTATAAAATGTTAGAAACAGTTATTATTCATTGAAAAGGAGTGGTTTACTTTGTAGTCCTTACTTGCCTGTTCACCCAGTAACCAAAGGGGCAGATGGCAGATGGTGGAGGCGGGGGGGACAGGAAATATGTGATGGAGTAACAGGCCATACCCTCAAATTCACTCTCCTACGTAGCTTGGATCACATCCCATATAACGGGGTATCCAGTATAGAGGCTTAAACTCAACGAAACAAGGGGCATGAAACTACTGTTCAGCTTTCCTGCCCCAGCTCTGCCAGGTTTCCTCCCTCCCACCACATCAGCTAGACACACAGAGGGGACTGGAGTCATACTTTTCCTGGAGCTCCTGCTAGGGAGCAGAGCCTGACCAGCCTGGATGGTGCCATTCTGTAATTTAAATAAACTCCAAAGAGAAGAGTTGCTAAAGTAGCTAAACCAAAGTCATTCTCCAGGAGGCCTTATCATCTGTGCACTGATCTCTCTGCATTATCAAGTGGTAATTGAAATCATTGCTTCAAGCAGGGCAAGAGGCAGGAACAGCTTAAATCCTGCTGTTCTCCAGGGAAACCAGGGGAGTTTCACAGAGCACTGGAGTGGTGGTGGGGTTCCCATAAAACCTTGCCCTATTTTATTTCCTCTGTTTACTTTGGAAACGGAATGGTAATTAATTCATTTTTTTCCAGTGCAAAATAGATACGAATGTAATTCTTTTTTGGTCTCCCTCCTTTTAGCAGTCCATGGCCAGCTTTAGTCTCAAAAGAAAAACCTATGACTTACCGTCTTGTCCTAGAAGACATGCTAGTTGAAAGAGACATCGCACAGATCCTAGAATTATTGTTCCAACAAATAATATGCTGGAAATTCTAATACCACCCAAGGCTCTATCCCATTATGCCTAATGTGAAAGTCACATGAGCAAAGTTTATTAAGATAAAATGATACGGATATATTAAAAAGTGACCATAATTTTATGATTTATAAAATTTATACTTAACTGCTGCCTCATTCTTCTATTGTCCATAAATTTCAGTTATAACTTTTCAGGGGAAAGTGATAATCTTGGGTTTTGTTACCTAAATGTGCATGCTGAGACAGTTTGTTAACTTAGTGAAAAATAAAGCATTGGGCACCATGATGAAATACACCAAAATAGATCTTGGTCTAGATTTTTTTAAAAAATTGTTTAATAATATTAGTATTGTGCAAATTCCATGGACAATAGAGGCACTTTTTAGCAAAATGATAGAGGATTCTCATCATCTTCAAACTGATTCCTTAATTTGTTAGGACTACATATTTATCTGTAATCTGAGATCATCACTGTACTCCTTAGAGGGAATATAAAATTCTCTCAAGTTCAAATTCTCCAGTAAAAGTTGTTTTAACAAATTCCTCAAAGCTAGGGATAATGTTAAGAGTACTCTGTGGCATCGAGCCTCTATTCTATAAACTGAACACATAAACATTTTG
The DNA here is from genome assembly GCF_000412655.1 of Myotis brandtii. Taxonomy (NCBI): domain Eukaryota; kingdom Metazoa; phylum Chordata; class Mammalia; order Chiroptera; family Vespertilionidae; genus Myotis; species Myotis brandtii. The sequence goes on from NW_005357115.1 coordinate 2,081,947, forward strand.
GTTCAGTCATAGGAACTTCAGATAAATTCCCAATTTGCCACCACCCTTTTTAAGAATCTGGAATTAAGTGAAATTGATACTGCTGAATTTCAAAGAAACTGTTGGTTTTCCATCCTTTTCAAATGTTTGCTTCATCTTGAACATTTTAAACATTTTTGGGTTGCCACTAGACTCTCTCCAAAGATTATTTCTCCTTTGGTCTTAACAACTCTGTCAAGACTCATTGTTCAAAATGAAGAGTTTCTCTGGAAAACAATGGAAAGATTTCACTCCTCAAATGTTACAGGACAGCAGCTACAATATGCCCAAAAGAGGCCAGTTTAAAAATAGAACACCAAGAAATAAAGCCAGCTTTCTTAGTTTTTTTTATTCATATTATTTCTGTTTTCCTTTCTTCCCTCTCTTTCTCCCTAGCCACAAAAGTCAATGGCCAATCAATATCTCTGCATGCATCCATATGAAATATTCTAAAAGACAGGCTGTCAGATACTTTCTTGAACATAGCTAAAAGAAATCAATAACTAGTGAATTGATGATGATTTTTATATTTCACATTTCTACTCCATGTCTAATATTGAATTGCTATTTTACATTAAATGAAGTAATCAATCCTTATGTCTTCATACCATAGTCTCTATAAATATGCTTGGATTTTAGTTTTGCATTTCACAATGGTGGCCAATGGTTACAGAATATTAAATAATATTTCTTGGAGACTTACCCAGTGGGGTATAGAGTTGGAAAGGCAGGTTGGGCTCAGGTTTGTTTATCCTGAAGGTGTCATTGTAAGAGGCTCTCCAGGAAATCTTTTAAGCGCTTCCAATGTTAATTTATTTCTACAAATAATATAATTCTTAAGAATAATCGGGTACCTGTGACCATGACCATGGCCCTGAGTGGTTCCACAATTGTGGTGGAGTCACATGACCTCCTGAAATGCTTCTTTAGGACAGGAACTCAGGTTGCAAAATTCTTGCCCTGCCATTTACTGCCTGTCCCTGTGTAAGTTACTTATTCTTTCTAAGGCGCAAACCCCTGTTCTGTAAAGTGATTATAATAATGGTGCTTATTTGACTGCTGCAAATAGTAAATGTGCTAATACATATAAGATGCTCAACACAGAGCCTAGCACATATTAAGCACTCAATGAATATTAGCTATTCTAGTATGACCCATGAGCAATATTGTGTCAAGTTAACAACTGGGACTCTTGAGGTTGAACTGTCGGCAATTCATGCAAGTGAATTAATCTATGCCATAGTTTCCTCAACTGTAAAAATTGAATAATTTAAGGTTGTTGAGGGGATCATAAGGTTGTTGAGGGGATTATAAGGGAAAACAGAGCAGGACCTGGCACATGAAAGCACTCCATCAGTGATGGTTATTGTAATTATTATTACTGAGAGCAAGGAGAAGAGAGACTAGGCTGAAAGGATTTCAGTAAAGCTAATTTACTGATAGGTAGGTTATCAGAAATCAGTAATACAGAATTTTTTTAATCAAATTTTTCAAAGTGTGTATCTTGAACTTTTGCTTTTCCTGATAACCTAGACAAAACTTGATTTAAAAAAATGTTTTTACTGATTTTTTTTTTAGAGAGAGAGGAAGGGAGAGGGAGAGAAAGAGAGAAAGATTGATGTGAGAGAGAAACCTCAATCAGTTGCCTTCCATATACACCCTGACTAGGGACCGAACCCAAAAACTGGGCATGTGCCCTAACCGGGAATTGAACCAGCAACATTTTGGTGCACAGGACAACATTCAACCAATTAAGCCACACCCTCCAGGGCCAAAACTTGATTTTGAACAGATATCTGCCCTTGTTCATGTGAAACATCATAAGTTAGCAGAATGAACAGTAGCTTGCATTAGCAAGTTTGTATTTCATAGGCTCTTTTTCACTAAATACAATTAAACTAATATGAATTGCTTTCAGATAATTTATTTTTATTGAATTGTTTTTCCTGCTTATTAAAGTAATACTTGTTCATTGTTAAAAATACAACAAATAAAGAAAAAGAAAAAATCACCCATAAGCCTGCAACTAGAGATCATCATTTAACATTAAAAATACTTGTTTTAGCTTTTAAAATACACAATTGCATAATTTGGACCCTATTATATGTGTATCATGTGTATGAATAAAATTTTGGTGTCATAATTTTTCACTTAGTTATGTTTTGAACATTTCCCATGATTTTTTAAAAACCTCCCATTTAAAATGGCACAAGATGTCCAAATGAAATATCTTTATAATAATGTAATTAACTATATACTAGTATATCTTTTTTTATCTTTAATTAGTTAAGGAATCACAAATGTGTCATCATCCCCCCATTAACCCCCATTCCCCCCCCCCCA
>NW_005357115.1:2084357-2089418 GCF_000412655.1 Myotis brandtii
AAATTTCTTTATTGGTTAAGGTATTACAAATGTGTCCCCATCCCCCCATTAACCCCCAACTTCCCCCCCAACTCATGCTCTCATTCCCCTGTTGTCCATGGTTTGTGGGCCATTTTTTTCTTTCTCTCTACTGTTCTTATCTAACTAGACTGATCTATATATTATGGGAAGGGGGAATAAATAAAACAAGCCAAAAAATTATAAATTTACGGTGCTTCCCTATAGATGAGTGGCTTGGGATTAGCTCTGTTAGATGCTGATGGGGTTCAGGGCAGGCCACCCCCAAATGTGCCACTTGGGCATGTGCATTATTTTGAGCTGAAAATAATCAAGGCTCCACAGACTCAAGGAGAGCTTTCTACCAGTCCCTTCACTGCCTAAAATAACTTTGATAAGAGAGAGTGCTTTGCCAGACATAACTTTTTATATCAGAAAGACTTAGCTGCGGCATTTGTTCTCCCATCTTCCTATGAATTGTCTTCCTCACCTTTGAAGCCCTAGACCCCTACCCCCTCTCCTGAGCTCAGAACAGCATGTAAGCCTCAGTTGCCTGACTGTCTTTGTAGGCTACTGTAGACACAAAATTAAGTTTGTGTTTCTCCAGTTAACCTCTCTTCAGCCAAAGAACCTGGAAGGGAAGAAGGAGAAGGCTTCCTTCTCCTACAAGGCGAATGTTTGTTTTCCCTCTTCCTATGCTTGGGCCACACTCCAGGCTCCTAGGTGGTAATCTCCAGCATCTCCTTTTTCTATAAGACTTTCTTGAAGTTCTAGTCTGAATTGTTCCCTAGGAATATTTGCATCCCATTCTCTCCTCAGTCCTTGCTAACCTTTTGGCTAGTTTTTCTGAAAAAAATTTCAGGAATCATCTGTCAATACTGTTTCCCTCGAAGGGCATTCCTTCTAAGCTTCTGTTGATTCATAAATAATTCCTTGTGCTAAAACCCTTACAAATACCAAGGAATGGCGCCATTCTACTAACCACCCATTCCCAAGCTTGCCATGGAAATAGCATTAGTCATTTTCCACTCAAATTCAGCCCTGGCCTTCCCAAACACTCCACTCTCCAGCCTGCAGCACACAGTCTCTGCATCCTCAATCATAGAAATCTCCCTGCTCACCGCTCATTATACAGATGAGCAAAGTCAGACTCGCTGAAGTTAGCCAATGCCTCAAAGCTAGTAGATGCCAGAGTCAGGACTAAAATTCATCTCTAAGTCTAAAGCTACATCTGATATTCACTTTGCTATCCTAGTGGTTTTCTTCTCTGGTGCTGCTGAAATCCAATTCACCACTCTTTGTATAAAACCTTTCCTTTCCTTCCCCCCTCTCTCTTAAAAAAACCATATATATATATATATATATATTTCAGAAAGGAAGGAAGGGAGAGGGAAAGAGAGAGAGAAACATCAATGATTAGAGAGAATCATTGATCGGCTGCCTCTTGTACACGCCTACTGGGGATCAAGCCTGCAACCTGGGCATGTGCCCTGACCCGGAATCAAGCCATGACCTCCTGGTTCATATATCTACGCTCAACCACTGAGCCACAATGGGCCAAGTCCCCCTCTCTTTTTAATGAAGTAAAAACTAGTACTGATAGCAGAAGAAAAATGCATGCTTTTCTTTGTTAACTAGCTGGCTTTTCGCTGTTGTCTGATGGATGCTTTATAAATGAAGTGGCCCCTCCGCGGACACATGACCTTTGTGTAGTCATAAGGATGGCTGTATAAAATCGCAACCTGGAGAGTCTTTGATGTGAAAAGAATGTACAACATCCACAGAAACACTCGATAGAGAATAATAAATCAAAACCAACCCAAGTCTTTGGGCATCATGTTGAGCAGTTTTCCATCTTTGCATTTTTCTTTTTCTTTCCTTCTTTGACCAGAATTATGATGTGCCCCTGTCAACCACTAGATCAGGAACCTGATGCTCTATTTGTACTGAGATGAGAATGGTCAACCATCGCATAAATTTCTTTTTCCACTTAAAGTACACTTCCGACTTTAAAGAGACCCACTTTCTTCATTCAAAGGAGGTAGTTGTGGGAGGACCTGGCTTTGAAGCCATGTGGCAAGCCTGTAAGTGCTCCGAGTAGTTGGCTCTATGTGGTGAAATACTTCCCGAGTATGTAATTGCAAACAGGTACAAATTAAAACGGATTTAAACTATGAATCAAAAATCATTACCCACAAAATATCAGGAGCCTCAATATACCCCCAGCTTCCTGCTGCTGCTTCCCAAACAATACTTCTCTGTCAAACAAATCCTTCACCGACGGTGGACTCTCGCTGAACTTTCAGTGCAGTACTTATTTGGATTTTTAAATATTTTCCAGGTAGTCCTCTTGGTTTGAAATGACATCAAACATTTATCATTTTGGAGCTCATATTCTTAACAGAAGGGACACAAGGCACTTTACAGGTAATCATCACAAGAGAAAATCAGCAAGAAGATAATTAGCTTCTTATCGATACCAGCAATTTAGAGCTTCACCTCAAAATTAACCAGGCCCAGAATGGCGGTTATTGGCTTTGAATTGAAAATGTGTTTTCTTTTTTTCCCCTTTTATATTTCTTGTTTATTGATGGAAGTTTTTCTCAGAACCAGAAGTTATAGAACCAGAGCAGGTTCACAGAATGCAAATAATGACATTGTTTAACAAAGTTGAACCACTAGACCAAACAGAGTGAGAAAGTACTTGGTGAGCAATTCTTGGATTAATTACAGGGCTTCTTATGAGCTGCATTTAAATGCACATTGATTGTGGGGGAAAATCTGTAAGTACGCTTTAAATATATATATATATATTTATTTTTCATTTTGTTATAAATTGTACATAGGTCACAGTTAGTGCTCAAAAAGCAAAATCTTACATGATTTCAGCTTTTGACCCAGACATATCTTCTCACAGGGAAAGGGTATTGTTTTTAGAATTTGGGCTATTTACAAATTTTCTAAAAAGTCTGCACCTTTGCTCAGAGAATCTTGTAGGTAGAGGGGGCATATTAGATCTAGATTTGCATTTGAAATACAGATTTATAGCTTTTAGCTGTAAATATAGTTGTAAATATTTATAAATATAATAGCTTTTAGTAGCATGACCTTGGGCAAATTACTTTAGCTAAATTTCAATTTCATCAAATGTAAAATGAGAACCACATGGTATTGATATGAAAAAGAAATGAGATAATGTATAAAACAGAACTTTTCACACTTGAAGCATTTTCAATTGCAAGGTGCTGTTATTGTTATGCAACTTAATCTTCTCATCTTGCAACTGAGCAAACTTAGTTTCTTGGTCCCAACAATCTTTCCATTAAGGCTTCCTCAGCTCCACTGTAAAATATGTATCATGCATTAATATTAATATTCCATTGTTCATTTTGGAAATGAAGAGTTTAGTGGGTGAACAGGAAGGCAGTAATATCTGACACTTATCTATGGGTCTCCTTTCAGAGTTGTATTTCTATTTATATAATTAAAGCTTAGAAATTATAGCAGTAGACACAATTGACTGCTAGAACATGAACCAATACTTTATTAAATATTTATTATGATACTGCCATACTGGATTTAAAGTTAATTTCTGTTAACTTTAATCATGTAGAATTGAATTAAATTTATATTATTATTATTAACTAGGGGCCCAGTGCACGAATTCCTGGCCACCCAAGATTGGGGTGGGGGGGGTCAATTGGGGGCGGAGCCAGCCGGGGGGAGGGGCCTTGGGTGGTTGGCAGGACAGCCCTGCCCCCTGGTCAAACTCCTGGTCGAAGGGACAATTTGCATATTAGCCTTTTATTATATAGGATAACATATGGTTCACTTAATAAAATGGACTAATAAGGAAAAAATAAGAGTGCATGTCAAGGACAGGTCTATGTATCCTGAATAAATCCTACTAACTCAGTAGAAATAAGAATTTTTTAGTTTCTGTACTAAATAGTACAGAACGCTCTTAAAAGCTTATTTATGGAATTTCCCCTTTATATTAACTTGCTGTCTTGGTGTAGTATCCATAGGTCCTGAATACTTCTATTTAACTATCTTAGAGTTTCTAGAGTAATCAAAATCCTCTTTATAGTTTTCACTAAGTTTCTCTATTGAAGTCAGACTTCCTGATAGAGACTGGAGGTGGAATTGAACGGAACCTCTACAAACATAGTCTGGGTCTTCAGACCCCCAAGAATGTAAAATCTTTGGTGAAGCCATCTACACTCACCAGTTCCATATTGACAAGGGCCAGCACACGATGAGGTAGTTCATGCGCATTCCCCACGACAGAGAGCACAGTGCCGGCACATGGCATTTTCTTAATAGTCATTTATGAATCATTCAGCTATTCTCATTATCACAATCTGCACTTGAGGTTGTGCCGATCCACTAAGGTCTCTTACACTTCTCAGTAAAAAAACAGCCCACATATTTTTTTAGATGAAAAGGTAGGCTTATGAACGTAGATTTGGCCATGAGAGTGAGCAATATGAGCAGGGTGTAGGTGATTCAAGCTCATGACTTGGACCTCATTAGGGAGGGCCGAATGAACTCACCAGACACCCTTCAGATTCCTACAGCATGTGATTCTGTCCAGCCATTCCACAAACCTTCACCGAGTATCCAACTGTGTGTCAAGGCCCACATTAGGTGTCAGAGATAAAAAGAAGAATATGAACTCACAGCATAGAGAGGTGACAGGCATGTACATCAAAGATTACCTACCTCCATATGAGCTAAATATAAGTATGGGCTCTGTGCTGTGGGAGCACAGAGAGTGGGGAACTTCAAAAGGTCAGGGATAATTGGGCTGGTTCTTAAAGAAAGAGTAGAGTTTTGCCAGGCATAAGGCATGATATGTTTAAGAATTGTCAAGTTCTATTTCACTCGTGTTTATGGTGAGTATGCATGTGGAGGAGGGTTGATGGGAGGTACGTCTAGACCACCAACTTACACCATACACAAAAATAAACTCAAAATGGATAAAGGACTTAAATGTACGACGGGAAACCATAAAAATTCTAGAAGAATCCAAAGGCAACAAAATCTCAGACATATGCCGAA